>NC_135372.1:110880135-111183165 GCF_049243985.1 Paroedura picta
ATCTTGGGAGCAAGTGTGGGACAGACCCAGCCTGAAACCTTGGAGACCTACTGCCTGTCAAAATAGGTACCACTCAGCAAGCTTCCATAGCACAGAGATTCATACCTGGGTCTTCCAGATCCTAGTCCAACTATATTATTCACTATACCAGAAGAAGAGGGGAAACCAGATTTAAATACTGTTGTCCCTATTGACCTGACGAACGAACTGGTTCTGGGTACCATATGTGCTACCATCACTGTACATATCATAGTTCTCACACCAAAACCACAGCTCCAGATTCTAATGCGGCTCGGTACAGAGCCAAATATGGCTATTATTTTTTTTAATGAAATGTCTAGGTCCCTATGGGAGGGATAGGTAGGATAGTAGAATAACCCTGCTGCAAAGAGAATGGCAGGCAAATATCTGCATTGGACTGCAAGCCTACTTACCAATGCTTTACAGAAAAAGGAAATAACAGTTGCCAGGAATTCAAATGTGAACTAGGCCCACATTTGTGTCAGTGCACCACAGCGATTGTACAGGTTGCTCCTGTCTTGTAATTATCATTGTGAGCCCTTTAAGTTTGGACTGCATAAGCTTTAAGGGCTATTAACCAATATGTCAATGATCAATCCTATTAAGTTATATAGCTTCAGATATGTAAATGGGCTTTCTTACACAGGCTCTTTGATCTCTTGCACTAAATTGTGACATACTTTGGCTCTTTAGTTATAAAAAGCCGCTGACCCCTGGCCTGGGGGGTTGAAGATGATGTTCCAAGGAAGCACCAGGTATCACCTGAAAATGCTGAATGTTAAGCTAATGGTGACCCACCCCCAACAGAAGCTAAAATGCTTACTGTTGCGAACAGTCTACTACTGAGTACTGAAATACCCTCTCTTTTAAATAGTGCCCATTATGACCAAGAGGCCAATTAATTTCTTCTTCTACCATTCAAGTTTCTAGATACCTCCCAGTTCAACAATTTTTGGTGCATATGGAAACTGGAATGTATGAGCCCACATACCACTCTGTTTTCTTGCATGAGTTTCTCGGTTCACCAACAGAAGAAACAGCTGTTGTGGGAAAGGATGGGGAAGTTTACTCTGGTTGGACTCTGCGTTTCATCTGGTTTTACACAAAAATGTAAAAATCTCAACAGCATGATCAGAAGGCCCACAATCTAGAGTTCCAACTAGTCCGTCTTGGATTCAGTGGCAAACAGTATAGCCAAGAAAAAAGTTTGGGGGAAATACTACTTTATGTTGTGAAGGTATTCCTATAGCAGATAAGAAACACAGCTGGCATTTCCCACAGGACCAGTAGGGTCTTAAATTTGAGACCAGTAGCGTTTTAGAGACCAACACGATTTTTGCGAGTATAAGCCTTTGAGAAACAAAGCTCCCTCTGCCAGATACTGGAAGTAGAGGATACTTTATAAAATCCCTGTTTCATCTGCAGCTGTGTAAACTACCCATGGAACAGGGCCCCTGTCCTTAGAAGCTGGTCCCTATAATCTATTCATGGTGGCTGTCACGAAGACATCAAGAACGAGTAAATAAGAGTCACACAATGCATGGCTGGCTCTTTCAGCTAGTTTCTTTAATAAGGAGACACATATTGTTACAAAATAACCATTTAACAATAGAGACAGAAACAGACTCCACACGAGGGCAGGGCAGGGGCCATTAAAAGCAGCTTCCTGTGGGCAGGGGAGGCTGGAGGTTGGGATGGCAGAGCCCATGACACACCAGAGGGGAGAGATGAAGCAGGGCCGTGAGGGAAGCAAACTCAGAAGTGATGGGACTGGAGTCAACCTGAGGGGTTTTTGTGTGAAAGAGAGGTGGCTGTACTCCGCCACTGCCAATCAGTTTCTGACGCCTTTAGTTGACTCCTTCCCTGACCACAGGTATCCAAGGCTCCATTCTGTCCCTGTGCTTCCTTTGCAGGAGGGCTGGCAACTTTGGAACTGGCTTCTGTGGCTGTGCTTTTAAGAGCAGTTCCACGGGCAGAATTAAGCAGCTGATGGTCTTGTCTGAGAGGAAAAGCTTCAGCTCCTGATATTTCTGGACATCAAATGACTCTTAAAGGCACAAGAACTGACCAACCTTTTAAAGAGTATGTTGGCAACCTGATTCTTGCTATACTTCAGCAGAGCCTTTCCTAAAGTGAGATGCAGACGGGACCTGTCCCTGTCCTTGTCCCTTGAACTGTGATCCTTAACCTGCTTCATTTCCCTTTCTGTGTCCCTTGCAGGTCAGGGCAGTAGTGAAGCTCAGTTAGCACCGTGCCTTTTGTTGAGCTCCCTCATGACACAATTTTTTTCTGGATATTAACTTTTCCCATTCAGGTCCAGAGCCAGAATTCCAAAGTAGCCTGAGTTACTAAAAGGCAAGGGAGAAGTCCTTCACCAGTCTCCTTTCCTGGCTAGTAGTGGATGTTGGCCTGGGTTAACCTAGCTCAGTAGCTTCCCAAGATGCTCTGCCAGTAAAAGTGCCATTCATTTGAGATACAGAAGTCCATTTGGTGCAGTGCTCAAGAGCCCCCCCTCCCCCCCCCCCCACACACACACACCTCTTCCTACCTATGGAGCCTGACACACTGTGCCTAGGAGCCTCTCTCCCTCATCAAGAGAGAGCAAGAGTCACTGCAGGCAAACCAAGCATCATGTCACAGGAGCTGCAGGCCTGTTTGTCAGCCCTCTGCCATCAGTTTCAGTCTGTTGTGACAACAACAGGGAATGATGCTTTGTACTAGGGTGCAGATATCCATGTACAAAAAACACCTGCTCCGTTTCAGCTGTGAAGAGCACCCGGGTATTCAATTTGCAGCTTGAACCTTCCAAATGCAAGGGAATGGTGAAGCAGGAAAGAACTGGAGCCCTCCTCCCATATATTTCAGAGGGAAAAAACACAGCCCCAAGCACCAAAGATGCTCACGCATCTTGTGTTCTGTTGCCAACCATAAAATGCAGGGCGGGAAGCTGCTTTCAATGTTCCCCGATGCGCATCGTGATCTTCCCGACGGCTAAGAAATGAATGCAGTATAAAGGACTAGATTGGGAAGGGCTTCATTCTTCCAGCCCAGAGTAGGACTTCAGCCTCTCTGCCACCAACAAATCCCCCCCACCGCAAGTAACGTAAGACATGGACTACGAGAAAGACAGAGACGGGAAGACGTTAGCAAGGGAGAGGAGAAAGACTGAGGATCACCTGGCATCCCATCCTGGTTTCAGGGTCCTGCCAGTTCGTGATCGGATATGGCTTCTAAATTGGCTTCAACAGTGAAATGCTTCAACACAACACAAAACATTGAAGCTGCAGTGTTGCTGCTACCTGGACATGGTAACAGGCAACAAGATACAGTTTTGCAACTACAGATTACCAGACACTGATGAAATTCACTGCCATACTGTTGGTGTTGTATTCCCTCCCTCCCCTTAAATGAGTATTTTTTTAATGGATCAGGCATGCTTTTTTATTTAAAAAATTATTACTTTTTATTGAAAATAAACATACATAGTTGTGACCACTCTCTTGCTTCCCCCCCCCCCTTTTTTGTTTAAATAGTTTCTCCCTCTATCACTTTAGGTAAAATAAAGTCATTCACACCACATTTTAAAAATAACTCTGTAGGCTGACTGGATTCTAGAAAATGGCAAATGACACGCATGGCGTATTGGGGTGGGGGTTTCTGCTTTTAGCATGCTGCTATTTACATAACTTGGCTATTAATCATGCATTGTTTACAAGAGAGTTTTATTTGTTACTAGGCCTCTATATCAATTTTTATATATGCACACACAAATGATGGATTTTGGATGAGGCTCAGATGGCTTGGTTGGTTCACTCCCCCCTCCCCTTTATAGAAAAACAAACTAAACCAAAACACACATTATTGTGCATTAAAGCTACAGCTTCCCCCATTTTTAAACAGCACAAGCTGGAGCTGCTGTTCTTCTGGACTTCAACTTCGATGCTAATACTTCCACAGGGTTCGTTTCAGGAAGGGCACCTTGGATTATTAGCAAAAGAAGCAGAATCAAATTTGTGGGGTGGGCTGCACTGTGCTTCGCCATAGTAAAAACATGAACATTCGGTTTGCTTTTTGTTCTAGGTCCAAATTATTGATGCCCTTAAAAGAACAGGAAGTGACAGACACCTTCATTGCAAACACACATCCATTCTGATCCTCATGCTATTTAAGGGAAGGAGATGCTGTAGCCTTGATTAAGAACCTGGAGGGCTGATGAATTCATGATGCCACCCTGCTTTTGACCAGCACAGGATGCTGGCGCAGTTGCTGTATCAGGTGGAAACTCCCGCAAGACTTCCCTCTGCCCCTGTGACACAGCAGAGCTGCTGTTCCGCTAACACATCAACTGGTGATAGTGGGCATGGCTAGCCTTAATAAAAATCTCATACAGCCCCAGAACACTATTAGAATACTCCCCCGTGACAATGCCTTAGAAACCCCACACCCTTGCCAGTGGCAGCATTAAAAGCGGAGAGAGGCACAATAAAGACAAATCTAGCCTAGCTTTAAGTGGTGGGTGGCCAAAGCCCTCTTTTGGGAGATGTTGCAGTAACTGTGCTTGAGCACAGATTAATACCCCATACGCTCCTTCAGGTTAGATGAAGACACAAGGGCCTGGCTCTGAGGGTCCCATACTCCCTTAAGGGTCTGCCTACACCTTATGGTTGGTGATGCCATGTCACCAATGCGCAGGGCAACCAGAACTGCAGCAGTGGCCATGTAGTCTAATCTGCAGGCACCATCTGTCTCTCACACTTCCTTCTTCAGATAATTTAAGAGATTTTACAAGTGTTTTAAACAAGCAATGTCTCCCCTTTCTAGCTCTGCCATGGTGAAGAAAATGAAGAAGTGGTTTTGCTACTCCACTTTTCTACCCAAAGGAGTCTCAATGCAGCTTACAAATACCTTTTCCCTTCCTCTCCCCACAACAGACACCCTACAGCTCTAAGAGAACTGTGATTAGCCCAAGGCCACCCAGCTGGCTGCTTGCGGAGGAATGGGGAATCAAACTGCTCTTTAACCACTACCACATGCTGGCTCAGTGAAGGAAGGCTTAAGTATATGGGTCAGAACCAGGGCTACCTAGGATTTAAGTGAAACACTATGGGTCACAGATAGGATCATCTGGCATAATGGTCCACATGAATGATCCTGGAGTCCTGACCATGCACTGGCCCATGCTGTCAGAAGTAACCCATTCCTGAGGCCTAGTCTTCATGGAAGCCTGTATCGGGGCTGCATCACTTCAGAAAGTTAGAGGCATGACTCAATGCTTCTCTATACAAAATAAAAGCCTTCCATGCAAAAAACTAGGTGTCAGGGGAAAGTGTTTTTGACAGTTTTTGCCTATCCATGGAAATGTTTTGCAATACGGAGAAAGATTCAGTCAGGTGAACTCACACCTGCAATCCAAAATGGCCCAGTCTAGACCTCACTACTTCCGTGAGAACTATGCCTGAGTTTGCTTACTTCTAACCCTAAAATAGCTGAGGAAGCAGTGGTTGTTAGACTACACAGCCCTGCTCCACAGGAACACAACACACAACTCCCAACTGCTCCACAGGAACACAACACACAACTGGTGCCTTTTCTTTGTCCAAGCTGTTCTTTCTAGGCAAAAATTCTTTTGGGCATTAGATACCATGCCAGCATAAATACCTGAAAACAGTGCTAATACTTCAGTCTTGCATTAGAGGCAAGAATATGAGGAGAGGCTTTACAGTCAGAGAGACCGCTGAAGCACTGGGAGGCTTTACATGTCATTTTTGGATTTTCACTCTACTTCACTGTCTGTCTCATCTAATTCTATTCCTACTAACAAAAACAAACAAAAAAGTCACTATTTGGCTGTACAGCCAAGGCAGAAAAACAGTTAGGGTAAAAAAGTCTGATCAAGGCCAAGCTAAGCTAATGAAGAGGGTTTCATTTGGTCAGTGAAGGATTCTCCACTTCCAACATAGAAGTTTGGGCTCCCCCCTCCCCCCCCCCCAAGTCTTTAACTGGGCTCTGATCAGCTGCCTTCAAGGCTGGGATTAGCTTCTTCCATATCTGCCGTTGGAACTCCAGGGCCAGCCATGGTGATTGCAGGAAAAGGCTGCTGGCATTTAGAGAAACAGCTATCTTTCCACTTTGTCACTTCTGGAAAAAGTCTCTCACGTAGGATGTTAGCTGTCATTCTTGAATACATCAACTCTGGAGGCAGCAGGATATTGACCCTGTGTTCCAATCCAACATGGTGATGCAACGGGGGGGGGGGGGGGGGAATGCAACAGATGAAATGCAAGAGACCCAGAGCTGCGTTCACTTCTGTATGCTTTGTGTGACAAATCTGAATTATGTAGCATCAATGTACCCTCTGCGATGCTGGGGCCCACAGGACTTGCCAATGTTTCTTGCTTTCCTCTGCCACCCAGTTTGCCTTTCCCATCAATCAGGATTGGGAGCCAAGATGTTCAGGACACAGATATCTGGTGCAACATATGAAACCCAGAGACCCTTCAGGGGTCAGTGCAAAGACTAGGTAGCAAAGATAATATGGCTTATCTCTCTGGGGTCAGCCAAGATACCACAGCCAGCCAGTGCCATAGAGCATGGGAAATGCTGTTGCCTTTGGTGCATCTTTGGTCCTTTAGATGGAATTGGTTCACTCTTCTTCTGCCCCCTTGCACTGTGCCTCCCCTCATAGAAGAGTATGGTATCATGGGAAGCAGAGCCTCCAATAGAAAGCTCTTCTTTTCTCTGAATTTCCCCATAATGGGGAAGCCAAAACACTTAATCCAAAATGCACACAATCTCAAGAAACCTGCAATCCCCTTCTCCCTCCTCTCTCCTCCTCCCATTTCCTATTCAGCAAATTTCAGTCCTCAGAGCAAAAGAAGGACATATGAACCTCAACCCCAAATGCCTTTGGCTCCAGATTCCTGGCATACATTATGCCTTCCCGCAAGAGATATCTAGGTATCCACAGGTATTGGTTCTTGTACCCTTGAAAGAAATGTGGCAGTGCAAGGCGTGGTGAGACAGATACGCAAACCACCCCAGGGCTGCTGTTTTTCAGGGCTGCAAAGCTATGTGAAGGCTGCCATAGCTTTGCATGATGTGTTCACTTTGACACCACTACCTAGAATCTGGCTGACTTGACAAGATAGGCCTTCTAATTTCTGCAAAATCGTCAGCCTACAAGGGTGGGTTATTTGCATAAATATCTCTTTATGCTGTTCATCAAAAATAAAGGCTATTTTGTGCTGTGTCCTGCACTCATTCAGGAGACTGGGATAATTCAAGCATAGTTGACATCCTTAGTTAACCTTACATACCATTACATAATTTTAATTAAGAACTGAAAACTACAAGGGAAGAGAAGACCCAATTCAGTACCTAGATGCTACAGGGCAATTAACTTAATCAAATAAGTATGCCCCAAAATGCATTCTTCTCACCAAAGAGAATTAATCCACCAGATCCCCACATCTTTGGGGATGTTTCAGTGCCAGAGTTGCTCCTTGTATCTGGAAGATGACTAATCACCAAAGGCCAACCCACTAGATGTGCCAAAATGCTCATATAGTAAATACGACCTTCTTCCTTTGCTGTTATTTTCCAAAGCAAGCACAGTCTTATTTGGTCAACTCACATTGTCAGGCTCTAGTACCAGCTTAGCACAATGTTCACATGTCTGATTTAAAGATGAAAAACCCAAAGACAGTCAAAGCAAGTCATGTGCTATTCATGGTGGCCTTGAAGAAGAAACCCCAAGAGAGGAGCTGGCTTGGTGCTTGAAGAGAACAACACAGAGAGACGATGGAACATGCAGCGGACAAACTACTTGGAACAATGCAAAAGAAATCTCTGTGCCTTTTGAACTCTTGCCCTTGGAAACACTTGGGTATGTCTGGAATTCCTCTACAGCCATCAAAGAAAGGGTATTGCAGCTCAGAAAACAGAACAGAAACCAAACGTTGCCTAACTGAGGTATTGATAGCTCTGGATCACTTTGAATGTTCAGGTGATGCTGGGGTATGGAGTAGCCTATTTGTTTTTCCCAAGAGCTGCGTCTACCTCCTCTTCAGGCTTCAGGGAATGCCACTGGGCAATGGGGCGGCGAGGGTTGGCCAGCATGTCAGACCAGTGCCGCAGCTCCGTGCCGCTGGCGTTGTTGCCAACGAAGACCTTGCCAATGGCTTCATTCTTCCCCAGTTTGTCATAATCCAGCACAGTGATCACAACTTGCACTTTCTAGAGGGAGAGCAAGAAGACAATGATTAAGGGATCCACTGCAATGCCAATGGGGGGGGGGGCTGTGCTAGAACTGGAGGTGCTCTGTTTGTCTAAAATGTTCAGTGTTAATCTGACCAGGGCAGCCAATTCCTCATTTAGCATAGAGTTACATAAAAAGCAGAAACTACATGTATCTTTCTGTAATTGTTGCATACATACCTTGAAAGTATCTGGATTAAGCCAGGGAACCTTCCTATAGCAGGTTCTACCATTGTGTCAGTTCTGGAAATATGGTTGCACTGATACCAAGTTTGGGGTCTGGCTTTCCTGCTGATTAGAAATGAGTCCTTCCCATACTTTGACACAGTGCTATGGTGTTCTCGTGCACCTTCCTTTGCTGGGTTTTCTGAGCTATTCCTAAGCCTGCTTTACAATGATCATTTAGGATATAGCACAGCAAAGTCAGGATGGCATTTCAACAGAGAACTCGGAACATTACCTTGTCTGGTCCATGCTGGTACCATTTCCCCTGTGCCCATCCAGTTAGGAGAACTGAGTGATAAAGATTGTGCAGGATAATAACTGCCCCTGCTCTGGTCCTCAGAGAACTGACTTGCTAGGGAGAAGGTCTGGTCTGATGTTTATGATGATGACCAAGGTGTCCCTGTGAAGTGAGCTTTCTTCCCCATGGGGGAAGATTTCCCAGCCAACTAGAAATCCCAGCCAACTAGATTTCCCAGCCAACTCGAAATCCCAACCAACTAGATTTCCCAGTTTAGGCTATGGATGAGTGGCTGCACACTTCCAGAGGGTAGCCATCTTGGTTTACAGTAGAATAACTAGATGCGAGTTCAGAAATTATGTTAGAGACTATCAAGATTTGGAGGGGGGCATGAACTTTTGAGAGTCAAGACTCTCTTTGTCAGACACCCAACTCATATCATGAAAATCTTCTTGGTCTCTAAAGTGCTACTGGACTTGAATCTAGCTGTTCTCCTGCAGGCTTCTGAAAGTATGCAAACACTCAGGGTAGTCTAAAATGTTATTAATGGGGGTCAAAAAACCTGCAACCCTACGTCTATACCCTGAAATGACCTTGTCCAGGTGTAGTCTTTATTAGGCTCTAGCTTGATGTTTTAAACAATGCACATATCTAGTATCTGCTAGCTTACTATTTTAGATGGATAAAAAAATAAAATACAATTTTTTATTTTTAATAAATAACTCAAATTAGACCAGACTGTACAAACACTCCACCACCATCACCCCTGTGCTCACACTATGAGAAGCAGATGGTCCATGGTCCAAGCAACATAGTGAGGAGCTAGATCATCACCACCTACTTGAGCCATGTGACTAGGGAGGCCATTGTCTCTCCCTCCCTCCCTCCCTCCCTCCCCCAGGTGTTCTCAAGTGAGAATACTGAGCGTGCAGACCTGTATCTGCTCAAAGGGGATCTCAAAGCTGAAGGACTCATTGAAGTAAGGGTTCAGGGTCTTCTTCTTGACAGTGGTCTTCTTCTTCTTAAGTCGCTTGCCATTCTGCAGCAGGTGAATCTTCACATAGGGATCTGAGGAGAAACAGCCCAAACAGCTCAGTATTGGAAACCAGCAACACAGCTCCACAGACAGGAGCACAGGAGAACAAAGCCTCAAAAAAAGGGACCAATCCGGGATCATCTATGATCCTCAGAGGAATGGACTGAATAGAAGCACCATTGACATTTTAGGTCAGAGTTCTGAGCAGCTTTTGTAGACCTTGTTTCCTTTAGAGAAGTCAATTCCGACAGCCTGGGTCCTCTTGTCATGCTGCTCACTCATTTCTAGATTTCCCTGATGCAGTGCATCTTGCTGTTCTGACTTATTTTGACTGCAAGTCAACTTAATAATGTAACTAGCTACTAGTGTGTTTTTGAATGTAAGCTGTCTCCATGCCTAGAAACTGGCAAGAGACAGAAGAGAGGAACTTATGGTGTGTGGGTGGGAGATGGGTGTTGCCTTGCATGATGAGGCCACTTCTAGCTTGACACAGAAGTGACATCATTGCACCAGAAGTGACACTTTACCATTCACTCAAATCTCTCTAGTGTAACCTGAAAGTGTTGGGTGAACGCTACAGCATCACCCAATGGGATGATGTAACTTCTGTGTTGCAGCAGAAAGGGCCCTATTGCACAAGGCAATGCAGATAGTCCCCCCGCTTCACCCACCATTTTCCTCCCACTGTCCAACTGCACAGTGATGGGGAGGGGAGGGGGGAGCTTCCATGTCGCCAGTGGATAGCTGGTAACACTACACTACTTGGTAGCTCTTATTAAAATTTTAACCTGTTGGAATGTTCCAGAACACACTGAAGAAAACATATTTGGACAAATCAAAGCAATCTTAGAAAGAAATACAGTTGCATGTCATCCAATACATTTATTGTTTCACAACTTCAGAAATAACAGCCATTGTCTTCTATCAAATACCTACTTGCCTTCCATCCATACTATATTTGTTTATTTAATCCCTGGAACTGTTTCCACTTTTACTAATGAAGGTTGCCTGGACTCTTTTGGTTTGGTGGCAATTACCATGCAAGCGACAATTCATAAGTCATCATTTCCCAACCTTCAGTCAAAATAATACCTTTGAAATATCCCGGTAAATAATGTGGTTGAGAGGCACCTCCTGTGTCCCCCCAGCAGAACACCGCTCCACCCTGGCCCCTCTCTGCTCCCACACTTTGCTAGCCTCTGACAGAGACACAACGGAGGTTAAGCTCCCTGTTCCCTCCAGCATTCTGGCTGCTAGTTCCCCGGAATGGAACAGGCATCCCTGTATTCTCCCCGGCCTTGGGAAGGTCCCCCTCTTATATCCCCCTTCCTGTGTTCTCCCACCCTTGTTCCATTTCCCCTAAGGCCAGTCCCAAACAGGGGTTGTCATGGCACTATGCACCTCCCACCCTCTACTGCTGCTTTAGTTTTTAGATCCTTTTGATATTTTGGTGCATGGCACTTAAAAAATATTCAGAAAAGCAATATATAAAAAGAATAAAGATGTTGATAAAATGGACTGGGGGGGGGGGATGCTGGGGAGGGGATTGCACACCCCTAGTCATAATTACATGGAATTTAAACTAACTAACTTACATAATTTTAAACTAACAAGGCAAGAGTCCAGTCCTACCCAATCATCATCTGGAGACCCACATTGAACTTTTGATTAGGTAGCATAATGACGGTGGTGTTTCATTCCGTTCTATGAGAATTCCTGGTCCTGTTCAGGAGGCCTGAACAAAACAATATCCTGAACAAAACAATATACCTCTTTCCCTTCACCTACATGAAACAGAGGACAGGCATTTGTCATGTGGATGGCCATTCTGGCCAGTGCAGATTTTCTATCTGCCTTAGAAGGCAGCAGGAAAAAAAAGACCACTGTGCTCCTAGTAAGCAGAAATGCGTTGAGAGCCCTTTTGTATTGGCTTATGGGGGCCATCTGGTGGACAGGAACTAGGGGTGTGCATTTGGCTCTATCTGAGCCAGACAAATACCTTATTGGTATTTGTTGGCTATTCTTTCAGCTGGATCTAGAATAGAGTGTATTTTCAACTAACAAGCATAGACAATTCCAGATAATCCCCCGCAAAATTGGGATTTTCTAGGGAAACAGGCTGGCCACAGTTAAATGGCATTTAAACCAAGTGCACACCCTTTAAATACCATTCTGGGCAAAGCACAAACATATCTGAAGGGACCCTGACACCTTTAAATGTCAGCAAAAAAGAAGGGACTGATGTCAAACCAGAGAGACTCTGTTGTAGAAACTGAAGGGGGGAAATTTTGCGAATTGGTTCCACTGGATACTCCCAGGTTAATGCCTTAATGGTCCAACCATGTGTAATGGAGCTGAAAAAAATTGGGATTTATAAAAGAAAACCCACTCTAATTTGAATACCAGAATTGGAATTTGATTTCTTTTTTGGAGAATCCCGGATTTGGGGGGTCCAATATATCTGAATCTGAAAAATTCTGATTTTTAAATGTGTGCAACTGTCTCACACTCACCTGAAAGTCCACCAACATCCATCTTTTTCAAGTTCTTTGCTTCCAAGATACAGACAGTGAGCTTCCCAGCAGTGGGCACATATCGTAGCGAGATGCAGATGTCTCCCAATTTCTCAGGCTGATGAAGAAAATGAAGATTAAAATTAATTCAGGAAGTTTGCTTTTAAATATTCTGAGTAAGGTGAATGATACCTGAATCTCTTCAGTTATCAAGGAGGATGGTGGTAGATGGGTGGACAAAAACATAACATCCGCCTGTCTAACCTTGTACAGATTCTCCACATGCCTGGAGGTGTGCCTGGAAAAGCTGCAGTGCTCAGGATATTAGGATATAATTAGCTAAGAATATGATCCTTGGGCTTTTGTTCCATGGTTGCAATGTCCATCTCCAAAGCCTGAGCCATTCTGGTCATTTGCCTGGCATAAAGGCATAAGTCCTCACTAGATGAGATTGGTGCCGGAACCCTGATTTGTTTGTTGGGAGATTCTCAGCTCCTTTTCTTTCTCATCAGAGTCCAAAGGACTTTCTTTCTGGCGCACATGAGATACACACAGAATTATATAATAGCGAAGAGTGGTGACCCTAGGCATATATCATAGGAGGTGGTCTCCAAAAAGGATAAAATGTACATATATTGGTTGGAGCCATAATTTACAGATCCCATTCAACCACTCAGCTACACTTTATAATGAGCTTAATATAGATATTTTATATAGAGTGTATTATCACAGTTCTGACCACTGGGGAAGACCCAGTAGGGTCGAAACGCGTTTGGTCTTATGTGCAGTTAGTTCTGTATAGTTTTTATGAAGTTTTTATTCTGTTTTTAATTGTGCACTATAATAAATAATTAACAAGCTTTACATTATTTTATTGTGGAGGGCATTCAGACCAGTCCTGGAGATAATCTGGGGACATGCAGTATGGGTATGGTTGTCAGGGAAAAGAAGGGTATGGCTGGTGCCAAACCGTAAAACTCAATGGATCCAGTTGAGTTGGTCTTGGATCTGAAGCTATCATAGTATCCAATGAAAGATCAAATTCTGACACAGAAGAGGTGGGCAGGGCTGAATGGATTGAAAAGGTCCTCAGTGGAGCAGTGGGGAGCCTCAGATTCAGGCATGGCATCCTTGGGTGGTGAGTCCTGGGGGACTGATGGGTGTCAAGTCACAGATTTGGTTTTCTCTATGTGTTTTGATTTAGAATGACTCTTCTTCACCAGTGGTTCTGATGTACTCCTTGGAACCAATGGAACCAGGGACAAACATTGGTGCCAGGGTGGCTGATGGAACTGAGGGACCCGGAGCTGCCAGGGAAGATTCTGAGGTAGACAGCGGGGCAGGTTTGGGAGGCTTGTCAGATGAGGGCAATGCCTTTTCCCACAGGGCAGCCTTTAAATGGAAAGCCCCATCAGGCTGCACTTTAGGGGTGAATTGTTCACACCTGGCAGTTTCCCCCATTGTACTCTTTACTGAGACATAAAATGCACAGTGCATGATTACTGAAATGAGACATTTTAGTACCACATTTGGGCTTTCTTAGCCATTCTGCCCCAAGAGGGGGGAATCTCTGGAGAAAGCAAGGCAGGATGCTGAGGCAGCTCTTTGACCCTGAACAATCAGCACGAGACAAAGGAGTGTGCAGCTTCCCCTTAGTTCAGTTAAACTGTTATTTTCTTCTCACACCAAACTCCAGTAAACTAATGACCTTCTTCTGTAGGGAATAAACACCAGAATTTTTTTCCCACATCTGGAGAGTTGAGAAGAAGGAACTTCTTCAATTACAGTGAAAAAGAAACTAAGGCAAAGAGGTGACATCTTCCCATTGACCATATAACTGTTTTGGTGGGAAGGACAGCTCACAATGGTTAGGGAGGGGGCCTTCTAGAGGACTTTTTAAAAGCTTTTTAAACTTTGAAATTAATTTCTCTACAGCAGGCCCACTTGGCTGCAGTCCCAAGACTGAAGATGAACATATTATTTATCCTCTTGACTCCCCTGCCTTACCTCCTCTTTTTCTGCACTCTCTAGGTCTCTCCACTCTTCAATGGGCTGTCCCAAGTCCACGGTGTTCATGGGCACCTTGACTTCCCCAATGATGTCATGCTTGGAGAAGCGGTCAAAGTCATAGATGGCCATCACCAAAGTCTTCCCACCCAGTTCCTGATATGGAATCTGTTTCACAAAGAAGAATTGTTCAACAGTCACATGGCAGGCCTAATAGAAGGTAGTGAAATGTTGTTAAAATTTTGCATACAGTACCAAATGTGTTTACTTAGAAAAAGAACACAAAGAAACTGTGCTTTAAACAGCAACACTATGTTTAAAATGTAATTATTCATACAGAATGGATAAGTACTTTAATCACTGGCTTAGCAAACCGTATCAAGGTCAACAGGGCAGGAAATGTCACAACGCAGGGAAAGTCACTAGACTGAGGACTAGTTTCATTATATCCTGAGGTGGAGTAGCTCCCAGGTCCCAGGGCTCCTAGTAGAGCCAAGGGCTGATGACTCCCTTATGTTCCCCCCTTGCCTACACACCCTTCTGAGCACCCAACCCACTTGCTAGTGCAGTACCAACTACACTACCTGCTGCATGTGTTGCATGTGCTCCCAGCACTAGGGAAGTGTGTCCATGAGTTGCAAGGCAGCAGCAATGCTCCTGACAATTGTGACAGTGGCACTTCCAGCTGCACATATCACCCAGTGCCATAAGGGAAAGGGCTCACTGGCAGAGCAGCTGGATGTGAGTGTGGGCAGGAAGAGGCTGCAGTAAGGGTGACACATGAGTGGGTGGCAAAGGAAGTTTGAGCTGGGGGGCTTGGTGATAGGCAGAGGAGGGCAGGAACTCTCTGGATTTTCACAAACCCTCTTCCAACTTTCTTACTTTGCTGGCAATAAGACAGTAGTTATTGATCACCCAAGAGAATGGGGTAAACAAATGTGTCCGCTAAAATCCAACTGTCGAGGAACTAGTTGGGTCACCAGAGCCTGATGAAAGCCACTCAGAGCTTCCTGGAGAAAGAGTAGGGTAGAGATAAACAAATAATAAAGTAATATTTCTGGACAGAAAGGCTCAGGAATCAGATATATTCCAATTTCCCCCAATGTGCATCTGATTTCCTACTTCAGATTAATTATTTAGAGCCTAAGCAAGTAATCAGAAAGGTACTTGTGAATTCTTGTCATCTGTTATTGACATTGCCTCTTGTGGTGCAGACTGGTAAGGCAGCGATATGCTGTCTGGAGCTGTCTGCCCATGAGGTTGGGAGTTCAATCCCAGCAGCCGGCTCAAGGTTGACTCAGCCTTCCATCCTTCCGAGGTCGGTAAAATGAGTACCCAGCTTGCTGGGGGGTAAACGGTAATGACTGGGGAAGGCACTGGCAAACCACCCCGTATTGAGTCTGCCATGCAAACGCTAAGAGGGCGTCACCCCAAGGGTCAGACATGACTCGGTGCTTGCACAGGGGATACCTTTACCTTTACCTTATTGACATTTCCCGGCAGAAGGACATCTGGTGACTGCATATTTTGGTAGGACACTTTTAATAAACTTGCCACAAAGATTCTAACACTGCAAACATATGCACACTTCCTTGGAAGTAAGTCCAACTGAGTAAAATGGGAATTACTTTCAAGTAAGCATGCATAGAATTGGGCTGCCTGATGAATTTTCCAAGAATTTAGAATTAAGTACTGTTTGTATATAATTAGGCATCTCCTACACAGGATTTACACATCAGTGTTCAATATGGGCCCTTTCGATAGTGCCTTCAGAACTGCATGAGTTTGAGTTCTTATTCCTATATGGTAGGTTTTAATATCAATATTAATTCTTAAGGGCTACACTTACTTTTGCTGAAATTCTTCCTGCCAGGAATTACACTGCCTCCAGTTTTCCTACTTTGGCCTAGAAATATCTTTAAGGCATACAGATATTTTCAAGGTAATCTGAACCATTCCAGGTCTCTTTCTGTTTGAAACGTATCAACTGCAGGAGATGCCTGGGCCTCACCTTGAAGACAAAGGTCTCATTGTAGGTTGGATTGAGGGTCTTCTTTTGCACTTTGGTCTCATACTTCTTCTTCTTGTCAGGAAGGAGGAAGACTTTGACATAAGGGTCCGAGGTGCCACCCATGTCCAGTGCTGGGAGTTCAGCAGCTTGGAGGATCCCTACTGTGAGCTGGAAGGGAAAGACAATTCAGGAGTATGTGAAATGATTCTACAACATCACAAGCCAGTCAATATAACACATGGTGAAAAAAATCTGCTTTACTCCTATCAGTCTCTCTCTGTTGCCATCAGATACCCTGTCCTTCCTTCCCTTCTGCTGTGGTAGGGTGTGTGTTATATCCCCCCCCCTTACCCCTAGCCCCTTCATCTCAAAATGGACAGTCCTTTCTACACAGAGAATGGCTCAGTTCATCATGTCAAATAATGGTCACTTCAAGCTATGTAGGTTGAAGGTTCTCACAAGTATTAAACAGAAGTTGTCAAAGGATCTCATGTGACAGGCCCAAGTTCACCTAGCAAGATTCTATCAGAGAGTGACAAAGCAGTGATAACAAAGTGGGATATGCCTTAAAACGGGATTAAACAAAGTAATAAAAGCTTTCAGTGGTGACTCAATGGCTAAATGAAATCACTATGCAGTTATGGGGCATCATCAAGATAAAAGGATGTGTCCTTCATGCCCTACTTGTGAGCATCCTGGAGACATCTGATTGCCCACTGTGGGATACAGGATGTTGAGCTAGATGTCCTTGGTTTAGTACAGCAGTGATCTTATGCTCTCAAGAACCAGCATTGTCTTAACTTGTTTTTCAGGATTCACATAAGCTCTTACAGTCTCCTCCTAGATTCAAATGGGTAGCCGTGTTGGTCTGAAGTAGCACAATAAAATGAGAGTCCAGTAGCATCTTTAAGACCAACAAAGATTTATTCAAGGCGTGAGCTTTCCTGTGCAAGCACTTTTCCCCAGACTATGAACTTCCATCATGACAGTGGGGATATAAAACAAAAATTAATTTAACATAATTAATTTTTGCTTTATAGTCTGAGGAAGAGTGCTTGCACTCAAAAGTTCAGACCTTGAATAAATCTTTGTTGGTCTTAAAGGTGCTACTGGACCCTGAGTCTCCTCTTAAACACTGTTAGAGTTTTTGATGGCAGCAAAAAAAGCCAAAGTCTTCCATAACTATTGAGAGACCCCAGGCTATGAGAGAACAGTTTTCTTGGAATTCTGTTTCACCTTCTGCATAATTTTACATCCAGCTTCTTCCCAGTGAGTGAACCCTTGAATAGTTTCATCCTCTACTACTCAAATTTTCTGATAAGGTCCCTCTTAGTCATCTCCTCAAGCAATTAGAAGATTTCCCCTCCCCCAAAGTATGTCTTTAACCCATCCTTAGCATAATTGCACTCTCTCTCTGCTTCTGAAACTTTCCACAGCTTGCCTTTTTCCAAGAAGCAGCAATGCAGGTGGTGTCTACCTCAGAAACATGGACCATGACAGCCAACACATGAAGACAGACTTTAACAAAAAATAAAACCCAGCTTGCCAGATTAGAAGATATTACACCACTACACCAAGCTGGCTGAGGAAAGAGTTAAGCACTCCCTATTGCTTCTCTATGCCACCCTTGCTCCCTCCTAATGTTGCTTTTATTTAAAAGACAAAGTTTGGGATCTCCAAGTTATACTGTAGCTCCTGACTAACTCCAGATCTCTTTACTTGAAGGTCTCAGCAGTTTCTGGCTGAACAGGCTCAAGTTGCCTAGAACGGGCAGGAGTGAATGAAAATTGACAGTGAATGATAGCAGTTCCTTGAGGAGGCATGTCTTTCCCCATGTCTTTTGTCCCATCTTCTCATGAAGACATATTACCTGGTTGCTCTGAAAATCATAGTCCAGAGAGAACTGGAGCTTGCCCAAGTTCTCTGGCTCCTTCTCCTTCTCCTCTTCTTCTCCCTCTTCTTCTCCATCTCCATCATCATCATCCTGTTTATTCTGAAAAGGAGAGAGGACCACAATTTCCTGCAAAGTGGGCTTCAAAAACTGGGCAGCTTAGTTCCCTTTTGACTCACAAACATGCGTGTCACATCCACAGCCACACCTCTTATAGCCTTACCTAAGCTGTTCAATGCATGTACCCCTTTTAGTAAGGGGAAGCTTTACTTCAGAGGAAAGGAAAATAGGTAGTCTTGGCTCAGATTGGCTGAACTTCTTCACCCATTGTTACTTATGCATTTGATTCTCTGACAAGAAAACTTCAGATGCATTTTGTTCCTCCCCATAAATAGGTAAAAGTAAAGGTATCCCCTGTGCAAGCACCGAGTCAAGTCTGACCCTTGGGGTGACGCCCTCTAGCATTTTCATGGCAGACTCAATACGGGGTGGTTTGCCAGTGCCTTCCCCAGTTATTACCATTTACCCCCCAGCAATCTGGGTACTCATTTTACCAACCTCGGAAGGATGGAAGGCTGAGTCAACCTTGAGCTGGCTGCTGGGATTGAACTCCCAACCTCATGGATACAGCATGAGAAATAATGACTCCCCTTTATAGGATGGCAGAGTTGGGCAAAGAATTACATGGACTTGATATACTGCTACACTGAATGAAAGAAATTTTTTTTTCAACACAAGTGCCTGGAGAGAGGACGGTGATATGATATCTTCAAATACTTTTAGGGCTGTCGCATAGATCATGGAGCAGAGTTGTTTTCCGTTGCCCCAGAGGGGTGGACCAGAACCAATTGGTTGAAATTAATTCAAAAGAATTTTTGGCTAAACATCCAGAAGAAGTTCCTGACAGTTAGAGTGGTTCCTCAGTTGAACAGGCTTCCTCGGGAGGTGGCGAGTTCTCCTTTGGAATTTTTAAAATTGAGGCTAGATAGCAGAGGCTAGACAGAGATGCTGATTTTATGAACGTAGGCAGATTGTGAGTGGGTGGCCAGGAAGGGATGTGCCCATGTTGATCTCCTGTGGTCCTTTCCTTGCATACTCAGGGAATTGCTAATCACCACTGTGGGATGGTAGGTGAGTTTCCTCCAGGCCAGGCTGGATTCTGGAGATTTTTGGTGAAGGGATCATTTGGGCATAAAATTGGGATCACTGTGGGTGGGCAGGTATTTGTGAGATCCTGCATTGTGCAGGGCGTTGGACTAGATGACCCTGGAGGTACCTTCTAACTCTGATTCTATGAAGTGGTTAGTCCTGAACTTTGGGAATGCCAAGGTTGGGGTTCTCATCTAACTGGTGCCAACCCTGGGAATCTACTGAAACCAGTGGTGCACCAGTACTGGAATAATGGGTCTGTTAGCAATGAATGCCCATCTCAGATGAGGAGACCCTGAGAGAGGGGAGCATACACAGATAATGGACAAACTGGACATGCAATGTAACTATAAGGAGTAGCAACCAGGAGCCACTAAAGGAAAGGAAACTAACCTCACTGACTACAACCAAGATTTTGTTTCTTACATTGAAACACTCATGCATGTACCCCCTATGAACCAATGTGCATACTCAAAAGTACACTCACAGTTCTCATTCAGGCTCTGAAAATTAAGCATGTTATCCAAAGCTAGAATGCATATCTTGAAAACTGCATCTCCCAGCGACATATAACAAGCACGTGCAGATCACAAGTACTTGGCAAATCTTTCCAAGTTTCATTCATGTTATCCATGTGATGGACAAAAACATCTGTTAACAACTTGGACTTGGAGTTCACTGTTAGATAGGATACTGATTATCCAATAAAGACGGCACCCCATTGGACAAGTACAAATTTAGCTTGGAACTTAAATTCTATTCCACTGAGTAGATAGGGGAATTGAAATGCAAAGTTCCTTGAATGAAAAGTAAAGAAAAGCCTTGTTCACCTTCCCCAGTTTAAGTCCAATATCAAGTTTCATGCCATAGTCTAAACAAAATATAAAAATGCTTGGAGGATATATTATATAACCCTCTTCCCTTGCCCCTTTGACACCTAAAAGGGAAGGAGGATTATATCGGGACCTACCGTGAGTTGACATCCAGGTTAGTCAGAAAAGGTGGAGACAGAACAACACAGAAGAAAGGACGAGAGCACAGAGAAGGAAGAGAAGGGCATTATACAGACAAAAACTTCACAAATAATCAACAACACATAGTGTCCCTGAGAAACAGCAGATTCCACATCATCATAGACTCACTATACCTGGAATAAATAATTAGTAATATTTCAATAAAAAGAAATAAAGAATGAAATACCACTAATATTCATTAGGGATGTGCATTCAGACATTCATTAACAAAAAACAAAAACAAAAAAATAAACACCACAATACATATTTTACTATAGTAATTAAAACCGCCCAAAGGTTTTTAAAAATTACTGTTGGCAATATGGAAAGATTATTCTCTAATCCTCTGCAATTATGGCACCTCATTATTTGATATTTCAACAAAGGCAGTGGGGGCAGGGAGGGGAGAGTATAAGTCTGATCTTGTAAATGACAGGGAAGTTTTCCAGCTCGAAGTTAGAAATGTTGCCACCAAAGAGGACTGGTAATTTGAAAATACCACCCTGCAAACAGGTAAATTCAGCAACTGCCTGTTGATGTGCATTTCTGTGGTGGATTACACAACAGACTGCCTGAGGTTTATCAGGAATGCCCTAGGTGTTTATCATATTGCATAAGGTGCACACCAATAATGTTCAGGGTGGCCTCCTGATAAAGGGATCAGAATTCTATATAAGAATAGTAATGTACTGCAATGTATATTATGTATATCACCCCTTTCTACCACAATGCAACCACTTCTACATTTGTAAGCCTTCCTGCAGTAGGGTATTATGAGACTTAAGCAGTTTTGTCACCCTAGCCAGTTTTTGCACTCGTGTTACTTTCAGTTCTGTTATCCAAGCCCTTCTGCATTGTTTTATTGGGAATCCTTACTGTTTGATTTAATTGTTTTTCCTATTTTGCCTCAAGATTTAGCGAGAGAGGCAAGCTACAAATGAAGTAAATAAATACTAATAATAATGGCTCTATACAAAGAGTTTCCGTCAGACTCTGCCAGTGGTTTGGGAAGAGATTTCTGGATTCTAAACAAGCAGCTGCAGTGCCCTTTTCCTTTGCCCAAGGTGAGCACTCCCTGAAGGTCCCAGGGCAGGTCACTACAGTGCAGAATACAGTCATCTGAAATACATACAAAACATAACCCCCCTCCCCCCCTGACAACTAGGCAGGGCAGCACCCAGAGGAAACTAGACATCAAAGGCCTAGGTGAAGAGGTGTGTTGTCACCAGGAGTCGAAAACCATATAATGTAAGCACCTGGTGAATCACCAGAGAAAGGCTGTTCCAAAACCTGGGGGCCACCACCTCCTGCATGTCACTGCCTTTTATGCCTCTGAGAGAGGCAGAACGACAAGAAGGCTCTCTCTTTGAGATCTTAGTGCACAGGCAGGTCTGTAAGGGAGAAGGTGCTCCTTCAAATAACTTGATATGGCTAAAACATCAGCACCTTGAATTGAGCTTGGTAGTGAATCGGGAGCCAATGCAGATCTTTAAAGACTGTTGTGACGTGTCCCCTATCAGGGAATCCTGTCAGCAGTTGAGCTGCTGCATTCTGCACCGCTTTTAATTTATGGAGCTTCTTAAATGGTAGCCCCATGCAGAGCACATTATAGTAATCTAATGTAGAAGTTACCAGAGCATGGATCACCGTGGCCAAGTTATCCTAATCCAGGAAAGGTCAAAGCTGGCAAACCAGTAGGAGGTGGAGGTAGGAGCCATCACATGAGTCTCAGATGACAATTATGAATCCAGGAGAACACCAGATCCCCACGCCCATTCTTTCTGGGGCAGAACAAACCCCTCCAGAACTGGGTGTCCCTTAACTTCCTGGATTCAGCCTCAATTCACAGAGGGATAAAAGTTCCTTAAAAGTTCTTCAATAGTTTGCTTTGCTATTAGCAGTTCCTACTGAGTGACTAAGCTATGTGCGAGGGTGTGATTTTCTATAGTGTGTGTTTCAGTTTCAGTTTTTTCCCTTCATTCCCTTTCCCAGCAAGAGTGTATAAGTTGCTGTAACAGATTATAATGCAAGCAAATTAAACAGTGGTTTTGGGAATATTATTCATAAAGTGCACATACTGCTATTGGTGTTTTCCACACTAGGACAAGTTTGTGGCTTTCCCTGTTGCTGCTGAAACGGCCCATGCAGCACTCTGGCAGGTGGGCCGCCACTGGGTCAAAGTCTTAATTTTTTTAAATGAAAGCTGGGAGTTGCTAGCATTCGGATGGGGTTACAATCTGCAAAATTGCTAACCAAGTTAGATGGAAAACAAAAACTGTTACAGCTGATGCATTTCCCACTGAATTCAGAAAACAAAGGTGAATGAGAAAAATAAAGACAGTGAATAATTTTTTAAATAAAATGCACACTCCTAATAATTTGTTTAGACAACCTTTAAGAAGAATGCCCTTAAGGCGGTTTGCCATGTTTTAAACTAGCCAATTTATCTTCTCCTGTAATGATAACTTATCTCTAAGTGATTACTGGACCTGTGTTTTCCTGGACGACCAAAAAAGCACAGAAATACATAGGGGGAAAGAGAGAAAAAAAGAAAGAGAAAACACAATATCTATACTTCAGGATGACGGATTAGATGGAAGAGGCGTCTGCTAGTAGAAAGGGCCCCTTACCACAGAGAACAACAACAAAGACCAGAAAAGGAACATAAAGAAAAAGCATACAGTTGTTATAATTACCTAGAGCAACAAATGCACCCTTGTGCTTCCAGATGTGATTAAAGTTCCAATACTTCCTCTTACTACCAATGTTCTTCCTTTACTAGTGGGGCAGAAGGTGCACAGTCCCTGAGAAATCAAGTTCTCCTGCTGCTGCTCAAAATAACAGCTCACTGAGATCTCGCTCCATCTGTGGCTAATCTTACCTGGGATGGACTATGGACACCACACAAGGAAAGGCAGCAAAACTCTTTGCTATACTTGCTGATTGACTTTATGTGGATTTCCTCATAAAACCCATCCTTCATCCATTTGTACCTTCCAGGCCTTAACTTTTTTGTCTGTATCCTGTTTGCTGAGGTAGACTGCCTCAGAAATGTGTCTCATTTACTGCTGCATCCCTTGTTAATATCTAATCCAGGTTTCTTGTCTGGAAAATGTAGTGCATTAATATTGGCTCAAACATTATTGTTAGGTTAAGCAGTATTGATAGGGAACTAATGGGAATTCCTGATTTAATGAAATGTGAAGGCTCGTTCATAGATTGCAGTTTGTTCAAGTGGAAGTACAATCCCAAAAGTATCTCGGGCACATATTAGTAACAAGAAAGAGATTCTGTCAGTGTGAACTCAAAAAAGCATACGCCTGTCTGGCTTTGAATGGAGCACTGCAACAGGGTGCCCAATGGGGCAGCCAACCAGGAATAAAAGAAGACAGGAGGGAATAGTGGGTAAGAAGCAAAGCCTGACAGAGACCGTTTACGCACTGGAGGTTTCGTGCTAGGCTGCAGGCTGGAGTTTTAGGGGCTGCAGGTTGCCCCACCTCTTCCTGCACCCACACGGTGGAGCATTTGGCCCGGTGCACCTCATCCGCCTCCAATTTCTACTCCTGCACGGGAGCTGGGGCAGTGAAGCTCCCAGTGCATAAACGGTCAGAGGAAGCATGCCCAGGTCTTTTGCAAAATCAGAGGTAGAGGTGCATTTCCAATCCCACCATCAGGAGAATGTGTGTTTCCTCTCTTTACAAGACACCCAGAAGCAACTGCCAAGGAATTAGGAATCCCACAAGCTTCCTGGCAGTTCCTTGTCTGGAATATCAAAGCCATGCTAGGAGCATGGGCACCATTTTATATTAGGAGTGGGAATTTGGATTGAATTAGAAAACCAAAGTATGGTCTTTATTCCATGTCATTTAATCTAAAGGATAGAATGTGATCTCATTGGTTCATCATCTTGGTTCATGTCTTCTTGTCTGTGCCCAATAATTACAGTGTCCTTTCGTGGTCTGGTTGTAGGTGACTTCCATCAATTCTTCTGGCATACTGTATATTCCCACTACACTTCCTATGATGTTCATGAATGTCCATTGCTCCAAGGAACAACAGCCTGGGGAGAGCAAAGTGTCCTAGAATCTTATAGAACACAAGCCCATTATTACATGTTATGCGATCTTTTGCCAACCTTTGCTTTGGGTAGCTACCATGGCTCTTGCTATTCTTGTGTGTTTTCTTCTGTGATATTTCAATGGAATACTGCAAGACTGAGCACTATGGGAAAGTTTCCTTCATCCTACCTCAGTCCTCTGGAGAGTTTCTGAATACTGCAGAGGGCTCTGGATGACTAGACACCCACGGTCGTGCCTCATTAAAGCACCTCAAGCAAACAGACTCATTAATATATACACAAAAAGGAAATACTTCTAGCAATATGGTCTATAAAAGTCTCATTTCCCAGGCTACTGACCCAGTTACCAAATCAAAAGGCCCACCAGAAATGAGAGAAGGATTTAGAGCCTAGCAAATCATCCAGGTTTCACATGTTTGTGTGGCTTAATTGCTAATGGGTTTTGCTGCTGAATTAGCTTTATTGCTGCAAATGAAGAAAACTGCAGTAAAAAGGAAAAGGTGGAACTGTTTCGCCAGAATGGCCTATTATGCACGGCCGCCAAAACGGTGATTTCAGGTCACATGGAAAACGCGGAGGGGAAGACGCGAAGCAAACCGCTTATGCACAGGACGGGATGCAATGGCGGCAAAACCCAGAGTAACCGATTATACACGCGGCGACCGCAGCGCCGCTTCTGGTTGCGCCCTGGTCGCCCGGAACCTGCGCTTTCTTCTGTGTTTCGCTAACGCTTTTTTTTTCGGCGGCATGCACCAAATCTGCGGCCAGTTGCAGCCGGCACCATGCGTTATCATGATTTTAGGTGACGCCATTTCACCCCGAATGCGGACCTTCCCCTCCGTGCATAATGGGCCAATAAGACGCATTTATGATCTAGGATTTACAGGCTCTCCTGGGCAAGCTGCTGCCTGGAAAAATGCTGTAAAAAATGCTGTAAACTCCTAAGTGCTTTGCGTGGCCTTTAGTTTTCCACCTGCACAAAGCAGGCAAGTCAAGTATCACTGACCCTGTCTGGAGAAAGCTTTCCCTTCCCTCTCCTGCTTTTGGAAGGCTTCCTCTCTTTTCAGGCTCATTCATGAGAACTTCCAATAGATGGCTTTCAGACTCTGAAATGGAGCAATGCCAAGCAGCATGGCAATTTTATTAATTTATTAATTTTATTTTACTTTATTATATATATTTATTTTACTTATATACATTTATTTTACTTTTATTTATTTTACATACATATACATATACATATACATATACATATACATATACATATACATATACATATACATATACATATACATATACATATACATATACATATACATATACATATACATATACATATATATGTAACGCTCTCCCTTGATACAACAGGGACTTGTATCAAAAGTATCTTGCCAAATTAAACCGGGCTGTAAGATAGAACTAAAGATCTGGCCATCCCAGGTATGTATTCTTGTGGGTGTCAGAGGAACTGGAGGGTTAGCTGGGCCTGTACCTGCATTGCTTAACAGCTGCTGGCCTTCTGAAGGCACTCCATAATGTGAATAAATTCACACAGCATGTCTAGGAGAGCCCTGACTGATTGAATTGGTTCAGCCCTACTAACTTAAGTGCAACTAAGGCTGGAGAGACATTGTCTTTTTCCCCCCAGGGGAATCACTACTTGTGGTTTGCACACTTAGCTCCCAATAATGTCTCTGTTTGCAGGTTCCTTTACCTCTTAAAAAAACAAAACAAAACAGGAAGCTATTTGAATGGAAATCACCAGAAGAAAGGAGGAGGTAACCGTGAGAAAATAATGTCTCTATGGCTATCACCTCCAACTCTCTTAAAAACTATTAGCTGGCATCAGCCACAAAGGGGGATCCAAAACAAAGGGAGTTACAGGAGGTGCTCAGTGGCAGAGCATCTGCTTGACATGCAGAAGGTCCCAGGTTCAATCCCCAGTATCTTCAGCTAAGAGATCTGGCAGTAGGTGGCATGGAAGACCTTTGCCTGAGAGCCTGGAGAGCCACAGCCAGTCTGAGCAGACAACATGACAGTTTCATGTATAAATGAGCAGGTGAGTGAGGTGCCGATGCTTCGGCTTTGCAGTCCCTCTTTTAAAGCAGCAGCAAGCTGGGCTGAGACTGCCAGCATCACAAGTCCTTCGTCCGACTCTCAGTGCAGGCCACGGGACTGTATCTTACCTCCACCAGTCAAAACACAAACTAATGCTCGATGCGAACAGTCGCTTTGCGCCTGATCTTCCCTGAAAGGTGTGTTTTTACCTGGCCTGTCATGTCTTTCATGTTCATGGCATTTTTCATCCCCTTGCCTTTCTCCTTCTTGTTCTTCTTCTTCTTGCAGCAGCACTTCTTGCAGATGCAAAAGCAGCAGGTGAGGATCAGCAGACCAGCGACCACCGCAATGGCAATCAGGGCCCATGGGGGCACTGCAACAAAAGCAGCCCCATCAGACCATCACGAAGCATTTATTGTGGGTAGGTGTGTTGGGGGGATGCAGCTACAGGTTATGCTGGAGGCAGGTGGAGACAATTCTACTCAGGACTGCACTGGACTGATTCAGTTTTAAATCACTGGCAGTCCTCCTGGCTGGTGTTTTTAAATTGTGACCTTTTATGTGGTTTTTATCACTGTTGCTTTATTTATATTGTTTAATTGTGGCATTTTATCCTTTGGATTGTAAGCTGCCTTGAGTTCCATAGGGAAGAAAGGCAGCTAATAAATGTTCTAAATCACTAAAAGTTAAAAGAATTCTGTATACATCTCAGGGCAGTCGCTGCATTTACAAAAGGGTCAATGCAGTCACAGCATATCTGATTATTTTCGCCTGGTGGCCCCTGAGCTGCAGAAGCTTTAAAGCCTGCCTGCGTCCTCCCCTGATCACCATTCACAGACAAGTGAACATATTCCTGTTTCTCTGGAGATTAATGGGGAGTCTCGGTAGTTTTATTGATTCAAGTGGGTAGCTGTGTTGGTTTGAAGTAGCAGAACAAATTATGTGAAGACCCACAAAGTTTAATTTTACTTGTAAGCTTTTGTGTGCACAGCACACTTCGTCAGACAATGAAATGGAAATCACCAGACCACCCGTATAAGGAGTAAGTCTATCATGGATTAATACGCAACATAAGGAAGATTTTTGCCAGATACACAGGCCTTACAAAACTTTGTAAGATCATCTTTCATTTGGGTTCAACTCTGATTGAAAGAAAGATTGTAAAAGAAATAAAAATGTGAAAATTAAAGGTTAATGGGCAAATGCCTTCTCATTGGTGGAACATGGGAATAATTACTGTATATTTTTGTTCTTATTGGAATTTACAATTTTGTATGGATTGTTTGTGTTTTTAAATTTTGCAGACTGCCTTGTGAATTGTCTCCTCTTGAAAAAGTCTCATTCATACTATAAATATACAGAAAAGCTAGTTGACCAGGCATTTAGCTAGTGTAAAACATTTCCAGTTGATTTTTTTTTTTACCCACAACTCTCAGAATACTTAGTGGTGGCCTAAAGCCTAAAATCAAGAGGCTTGCAATCAAGTTCTGATCTCCCTAAAGTAATTTTAATTCACTATTTTCTCTCAGTCATCCCACCTTCAAAATGATCACCAACAGATTATTATTTTTTGGCATTGCCAATCAGCCTTCTGGAGACCATCTAGCCTTATACCTGACCAGTAGAGGTGAGGAGAGAATTCAAGCAAGAGGAGACAAGTGCTCTTAACCACTACACCATACTGGCAGCAGACAGGGACTACTTACATGGAATCTTGTTTATCTCATTCATAAACTTTTCTTTAATCTGGGCAAACACATCTTCCTTGCTCTCCACTGGGCCTGACTCAGTTGAGTTGTCCATGGACCCCACTGAGCTCGTCGTTGTGGTGGGAGGTGCCGGTGGGGCCACAGATGCCGCTATGATGGGCTCAGGATTGGGATTTTTCTTGAAGAGTTTCCAAGTCATCTTTGCTGGTTTCTCAAGGTCTCCTGAAAAACATATAGTAACAATGATAGACATAGCCCAGACCTGATACATTTCACTTAAGGCTGAGAACAATATTAAGATACACTACTATATAACATGAAGGAATTTCCTAGTTAATTCTCATGAGCAGTTGGGCTTCCTCACAGTATTGGGTTTCCTCACAGTACCACATAAAGGAATATCCTGCTTTCCCCCCAACTTGAGAAATACCTCATGAAAAGTATCTCAGTTTCCACAAATGAGTTAAAATTCTACCATTCAGTGCCTATAAACATAATCATTTCAATGTATCATATTTACTCAAAGGGAAAATAACCCTGAATGTAAGACGACTCTTCTAAAAATGTTACACACATTACTGTACATACTTGTATAACTTGGGAGGACAGTAGATAGATAGATAGATAGATAGATAGATAGATAGATAGATAGATAGATAGATAGATAGATAGATAGATAGATAGATAGATAGATAGATAGATAGATAGATAGATAGATAGATAGATAGATAGATAGATAGATAGATAGATAGATAGATGACACCCCCTTCCCCCCTTGATGGCAGATTTGAGGGGGAAAACCCCAGACTTCCTTTGGGGTAAATGTAGTATAATCATATGTAAACCACCACTGTTTAGCTTGGGGAGGGCCCACTACATTTGGCCTTCAGTGGAGGATAACAGTACTGTACAAAAGATTTAGAGATAGGCACAGAAGTACAGCATATTAACTCCTGCACTTTTCCCTCTCATACTTGTTCAAAAAACAAGATAGCAAGAGAGACTATTAGGGAAGGGGAGAAAAGAACCACTTAGTAAGGCATAAAACAGAGTCAGAAACCTAACACTAGAGAGACTACAGGGATCCCGCCAGAAGAGACGGTATAAGATCAGATATATGCTGGGGCACCGATGCCTTTGACATCTCTCTTCCAGCTACGACCTCCTTATAAATGGTACGGATTTTTGTCCAAGGGAGACCCATGTTCAAATTCTGTGTAATCTTTGTGGGTAGCCTTAGGCAAAAGCATGCACTACTGGTTTAATGTCCCTCACATGGTCGTTGTGAGGATAAAATTAAATAGAGGTGTATTCCTGCAGCCCAACTTCAACCTACTGAAAAACACAGGTATTCACAAGTACAATTATTTATTTACTTCTGGAAACAAAATTATATCTCCCCCAGTTCTTTGTAAAATTTACTTCTGTGGCACTTGACTGAAACCAATTGCATCAATAGGGTAAGAACTGAAAGAATCTACTGCTAACAATACAGCAACACTAAAATCAACACTGAAGCCAGCAGTAAAAATAACAATGGGTATCAGAGGAATACCATGCAGGTAATCACAGGGTGTGAGAGATAAACAAACTAATGAACAAAAGGTTCCGGAAATTAAAAATGCCTTCATTTATTGCCTAAAATTTAACAGACTACATGCCAGGTGAACTGCCTGGGGAGAACGTCCTATAATCAAGGTAGCACAAGTAGAGATGAAAAACTTCTGGAAATTTGGAATCCATTTGAGGAAAATATGTACTTTTCCAGACTTTTTTAAAAGGGAAAAAACCTTACTGAAAATCTAGGGGGGGAAAGGAAATATATGCAATATTTACTTCCTTACAAGCCTAAACTTAACATAAAATGTATCTCTGTAATTAGCATGTTGTTGTTGTTAGGTGCAAAGTCGTGTCTGACCCATCGCAACCCCATGGACAATGATCCTCCAGGCCTTCCTCTCCTCTATTCCCTGGAGTCCATTTAAGTTTGCACCTACTGCTTCAGTGACTCCATCCAGCCACCTCATTCTCTGTTGTCCCCTTCTTCTTTTGCCCTCATTGCTCCCAGCATTAGGCTCTTCTCCAGGGAGTCCTTCCTTCTCATGAGGTGGCCAAAGTATTTGAGTTTCATCTTCAGGATATGGCCTTCTAAGGAGCAGTCTGGACTGATTTCCTCTAGGACTGACCGGTTTGTTTGCCTTGCAGTCCAAGGCAGTGGTCCCCAACCTGCGGGCCGCGGCCCGGCGCCAGGCCGCAAAGGCCATGGTGCCGGGCCGCGGCTCCCTCTCCCCGCCCCCCCCGCAGTAAAAAACGTCCCAGGCCGCAATCTTGCGGCCCGGGAAGCTTCTTACTGCGGGAGGGCGGGGAGAGGGAATCAGGGCCGGGCCGCGCCCGTGCAGGCCGCGCCCGCGCGGCCCGATCCGCGGGCATGGCCCGCGGGTGCGGCCCGATCCGCGGGCGCGGTCCGATCCGCGGGTGCGGCTCGCGGGCGCAGCCCGATCCGCGGGCGCACTCGCGGGCGTGGCCCGAAGCGTGGGCGTGGCCCGTGCGGGCGCGGTCCCCGCGGGCGCGGCCCGATGCCCTGCCGGTCCCCAGCCTAATAAAGGTTGGGGACCACTGGTCCAAGGGACTCACAAGAGTCTTCTCCTGCACCAGAGTAGCTTGAACATTCTTTGGCATTGCCCTTCTTTGGGATTGAAATGTAAACTGACCTTTTCTAATCCTGTGGCCATTATTGAGTTTTCCAAATTTGCTGGCATATTGAGTGTAGCACTTTTACTGCATCGTCTTTTAAGATTTTGAATAGTTCAACTGGAATGCTGTCACCACCAGCAGCTTTATTGTTGCTCAGATTTCCTAAGGCCCATTTGACTTCACATTCCAGGATGTCTGGCTCCAGGTCAGTAACTACCCCATTGTGGTTATCAGGGATGTTAAGCTCGCTCTTGTATAGTTCCTCTGTATAATTTTGCCGCCTTTTAAAAATCTCTTCTGCTTCTGTGAGGTCCCTACCATTTTGGTCCCTTATCGTACCCATCTTTGCATGAAACTTTCTCTTCATATCTCCAATTGTCTTGAAAAGATCTCTGGTCCTCCCCATTCTATTGTTTTCTTTTATTTGTTTGCACTGTTCATTTAAGAAGGCATTCTTATCTCTTCTAGCTTTTCTCTGGAATTCTGCATTCAATTGGGTGTATCTTTCTCTTTCTCCCTTGCCTTTCACTTCCCTTCTCTCATTAGCTATTTGTAAAGCTTCCTCACACAGCCATTTTGATTTCTTGCATTTCTTTTTCTTTGGGATGGTTTTAGTTGCTACCTCTTGTACAATGTTGTGGATCTCCATCCATAGGTCTTCGGGCACTCTGTCTATCAGATCTAATTCCTTAAATCTATTTGACACCTCTACTGTATATTCGTCAGGCATATGATTTAGTTCATACCTGAGTGGCCTAGTGCTTTTCCCTACTTTCTTCAATTTAAGCCTAAATTTTGCAACAAGAAGCTGATGATCTGAACCACAATCAGCTCCTGGTCTTGTTTTCACTGACTGTATAGAACTTCTCCATCTCTGGCTGCAGAGCACATAGTCAATCTGATTTCTGTGTTGACTGTCTGGTGATGTCCATGTGTAGAGTCGTCTCTTGGGTTGTTGGAACTCCAAGGCCAAACTTGCCTCTTATCCCGGTTATCTTTTGGCTTCCTACTTTAGCATTCCAATCCCCCATGATGATAAGCACATCATTTTTTGGTGTTGCTTCTAGAAGGTGTTGTAGGGCTTCATAGAACTGGTCGACTTCATCCTCTTCAGCAGCAGTGGTTGGGGCATAGACCTGGATTACTGTGATGTTGAATGGTTTGCCTTGGATTCGAACTGAGATCATTCTGTCATTTTTGGGATTGTATCCCAAGACTGCTTTTCCTACTCTCTTATTGATTATGAAGGCTACTCCATATGCCTACAATTGCTCTCTAAAGCATTTATAAATTTTATGCCAAATAATTCAATTGTAATTAGCATATACAATTGAATTATTTGGCATAAAATTTATAAATGCTTTAGAGAGCAATTCCAGGCATATTCAGAATTCTACTTAAGACTATTCAAGACTATTCAAGTGGGGATTGCTCCCAGGAAAATGATCTAGCCCTATGCAGTCTTATAACACATGTATCTCAGTTCCTCTCTGAGAGAAAGGAAAAATTAAATATGGAATACACAGGGAATTTTCACTTTGTATCCTGTACGCAATTGTGAGATAGTAAATTGTGCTTTTCCACACACCCCCCCCCCCCACTGCAAAGCCTTCCCACTTTTTTCTGCCGCCATGTCTCGCATTCTCCCCTCCTCACGAGTGGGGGGAAAGGCACAAGAAAGAGCAATGCATTCTTTACTCACTGCTCCTTGGCCTGTCAATCACTGGAGGCAACCAATTAGAGGTTTATGGGTTTCTAAAGTTCCCCGGGCGCATTTCGTAGTAAATAAAGTATTATTTGAATAGAAACACTCTCATGCAGTCATCAGTTGGTTAGCAGCATATCTCGATACCTAGTTGAACTTTGTAATACTGAAAACAAAGAACTATGCAATGCTGTATTATTATCATGCGCTAGGGTTCCCACTTACCCACTTTCAGAACAGCAGGGGGAAATCAGGGGGAGTGGTATCAATTTACATTGCAGTGCTCTAAGAAGTCCTTCTAAAGCTATGATTTTATTTCATGGTTCTTCCATGCCATTATGTTGACTGACATATGCTTCATCCCCAAAACTCCTACCGGTGTGGGGGGGCTATTAAACATATTTAGGGCTTAAACTGTTGATATAATATTTATTGTTTTATCCTACTGTTTGTTTTATCCTACCATTGTACACTGCACCAAGTCTGTTTGTAGAGACAGGAGGTATACAAGCAGAATTAGTAGTAGTAGTGGTAGTGGTGGTGGTGGTGGTAGCAGCAGTAGTGGTAGTAATTTAACTTGCTTTCCAAACATGTTGCCAGCTCTAAGATGTAAGGAGGAGGTTATTTAGGTCCTGTCCTGATGCAGATCCCCCTTGCTTCAGCAGACAGTGGCAAGAGAGTGGAGTCTGGGGGTGATCTGGGTGGACGGGCAGGTTCATAAGGGAGAAAGTAGTCCTCTCAATATTCTTTTTAGGATCTTATTAGCAAAACAGCTGAGTTCTGTCCAAAACCTAATCAGTAACCAAACAGTGCTAGTTCTGGTAAGATGCAGTCCCTGTGTGGACATGCTCACTAGGAATGTGTAGGGAGGGAGGGAGGGAGGGAGGGAGGGAGAGAGAGAGAGAGAGAGAGAGAGAGAGAGAGAGAGAGAGAGAGAGAGAGAGAGAGAGAGAGAGAGAGAGAGAGAGAGAGAGAGAGAGAGAGAGAAAGAAAGAAAGAAAGAAAGAAAGAAAGAAAGAAAGAAAGAAAGAAAGAAAGAAAGAAAGAACCTTCCCAATATTCACAATTACTCCCAAATATTTTCAGGATCCATTTCCAGGGATTCTGGAAAATACCCTCTGAATACCCTCTGACCCAGAGGAAAATACCAATAAGGCATATTTTGGATATATACTGGGATCAGATGTATCCAAATACACATCCCTAGCGGTCACAGCAGAGAGGATTCATGCAGCTTCACTGGGTTAAATAAATAATTAACTAAAACGAGCCCTTTGTGGCTTGTACTGATGAAGGCAACTGGCCTGAGCCAGATACTTATGTGGCTGTATGGCCAGGGGGTTATGAGGAGGGTGCTGCTTTGATGCTGGGCAGTGTTCACCTGGGACCCTCACTTTTTTATGGCATGGGGGGTGTTGGTGGGGCTCAGCAACTCTCAGCCCTAGTCTGTGCAGGAAATAAATAACTAAAGTACCAAAAAATGTTCTTCTTGCCAATCCGATTTGCATAAGAAAAAATGTAAATGAAAGGAGTAACAAACTGGATGAGATAACCAATGGATTTTCAAAACAAACTTTTTTTAAAAAAAAAAACTCTTTTATAATGAACAGAGGAAAACACAATGCATATAAGCTTGGTACAGAAGTTTCTTGATTTTCAACGGAAATGCAATCAGATTCATGGACCATACAGGTATGTCACTGTGACAAGCACTTTTTAGTCCCTTCTCAATTGCTCTCCAGTGGGAAGGCAATGAGCTAAAAGAATGCACCAGAGCGAGAAGCTGGCAGAGAAAAGTTTTTCTAATTACTCCCCAAATTCCTGCATGCTAATGCTGAAAGGCCACATATGATTCCCAAAAGCTATAGTGCAAATACTGGTCTTTGACATCTTACCCACCAGCTTCAACTTGACTTCTAAAACTTCCCCGTTTTATTTCTCACCATCTCTGGTACTGATGTCCCATGACCACTGGCTCCTCCCTCACCCTTTCCATAAGCTTATGGACCCTGTGCTGCAAAATGAATGGAGGCATGTCCTTAGGGCTCGTTCATTCTGGTTGCCAATGTGGCACAGGTGCTTAGCTCAACTACTTCCTGACCTTCTCCTCACCCTTTGTGGATGGAGCTGTAATGTTTCAGCACAGGGGGTTCGCCATGCTCATTTTGCAACAGCTGCCTTGCAAGCTTAATCCTAAATATATTTCCGTCAAAGCCCATTAGGGTAAGTGGGCCTAAGGGATATGCGGCTGGCTTGCTGTCTCAAGATTATTCAGGCTGTCCAATGATTCAGCTGTTACGAATCAACTCCTCCAGAGGGCTAAACAAGACTTTAGCTCAAGGTGCTTAGACGACATGAGAGAGCAGCCTGACTTATGTTAAACTTGGGTGAGTCTGTATGTTAGTTATAAAACTTTTCTATTCCCTGGACATACAGCTGCAATTTATTTTACTGCTTAGCTAAATCAGCATTTCAGCCTTTACACTTTTAAAACTGTCTGTAACCTTTATCCTTTTTGAATTTAACTTTTAATAAATATTGACTTAATATTAACACTGATTTCTTGGGCACTCCAAGCATGAAAGTTATTAAATTCCACCCTTTACCCTCGGATTTGGCAACTAAGTAATATTAGTGGGAACAGGTAATATTTCAGCATGTAGCTGCAATGCTATCAAAATATTTTTTGCTCTCTGTAGACTAAGTCAAAATTTCAGATGGTGTTAAGGGTGTACTGTGTGCCTTATAAAGGGTTAGAGATATGAATGTACTTTGACAACAAAGACAGACAGAGATCCAAAAGTTCTAGTATGCAGAGCTGAACTCTTTTCCTTCACCAAGGAAATGCTTCTTCAGCCATTTTGGTAGCTGTGGAGTTGATGTCTTAAGCTTTCCTAGGACTGTTTAAGAAGGGTTGGTTTTTATATCACACATTTCACTGCCCAAAGGAATCTCAAAGCGGCTTACAATAATCTTTCCTTCCTCTCCCCACAACAGACACACTGCGAGGTAGGTGAAGTTGAGAGAGAACAGTACAATCAGGGCTGTGATGAGCCCAAGGTCACCCAGCTGGCTGCATGTGGAACAGCGGGGAATCAAATCCAGTTTGCCAGATTAGAAGCCACTGCTCTTAATCACCACGCTGGTTGAATCAACCTGTTTTGAATCACCAAATCATGATTTGGCACAGCCATTTAAATTTTAAAGAGAAAGAGAAAGGGGGGAAAGTTCCACTTTTTGTCTTTTCTGGGCTTTTGGGAAACGGGGGTTTGCAGTAGAGGCATCAAACTTGCAGTTTCGCTGCAGGAGCTTCTCCTCAAAAGAACATCAAGCTGCAAAAAGACTGAACCAGGGGATCTAATTCTAGAGCACCGAAAGAATTTACAAATAGAACAGAGACTGTTGTGTTTTTCTCATCATAGGAAATAACGGTGAACAATAGGGGAAATCTCTTTGGGTGTGCCTAGAATTGGACCCCCCTGGTCCAACCTTGTTGTAACTTGGCAGTTATTAGAGTAGAGGCTCCTACAGCCATGCTGCAAGTTTGGTGCCTCTACCACACCCACACACCCCCAACCCAGAAAAGACAAAAGGGGGAAAATTCCCATAGGCTTCAATGTCACCACTGGTTTCAATTGTGCCAGATTGATTTGGATTCAGTCAAATTGATTTGATCATAGTTTTAAAAACCTATGGGTGATTTGGACTAATCAGATTCATTCCAAATTACTTTGGACTGAATCCAAAATTGTCTGGATTTCTCTTTCCTTGCACATGCCTATCAACAACAGGGAAGCCACAAGATAGTAACCCTGTGTGGAAGGTACCTTATGGACAACACACTAAAGTTGCTAAACCACTGGGGACAAGAGATCTTCACAATCTGCAATGGTCATCATGCAAATCAAGCAAATCAAGCACATACATTTGTTCCCAGACAGTTACGTTGCATCCCCTCCTGTTAACTGTCCTTAAAAAGGAAGGATCATAAATAATAATTTAAAAAAATCAGCTGATTGCTTGCTCATGCCAGGATTTGCCCAGGCTCTCTTTTTGCCTGGGAAGCAGTAAGCAAAGAAAGCCTGGGAGAGAGAAAGAGGGAGCCAGCCCCTTTGCCCTCTGGTCTCTGCTTTGGTTGCTCGAGTTGCAGTATACAGTCCTGCTTTCCTTCAATTACTGTGCAAGTACAAGCTCATGTGCAAGAAACGCTTGTCTGTTTTTGTCCATCTACTGAACCCTTGACAGTTAAATACTAAATACACACATTCACACACCTGTTTCCTAAAACGACACAGTAAGACCAGGTCTAAGTCATCCTCTGTACAAACAGTTAAGAAGCTCACTACATAATTCAATAGAATAAACCTTTATTGGCATATAAAACATTACATGAGGTTAAGATACATGGTATGTAACACAAGATAAATGAACAAGACTAAGAATTTGAATTTAAAACTCAACAACTTCACTTAGCACAAACTCACTAACCATAATGACCATAATGCCCCAGACATATAAGTGTTCTCTCCCTTGCTGTTAGAAAACAAAACACCCAGTTCCTTAATATTACCAGTTTGGTTAAGAATTCTGCTACATGATCTGTTACTACAGAGGATGTGTCTGCTAACAACTTTTAAATGTTGTGAGCTTATTAGTCTGCAAGAGAGGACCTAGCAGGGAGACTACAGATCTCAAAACAGATATCAGCTTGTGAACTGAACCTCAAGAAGTGCTGCCATAGATTCCTTGACAACGTCAGACCATGCTGCTATTCTAGTCTGAATCTTTTTATTGGCATACCCTATCAAAGGGTATGCTGAAGATCAGGATATGGATGGGGAAGAGCATCAGACCACAGGCACATTGCTCTTTCTTTAGTGTGGTTGACATACAACTAGAAGGATGTGACTGTGCAGAGAGGTTACGCCTCAGAGTTTGTGTGCATATTCAGTGTTACCAACCGCCCTCACCCCCAATATTTATGTGAAACTGAAATAATTACAAATTAGTCAGTTGTGTTTAGGTTTTTAGTGAGTTCAATCTTCTTTACTTCCAAAGACAAGTATCAAGCGTGCAATATGTGAATTACTAGTCAAGGAAATGGATTTCCCTTGCAAATCTGAAACAAGGCTTCCAGTATTCATCAGAATTATCATCTATTGCATAGCAAATTCTGATCTGAAGGGCTCAACAAAGAAATGCTTCAGATTTCAAAAGAATTTAACAGAGCCAACCAGCAACATAACAGAAAATACTCACCGGAAAGACGTAACTACAGGCCATTAAAAGGTAAAGGTATCCCCTGTGCAAGCACTGGGTCATGTCTGACCCTTGGGGTGACGCCCTTTTCATGGCAGACTCAATACGGGGTGGTTTGCCAGTGCCTTCCCCAGTCATTACCGTTTACCCCCCAGCAAACTCATTTTACCGACCTCGGAAGGATGGAAGGCTGCCCAACCTCATGGGCAAGAGCATGTCTGCTGCCTTTCCACTCTGTGCCACAAGAGGCTCTACAGGCCATTAGGTAAGGTAAAGGTAAAGGTATCCCCTGTGCAAGTACCGAGTCATGCCTGACCCTTGGGGCTACGCCCTCTAGCGTTTTCATGGCAGACTCAATACGGGGTGGTTTGCCAGTGCCTTCCCCAGTCACTACCGTTTATCCCCCAGCAAGCTGGGTACTCATTTTACCGACCTCGGAAGGATGGAAGGCTGAGTCAACCTTGAGCTGGCTGCTGGGATTGAACTCCCAGCCTCATGGGCAGGACTTTCAGACTGCATGTCTGCTGCCTTACCACTCTGCGCCACCTGCCATCTAATTTCACTCTTTTTGACTTGCTAGTATGCCACATAAATTTATCTTACAATTTTTTAAAAAGATACTGTTTATTTTTCTGTTGCTGTCAGTGATACAGATAATGCTCAAGGAAGAGATAAAACACTGTGTTTTCTATACTGCTATGAACTTTGAATTAACGAATAGTTCTGACTTCTGGCCTTAGTTTAAACAGGCATGCCTATGGAAGAGCAGTTTCCCTGGACAGGATGTGTCTTGGAGAGCATTTTGGCCCTCTAGTGCAAACTTTCTGGTAGTCCCTGGCCCCAAAGACACCCACCTGGCCTTGAGCAGAGCCAGGGCCTTTTCTGCCCTGGCCCCAACCTGGTGAAATGAGCTGTTACTGGAGACTAGCGTCCTGACAGAGCTATTAAAGTTCTGGAGGGCCTGCAAGGTGGCATAAAGTATCTATGTATTTATAATATGCTGTAAACTGCCTCAGGCCCAATGAGAGAGAGGTGGTCTAGCAATTTAACAACAATAACAACAACAGCAGCAGCAACAACAACAACATATCCAAGAGGTCCTTATGTGTTTGGAAACGGCTCTGTCTGAGTCCTGAAGGTGAGCACTTCTCCTAACTGAAGGGAGGATGCAGGTGTGTCCGTAGGGAAAGAAAAGCACAGCAAAGATGCTGGGAGTGGTGGAGGGAGAAGGAGTTGGCTGAAACACCCTAGAGGTACAGATCTGTCTCCGAGATGTGAGGAGGGGCGGCTGATGGGCTATCCAGTGGAAATGCCTCTTTGCTCCCATTTTTTTCCCCTTGCAAATTTATAAATTAAGCCGAAACTACAACAAAACAACAAGTTGCCAGTGGACTCTTTCATGTAGGTGCTATCTCTGGCACTCAGAAGTAAAAAGGGCATAACATTTTTAAAATCACTCTATTGTTAAATCTTATACAATTACTGTTGGGGAGGGGCTGTAGTAATTTGGAAAATCACTGGCAGGCATGAGATGCTGCTCCTTAACAAAAAGCCAGCCTAATCTAAGAAGCAAAAGAAACACAGGCGGACCAACCACTGTCATCCATTCTGACTTTTCCAGCTCTAAGGCTATCAAGAGAGTAGGATTTTTTAAACAGCTCCTTCTCACTTGTAAATTTGTTCATGAAAAGTAAGGTGTGGAAGCTGTGTATTGCCCAGCACCTGGATTTGAACGAGAGCTTCAAAACAAACTAACAGCAGAGTAGGATAAACTAGCTGTGTGGCATTCCTCCTTGCCGTGTTGGACCCAGGTTTTGTGACACTGTACAAGCAGCTTGCTGGTCTCCCAAAGAGCCTAATTAGATTTTGAAGGGAAGAAGACACATTTTGAAGGGCATTTCATGGTGACTGCTAATGTGATGCCTATTAGTGGTCAAGCAAAAGTGTCTTGCTAAATCTTTGAGAATTCTTTTCTCTCCCTTTCCTTTGAAGCATCAGAAGGCAGCAGACAGGACGCTGGGTTCTTGTGGAAGAATTAAGAACAAACTGAAAAAGAGGATATACATGGATAAATAAATAAGAATGTTTCCTTTTGAAAAAGCTTAATAAACAGAGTTTCGAGCACTGAGGGTCTATGGGCCCCTTTATCACAGCTTCCTTCTCCTCTTCATATTGTGGCTGCCTCCCCCGCCCCCAAGCTGCATCTTCTCTTTTTCTGTCTCTCTGCTGCCACATATTCACTTTAAAAATTGTTTTCCTCCTAGATTGTGTTTGCAGGAGAAAAACTGGTGTTAGGGTTTCAAACCAGTGTGAGCCACATTAAGAAGAGTGGTCTCAATTATGCACATGTATGTAATGAGCGTGCCAGAGGTACCCATCCATAAGGAAACTTTGCTTTAACAACACAGGTGCACCAGGAAGAAACTGACCTGCATGCTGTCAACTGACAGCATGTAATAGACTTTTCTTGCTAAGAGATGGAACCCCAGCACTTGCCAGTAGGGCAAGCCAGGAGAGACAATAGTCTACTGCAGCCTTATTCAACCTTTTGACTGTGGAGGAGCCCCTGAAATAAATTTTCAAGTTTCAAGGACTCCTGGAAGTGATGTCAACTGGCCACACCTCCCTGTCACGCCCCCTGGAAGTGACATGTCACTGGAAGTGACATCACCACTTATACCATTCATCCTCCTTTTTGCCCCCAATGCTTTTACTACTACTACAGCAGCTCCAACTCATTATGGTAAGAAAGAATGGCAGGGGATGAGAAGACAGGCCTGGCCGCCCATACCACAACACAACCAATTCTCTTCCCCCCCCCCTCGCTTTGATTTTTACACCTTTGGCCTACCCTCTAAGCCCTCTGATGGGTAGCTTGTGGCCAAGTCCATTACGTTAGGAGGGGAAAGGCTAAGGACCCCCTCCAGAGCTCACAGGGACCCCCAGGGGTCCACTGACCCTGGTTGGGAATCCCTGGTCTACTGGATACACTGCTGTGCGGAGTTTCACAGTTTCAAGCACAGTTGAGAAGCTGATTCAGCTCCCCTCTTCTAACCCATCCATTCTGCATTTTAAACCGCTCCCACCCATCATCCAGTTTATACACCAGCGGCAAAATTCCCATTTCAACCCATTCACGGATCCCCTTGTTTCCTGAACTTGTCGTTTCATTCTTCCACATTAGAGGAGGCCTGCATATTTATGAGCCAATATTTATGGCTGACTGGTAAACAATGAGAGTGCCTCTGGGCAACATCTCATTTTAGCACTCTGGCATCTCCACCTGATTAATGCCAGTCCTACAGCCATCCAGCAACTGCCGAGAAAGTGCCTCTGTAGACCACGTGTAATAGATTCTTTCCCCCTATGTGATAATTTAACATTTGAGAGCAGGAAGAAGGAAGACAGAGGAGGGAGAAGAAAGATCTCCACAGAAACCAATCTGGCTGTCGCAGAGCTAATGAGTCAGTCATTCTCCCCGTGCTCTTTCTTTTCCATTGTAACCCAACGTGTGCCCAAGTAAATCCCAGGCCTCCATCCGTCAGAGAACAAGGCTATTTAACAACCCTGCTTCAGCCCAACTGACAGCTTCTCAAGGCCATGAAAGGAATGGTGGGGGGAGGGAGGTGAGCACCCATCCGTCAGGCCCAATCTGTTGACGAAGAAAACAACAATGACAACAGCGCATGCTAACAGATGCTTCTCAGCAGCAATCGGATTCAAGTGGGGGAAGGAATGCCAACAGGCAAAGCACCATCTTCACCCCTGCTGATAGCTGCGGATTGGGGAAGCGACCTTCCGAGCGTGGAGGTGGCCAGTGGCAAGTGCCGCTTTGCCGAGCAGAGTCAAAGAAGACTGTTGCAGGACAAAATGCCCATATGTTGCCTGTGCTACTCCTTTAATTGTGCAGCTGGCACTTTTTCGGTTTAATCAGTGTTATCAAAATACAAAGCATTTAATGTCCTCCTTTAGGGAAACACTGAGGAAAAAGGCTTGGTACTGTCATTTTTTTCTAGCTGCCTCTACCAAAGTGAAATAGCTGCGAGTTCCTTCTCCGTGCCCACAACAAATGAGATCACCATGCAAAAAGGGGAAGTGCAACACAAAGAAATCGGGAAGCCATCCAAATATCACCTATTCTAGAGAGGTCCCATTGAATTGTTCTGGGGTTCAGGCAAAAAGACTTGAGGATATGAAGCACTTAATCCAAACTAGTATCTTTATATACCAAAAGGGCGAAGTCCCATTCCATCAATCCAGAGTAAACCACTTATTATTATGTCAATTGTTATTGTTGTTATAATGTTATAATGTTATTGTTGTTATCACCTGTTGTTATCATATGTTATCTGTATCTTTTTCCTGTTCCCTGCAAAGCACCCTGAGCCTTCGGGGAGGGCGGTATATAAATAAACAATAACAATAATTTTTCATAAAACAGAACCATGCTGTCATATGAATAAGCAGGAAGCCAAGTTTTATGAATGATATAACTGGACGGTTTTTGTGGTTTCTGTCAAAATGGCGCATAAGAATGGAGTCGACATGCACAGGTTTCCTCTGTGATGACAATTTTCAAAGAAGCAGCAACCTCAGTCACAGTTCCCTGGATTCTTGGACTTTGTGTTCACAAAGACTTTGTGTTCACAAAGTTGCACAGAGGTGAGGACAGAGCCAACATACTCTTGTCTACCCCAACGCTCCTCAAACTGATTGCAGGGCATGTATTGTCATGTGGAGATGGCCTCTTAAAAAGTGTTCTACATTCCAAGAAATAGTAGATTTTTGAAGAAACTGATTATTTCCAAGAACATAAAAATTTATGCTTTTTGTTGCACTACCCACCATACCATCAGTGCTTAATTTCTAGAAGAAGACGTGCCCAAAGAGCCAGCTTGGTGTAGTGGTTAGGAGCACAGACTTCTCTTCTGTCGAGCCGGGTTTGATTCCCCGCTCCCCCACTTGCAGCCAGCAGGGTGACCTTGGCCTCAACATGGCACTGATAAAGCTGTTCTGACCGAGCAGTAATATCAGGGCTCTCTCAACCTCACCTACCTCACAGGGTGTCTGTTGTGGGGAGAGGAAAGGGAAGGCGATTATAAGGCACTTCTGGTAGAGAAAAGTGGCATATAACAACCAACTCTTCTTCTTTGTCATCTTCTTCTTCGTCATCTTCTTCTTCTTCCAAGGGTTAAATTTACTAGAAGACATATGTTCAGGTCCACACACAATGCCATACAATGGCTTCTCAACACATGAGATAACTCCAGCAGGCTCATCATGGTCTTCCTCTTTCTGTCACAGGAGCTAATTCTCTCTTTTATGGCAAGCCATAAAGTCTTATGAAATCCTACACATAATTCTGGACTGGAAGATAAGGGCAACCCATTTTTGGTAGTTGAAATGCAGCAGAATTAACTGTTTGCAATGAACAGGAAAAGAATGTTGGGGAATGGGAAGAGTACGCTCCTGCAAGACAGTGTGGTTGATCAGTGTGGTCTATGCAAGTCTTGTACCCAGAAGTCCACATCCCCTATCCCAAGTATGTGCAAACTCTATGTGTGTCTACTTAAAAGCTGACTTCCGGGCCCTGGTAAGATGCAATCCATCATGAAGTGGAACAAAGCCTGAAAACCAGGGATTGTGACTGTTTGAACTGTGCCTCCACTTACTCTACCCAGAGAAGGCAGGCAGTTCTCCAGGCAGCAGCTCCAAATTGCAAAAATGTAGGGCACTTCACAGGAAAGTGCAAACTCAGACACTTGTAAGGACAAAAGATAAGGATAGCAATGAATTAATAGTGCCTGACACTGGGGTTAAGGAGAAATGAGAGAGGCTTTTAGATAGTCATTGCAAAAAGAAAGGCAGAACAAAGATGTTAATAAGTTGAGAGGGAATCGAAATTAGTTATTTAGAGGTGGTCAAGATATCGAATCCCCCACTCCCAAAATCTTTCTCAAAGAAGGAAGGAACCAATTTGGATAACGAGCTGGTATGGCACACGCTGTGCATATGACACTGACAAATGGAATGTTATCCATTCTGCATTTGCTAAAAGCTTAATAGTAGGTTCTGCTAATTTCCTTTGTAGAGAAAACATGTAGCACTCCTGACTGCAGATGAAAACTTAATACAGGAATTGTAGACCTGAAAATTAATGATCAGAAATATCAAAAGCAACACTGTACATGTATTGCAATTTTAGAATGATCTAACTTGTACCTTCTGAAATGCATAGGGTGCCAAAATATAGAATATAGATTTATACTTCCTTACTGGTGTTCTGGTCAAATTGATTTTGTGATACTTGTAAAGTCTGATAGCTCAAATCATGCAGACTTTGCATTGTGATGCAGAACTCTGTGTTCTTAGTCCTCTGCTAAACTTTTTTAAAAAACACATATTACAGAGAACCTTGAATACACCAAAGATAAACATTTCCATGCATATGAACAAATGCACCCAAGAAAACTTTTAACAGAATTAACAAGTTTTGTCTGCTCAACTGGAAGGCTGGGAATCAAAAATCTCTCTTCAAATTCAATGAATAAGCTATCAAAGCTTCATGATCTGATCTTTCACTGAGTGTCACTGTCCCATATTGTGTTCACAGGCAAAGATGGGTACAGAAATGGAGATGGAGAAACTGTTGTCTTGTGGGAATGGAGATGAAGTACCTAGACACACCTCTAATGTAGCCCCACAGTGACATGGAGAAACAGATATGGAGGGTTTTGAACTAGCAATAAAGCCCATTACTAGCTTTCAAAACTGTTTTCTGGGCTACCAACCTTCAGTGATGGAAAGAAAAAGACTATTGCAACTGAGAAGAAACTAACTGCTTAGGTGAATATCAAAGATGCAAGGAGACTTTGGCAAACAACTACATTATGCTCAACATGCTCAGCCTTTGTGGCCGAGTCACACAATGAAAGGCAGGGGGAAGGAATGCCAACAGGGATTGAGGAATAAAGAATTTGTTACAGAATCTCATGAGATCATGCTCGAAAAATGTAATCTATGCTGACATGGAAATCAATATATCTGGACAAAACTGCTAACTTAATTGGCAGGCATGCTACAAACAATAGTGTTAATTAGACACAGTGTTAATTTGGTGTAAAAGACTGAAATTAGAAGGCGAGGCTTTTTCTCATAGTACAAAGGATTATCTGCATTTAATTTATATAGATTTTTTCATAGTCTCATTCTCAATGTACAAATCAACTTTGTGCCATCTGAATTCTTCAGATTAGCTAACAAGTTCCAGACAAGTCCAGTAGAAAGCAGCGAAACCACACTGAAGATCGGGTAAGTTTCATGTGCATGTATTGGACGGTCCTTCTGAAATTGACGGGTCATAAGAAACAGTACTCCTCACTTAGAACATATACATTTCAATGGGGCTTTTATGGGTGGTATTTTCTGGTACACTGGGACCATTATAAGCAATCCAAATTGGCTTTAATGTTCTAAGGAACTTCTCAGAACATCAGCTGAGGGTTTGTTTGACTACATTTGAGGCTCTCAACAAACTGAGGCAGAATAGAGAAATAATAATAATAATAATAGTTGGTTTTTATACCCCACTTTTCACTACCTGAAGGAGTCTCACAGCGACTTATAATCACCAACCCTTCCTTTTCCCACAACTGGTAACTGGTCCATGGTCACTCAGCTGGCTGCATGTGGAGGAGTGGGGAATCAAAACCAGTTCTCCAGATTAAAGGCCACTGCTCTTACAACCAATATAAACTGGTTAAGTAAAATCACCTCAGGCTAGGACAATTTACTTATGAATGTGGGTTTGTGTGCTTCTCCATGGTTAGTCTTAAACTGCAGTCCTAAGAGCACTTTCCTGGGAGAAAACTCAACTGACCAACAGGAAATTTAATTCAAAGCAGACCCTGTTTTGAATTAAGAATTGAGCCCTTATTCTCCACTGTAGGTGGAAGAGGCCATCCACATGACAGCTCTGGAGTTAGCAATCTTGCAGGATCTATGAATTTATTACTTGCACCCCTGGGGTTAACTTCTTTAATGGCTAACAGCAACAAGAAGCAAGCCACTGACCCCAATACACACAGCACCATATTTCTCATGCAGTGTGTGTGAAAAGCTAAGGCACTCATTGCAAGACTGACAGTACCATCCTGAGTAGAGTTACCTCCTTCTAAATCTATAGACATCCATGGCCTTAAAAGGCTGTGCCCCTGTGACTGTTCCCTCTAAGCCTACTGGAATCAGCATCCTGGAGTAACTCTGCATATGAGTGCTTTATATTAGCAAGAGTGATATGTCTGCAGTGGCCTATGAGCAGAGATTCTAAAACCCATCCTGGGCTCCTGACAAGCTTGGTGTAGTGGTTAGGAGTGCGGACTTCTAATCTGGCGAACCGGGTTTGATTCAGCACTCCCCCACATGCAGTAATATCAGGGCTCTCTCAAACTCACCTACCTCACAGGGTGTCTGTTGTGGGGAGAGGAAAGGGAAGGCAACTCTAAGCTGCTTTGAGATTCCTTAGGGTAAAGAAAAGTGACATATAAGAACCAACTCTTCTTCTTCTTCCTCTTGACTCCTTCGTACCACTCAGATCAAGCACAATCATCATACGAAAATACAAGAGCTCCTAGAGTGATAACAGCCCCTGTAAATGTGCCTAGAAGGCTGTTCTCATCCAACAGAATCAGAGTCCAGTGGCACCTTTAAGACCAACAAAGATTTATTCAGGGCATGAGCTTTCGAGTGCAAGCACTCTTCGTCAGGCTATGAACTCCTTACATGACAGGGAATAGGGAAAGGAAGACAAAGGATGTCTACAGAGAACTTACCAAGTGGCACCTTTCATAACTCACACGCGGTGAGGTCATCGTTTGCAAAACACCTTTCCCAGCACTAAGGAGAACTGGAACACTCCTTGTGGCTTCCACAGGCTTCTGGCCAGCAGTAAGTGTGGAATTAAAATTCTCCTCTGCTCATTACAGAGTCTAGTGTATGTAGAGCAATTTAACTTATCTGTTACTTATTGGTTTTCTTTGTTCACCCAGTGTATGAGGGCCAAACTAATTTGGGAGCCTAGAAACCCCAGCTAACTTATGCCAATATTGTGATTTTAAGGGGAAAATATCTTTGGAAGGAATACCTGAGAACTGAGCCATGCTGCAAGGAAAGAGGTCTGCAGATCTTAAACCTCTTCCAAAGTTGTTCTTCCAATGCAAGTGTCTCTCCCAAGCTGCAGGAAGCAGAACTAAAAGCACAGCAACCACCATGCTCTTTCTCATGAAGCAAGCAACAGCCAAGGAGGGGAGGAAACCAATGTTTGGGGAAAGGTTCCTTGCCTGCCCCCAGTTTTATGGCTGCAATATGAATTGATCCCTCTTGTAGTGACTTTTAACTAAAATAAACCTCCAGGGAAATCCAGTCAGATATCTCCCTGAAGTTCATTTAGTTTGGCCTTCAGCAAAGGAAAGAAGTAAGGACAGAGGGTGTAACAGGGCTACTGAAAAGCATTTGATGAAATACAACATTGTCAGTTTCTCAAAGAGGATTTATTTCCCCTCCTCCTAGAAATCCTTTCAGACAAACCTTCTCACAAGTTTAAATTTTTAGCCAGGGGACATTCTGAGCTGACTTTCCAATCAATATACAATGTGGCGTGAGGAAAATCAAATAAATCATAAAAAAGCAATCTAAGAGATTACGGATCTTTCTGAATTTCAGAATGTGCTTCCCCATTGCTCTGAAAAGACCACATTTAGAGCAGCAGCAAGGGGAGCAGGCCAGCAGAAAGAAGGTGTGGTGGTGAAGTGGATAGAATCAGAATCACACAGCACTAGAAAAGTCCACAGAGGGCCACATTCTCAGGGACTTAAAACACACACACTCCTGACAGGTGCTCATCCAAGGTCCCCCTAAAAACTTCCAAGGAAGGAGACGCCACCTCCCTTTAAGGCAACATATTCCATCTATGAACAGCTCTCAGCATCAGAAAATACTTTCTAATATTTAAGTGGAACTTTCTTCCCTATAATATGAACCCACTGCTCCTAGTCTTTGTTGCTAAAGCTGCGGTAAACAAGTTGGCCCCCCTCTTCAACCTTTTATGCAATTAAGCACAGCTATTGTCTCACCCTTTGCCCTCCTCTTCTCCAAGCCACACATACCCAACTCTCTCTACCTCTCCTTGTAAAGCATGGATTCCAACCCCTCAACCATCCTAGTCACCCTTATCTGAACACATTCCCTCTTCTCAGTATGCTTTGTAAACTGTGGCATCCAGAACTGGACACAGTATTCCAAAAGAGGTCTAACCAATGTGGAAAAGAGTGTTAATATAACTCCCCTTGCTCTAGATTCTATGCTCTAATATCACATTAGCCTTCTTAGCTGCCATATTGCACAACTGGCTCACATTCAACTTATTGTCCACCAGAACACCAAAGTTCTTTTCACATGTACTACTAGCAAGTCAGATGTCCCCCATCTTATATTTATGTATCACATTCTTATTACCCAAATGTAATACTTTATACCTCTCCCTGTTAAAATTTGCTTTGTTAGCTACAGCTCTTTTTTCCAGCCCATCCAGATCTCCTAGAATAGTAGGTATTAGCCAACTCACCCAATTTAGTGTCACCTGAAAATGTGATCAATATACCCTCTATTGCCTCATCCAAATCATTAGTGAAATGTTAAACCAGAGGTGACCAAATTGTGGCTCTGCAGATGCCTGTGGACTACAGTTCCCCTGTCCCCTGATTTAGGAATCCCACTTCTTAAATCAAGAGCTGTTTTATGGAGGAGGCCCAGAATCTGAGCTTCACTGGAAATTTTAATTTTCTCCCCTTGAAAGAAACCCTTCTCATGACTTTTATCAAGCTCTGGGATCTGAACACTGTTCCACATTATTGCAAAAGATGTACGGGGGGGGGGGGGGCTTGCTGTTTTATGTGGACTGAATCCTTGACAGCAGAACCAGCCTAGAGACACAGGTAAACTCAAGATTCTCAAAAGAGCACTTTCATGCTCCTTGCCCTGCATGATTTCTTGGAAGGAATGATAAGGTTGAATCATCAACATACCTCCCAAGGATTTTAATCCATTTTCCCCCAACCCCAAGTCAGTGCAGTCTGTGCTGACTCAGGGTGGTGAAGTCTCCTTCATTGGAAGTTCAGGAGGATACTGGAGGGATGCCTGTCAGGAGTGTGTGATTTTTAAGTCTCCAAGGAGGGGGGGGGGGCTGGACTAGATGGCTCTTTGTGATCTCTTCCATGTGATTCTGCTTCTGATCACTGCCGAGTTTATTTCCTTCAAATATGGCTCAGAGAAAAACAGAACACCTCTATTTCCTTTCTGGAGGGACCGGGCAGCCACTAGGAACTCCCCTGACCTCATGGTTTTCTGCCAGATAACTATAAAGAATGGCAAATGTCAAAGCCTATCAAATGCCTTTGGCTAGTGTCAGAATCTTGCCCTCATTGCTGCCAATACCAAAGGACCAACATGCGGGTCATTCAGTGTAAAAACAGCCTCACGGCACAGTCTCCTCTAATAGACACTGGCAAACCTCATCCAAGCCAAACAATGTCTGAAAAACAGTTTCACTGAAGCACAGGGGAGATGCCGTTTCCCTACATTTGGCATGCTGACTGAGAGAAAGAGGTCAGGACAGCCAGCAAGGACTTTGCAAGAGAACAACTGTTTGAAAATGGCTCACAATAATTTCTTTAGCCCTGTGAAAGACATCTGAATGGTATGTAACTATTTGTAGCACAGCCTGACTTCCTCCAGGGATTTAACCCTGCTCACACCTGCCCCTCCCACAGTCCAAGCCGGGCCCTGTCCATCCAGCCACCCGCTGAGAAGCGAACCTTCTGCATATCATGCAAGGACAGAGTTAATACTGCAGCAGAGAAGAAGCAGAGAGAGAGAGAGAGAGAGAGAAAAGTGCTGAGTCACTAAGCCACCTTTCACTGCAGCACTTTCCTCCCGCCAGATGCCTGTAGCTGGAGTCCCAGAGCAGGCGCAGCAGAGCCAATCATCTCTGACTGAGGTCATAGGAGCTGCTGCGACTCTCCCAGGACACCTCCCAGGACACCTCCGCTGCACAGAGCAGGGAGGGGAAGTAAACGTTACTGGCTCCTTGCAGCCATTGCAGCTCCCTGACTGACTGCAGAGGCTGTGATGCAGCCCCTCCGTACTTTTCTGACGCTTGCAGTTCAGCGGCTGCTTCCAACACACGCCTTGGTGAATTTACAAGGCGACTTCAGCCCCCCCTCCCCAAACGCTCCAGCTTGCAAAGAATTCCACATTAGCCTCCCTGACCATTCTACCACTCCAAGAAAAATGCCAACCAACATTTTTGTGTTTTTAAAGATGGCTGAAGAAGGCCAGCAGGTCCCCAAGTGATTTCGGAATGTCTTCAGAAGAAACTCCTTGCAGCATGCAAGGAGTATGTAAGGGTGCCAGTTGACTGAATAGCAAACTAAAGCTTATGCAAGGCTTAAAATGGCCTTAAATTAGTCTGTAATACAAAACATAGAATCTACCCCCGGTACAGTGAATATCTGACTGCTCTTTTGCTTTCTGCAGAAGGAATGCTTGGCATTCCTTTCCTACTGGATATTGGAATAGTCAGAGAGTTTTGTATGCATTTTCTTTGTACAGCTTCTTGCAAAGGTAAGTTTGTGTGATTATCCCCATTTTGCAGGGCTGGGGGACACTGATTGTAAGAAAAACATTTGCCCAAGGCTACCTAGTGAACGCAAGGTAGAGTGGAACTTCACTGGAGGCTTCCTAAGTTTTAGGTCTTTCTTAGTTACTGTGCTATACCTGCTCTCTGTCATACATTCCACACAGAACAAAGACTACCAAGGTGATTTTCAGGACCAAATTACACATGACCCCAGGAGTGACATACCTAGAGTTACCACACATTTTCTCTTTCAAAGAAGCACGCTAGGCCCCATTGCCAACTGAGACGTCTTTACCCCATGCTGGTTTCCTCACCTGAAATGGTCCAGTGGTGCTGTCATATGTCCCACTGAGGTAAACTATTTGTTTAGGTTTTGGTTTTGATTTTCAAGGCCATCCGCGGCCTGGGTCCTACATATCTGAAGGACAGCTTGTCTCCTTATGCCCCCCCCCCCCCGCAGGGTTCTTCCCCCTGTAGGTATGAATTTGCTGGTTGTCTCCAGCCCCTGGGAGGCGTACCTGGCCTTGACCAGGGCCAGGGCTTTTTCAGTCCTGGCTCCAACCTGGTGGAATGAGCTCCCGGAAGAGATGAGGGCCCTGACAGAGCTGTCAACGTTCTGCAGGACCTGTAAGACTGAGCTCTTCTGCCAGGCATTTGGTTGAGGCTGGTCAGGAAGATCTGGTCCCTCCCTGTACAGGCCCTGTGGAGGCATTGCCTAGGTCAACTGGGCATGGGTGTCGCTCCCGAGGATGATGGTGGACTACTGTGGACTGGTGGTGTCTGGTGTCATAGATTGTGGATGGGGTGGGGGGGGGAAGGAAACGAATTAGTTAGATGAGGATTGTTGTCTTGTTGTTTTATGGAGGCTTTATTGTTTTTATTGTAAACCACCACGAGAGGGCTGAGTTTGGGAGTGGCTGTCTATAAACACAAGCATAAATAAATAGAGCATTTTTATTTTCCCTTTTTAGGCAAAAAGTTGCTCACATGAAAATAATAAAAACATAGATATGATTCATATATGCACATATGCTCTTAAGTTCAAATTGCAGTTCTTGAAGAACATCTGAGGTCAGGGAAAAGAACATGAATGGAGTTAACCCCCTTTCCTACATGCCCAATGTGAATTGGGGCCCTGTGTTATTTTAGAATAATAATAATAAGAGTTGGTTCTTATATGCAGCTTTTCTCTACCCAAAGAAGTCTCAAAGCGGTTACAATCTCCTTCCCTTTCCTCTCCCCGCAACAGACACCCTGTGAGGTAGGTGAGGCTGAGAGAGCCCTGATATCACTGCTCAGTCAGAACAGTTTTATCAGTGCCGTGGCTAGCCCAAAGTCACCCAGCTGGTTGCATGTGGGGGAGCGCAGAATCGAACCCGGCTCACCAGATTAGAAGTCCACACCTAACCACTACACAAAAAAATGTTTGAAAGTTCTGGACAGTCTCTCAGTGCCACATGCTGTTTGGCTCCCTGGCTCACATAGCAAAACACTCTCTGGTAAATTCAAGCGTGTAGCCGTATTGTTCTGAAACAGCAGAACAAATTAGGGTCCAGGGGCACTTTTAAGATCAACAAAGTTTCATTCAAGATATGAGCTTTCGTGTGCACGCATACTTCCCCTGATTCTACGTCATGGAATGAAAGTAATCAGTTTCAACATAGGTAGAGTGTGAGAGTAAATTAACATACAGCATAATGAAAACGGTTAACAGATTCCAGAGATAAACAGGAAAAAAAAACAGCAATTTGGATCTGTTTGTATTCATTTGAGATTGAATTGCATGGGAAACATCTTGGGTTCAATAAATATGTCTACATTAAAAGAATAATGGACAAATAGATAATCAATTGCTGACAGCAGTTAGCAGAGACCTTCTGAACCCTGCCTGTCCTCTGGTAAAGGTTGTGTTGGACAGATTTGATCACATAAGAAGAATTGTCTTTACAGTCTCTTAAGTCTGGCTCTACACTACTTTGGGACATATGAGGAACTAAAAACCCACATGAATCTTCAGCATCTGACCACAATATAGGCCATGAAATCCATAACTGTACCCACACTGAAAAGACTGCAAACAGACTGGGAAAGTTGCTGCACGGAGAAACCTTCTCCTCCCTAATGGGAACTTGCAAGCAGACCTGCGCTCTCACACACACCCTGCTGCAAAGGAGGACAGAGCTATTTTTATCCACACCTGAATGTCAGACTGAAGAACTTTTCATAGTGTTTGTGTGTGTTTTAGGCATCTGACTATACTTCAAACTTAACACAGGAATTCAAGACTCCCCTGCTCATGTGTGAATGCCTAGTATGGTTAAAAAACAGTGGGGAGGAATTACAGAAATCATGACATTGCAGAGGTGCTTCTGGAGAAATAAAATATGGAGGTGAAGCAGCATAGAACTTCTATTGGCTTGTCAGCTGGATCAAATTACATCTTTCCCCCATCCACGGGCTCCGAAAGCACATGTCCTGGTAAGTACCCTACGCAAGAACTAGACACAGCAGTGGATTTATCTTCCAATCATCTCCCAATCTATGTCCCAAAATAACCCTGTCTGACTTCAGAAGATGGTCTCCAGCTGGGCTGCAGACTAATAGGCTAGACTGCAGTGAGGTGTAACCTGGTAAGGGTAGCCTTTTTACAAAGAATTGGCATTTAGGGTAGTGGAGAGAGATCTATTCCATACCACCCCTCACTGACTTAGAAGGAGTGAGGCCGAGGCTTATGCAAGTCAAAAAAGGCATGCAAGCAGAGAGCCATACTAAACTCATGGGGCTCTGTCCCAGCTCTATGAACACAAGTATGGTATCTTTCCAGGATTTGCAGGATTCAGAATCCCTTGTTTCTGAGAACATGGGGCAATTAAGCACTACCTTGTCCTGGGAGACTTTTGAGTGCTATTTACCAGTGGTTATTTCTGTTCTCTCTTGTGTTCTTTGTCCCAACTGTGAAAAATGTGTTGGTGTTCACTTAACAACTCAAAGAAGATCAAACCCCTTTGCCACTCATGAAAAGCCCATAGTGCTGGGGGTGTCCATTAGAATCCTTAGTAACAAGAGGGATTGAAATGCAGCCATGAGCGTTCACAGTTCCTTTGGTCCCCACTGCAAGCAGGACATGACTCTCAAGAGCTTGTGGCTATGCCAGTGTCTAACAGGAAGATGAATGAGCCCCTTTCCTAGTACTGTTGCCTTTGTGTGGGATGTAGAATGTGTTTGCCAAGAGGGGTAAACACTTGAGCAGGTAAATTATCACCACCACAGCTGGAGATAGAGGAAATTTGTTGCTTAGTGGGCCAGAAAGAGTAGATTGATTATCTTGCAGCAAGCCCTCAATCCTTCTTGTCCAATGTAAGTCAAGATGTAGCAAGAACCCAGAAAGCCCTTGAACTGGAAGGGGTCTTATAAGCCATTTAATTCCAGCATCCGTGCAAAAATTCCTGAGCTACAGCTCTCGGACCAGGTATCTGCCCATCATGTGCTTGAAGAAATCTGAGAGGGCAACTCTACCCAAGCCTAAGTAATTGTGTCCATTGCCACGCTGCCCTTGCCATCAGGAAGTTTCTTTTCAGCTATTTTCTTATCGAGTCAATGAGAACTAATCTTGCACATTAGAACAGCAAGCCAGCCTTTGCCATCTTCCCTGTGATAGTCCTTTGGGTATTATGAGGAGCATGATCGCACTCTGCAATCCTTTTCTCCATGTACCTAGCTCGGCTTTCCCTCACAGGACTTGCTTACCAGATCCCAGGCCTCTTTTGATGGCCTCCTCCAGAACATCTATCTTTCTTAAAGTGAAGCAACCAGAACTTGACACTCTACTCCAGATGAGGTCTGCCCAGCATGAGGTATGGTGGATAGTTTTAATTCTCATAATTGGATGTTCTAGGAGCACCCATATTGTAACACTGTGAAGCGTAGGAAGAATGGACTGGATCAGTGCCTAGACAGAAGACTACTGGGAGCCCTGTGCAAGTCACTCCAATCTTTCTAAAACGATATACATTTAAAGAAATGTAGCCATCAAAGCATGACCAGAACACAATTCTGTCAACCTTGAAAACTAAGCAAGCCTAGCAAGTATCTATATGGAAGACAGCTAGGAAATCAGCCATGGAACATGCCCGTAGAGCAAGAGTTCCCAAAGTGTTTCACCCTGTGGGCACCTTTGGGATTTCTGACTCAGAGCGGCAGGCTCAACCACACACTGGCTGCCACAGGAAGCAGAGCCAACCAAGGATGGCAGGGAGGCTATGCATAACTCTAACAGAAACTCTTCCAGCATTTCAGGCAGAAGCTCTGCTTAGCAGGATGTCTTTTTAAAACAAGTGTCCTATTTTAAAACTTTCCCTTTCATACACGCAACTTAGCTTCACTCCTACAGTGAAGATCCTTGTGCTGTGATGGCAGCTGCTGCCAAGGAAACACTTTTAAAATCTGCTAAGGCAAGGGCCAATCAGCTGGGCAAAAGCTGCATCTGGCCCCACCCACTTTCTAAAAACATCTGGTGGGTGCAGGAAGGTGCTGGCAGGCACCATGGCTCCTTCTGTCTCTAGGGAAGGAACCCCTTATCTGGAAGAATGCACTTTGTACTCACTCAGAGGAATACAAAAGAGCCTCTGCTAACCTTTAGTGGCTATGTCTGCGCACGCTGTTGCGAAGACTGAGGGCCCACTTCGGCAGAGCTGAGAAATCCCATCTTTTTAGTCCAGCAAACAATAAATAATTCTTCTGTCATTCCTAAGATTCCATAATTTGAATGTTCTGCTTCATTATCCAGGCTCTTCTCTCTTTAATATTCAAGTTCTGAGAATTAAATCTTAGCTAAGTAATCCCAATAAGCACTAGGATATTTTCCACATAGGCAGCCAACGCAGCTAATTTCACATTATAAGATCCAGACAAGATTTTGCTCATTTTAAAAAATGATCCAAATGGTTTAAGTAGCCAATTCTGTATCACTTTCCCCCCTATCTGTTGCTTACAGTTTTCTGGAAGATACTGATAACCCTATCTAGTTGGAGGAGAAATAGTCAGCAGGGGCACTGATAAAACTGTACGCAGTGGGCAAAGTGAGAGCTTGTGTGTGTGAGAGAGAGGGAAAATTACGTCTATTCCCACACAAACCGGATTGCGGAACAGGGTTGCCAGCTCTTGAGGCTAGCCACTGATGAAAGAGCTTCGAGGTGGGGACTTACCTGTCCCATCTCTCCCAGAGTCATGACATCACTTCCAGCACAAACAAGAAGTGACGTAGCAGCACCAAGGGAGGAGACCCGGCTGGACGAGAGGGGATATTTTTGCCCTTGCTCCCATTAGGCCAGATGGAGGAAGTGGTCTGGGCTCACAGCCAATCAACAGGTGGCTGTGAGCAACCATTTAAGCTAGCTATGCTACTCACTTGCATAGTTTTCTGCAATGGCTACTCCACAAACCCAGCCAGCCTAATGAATATATAAATATATAAATAAGGGATGGCAGGACGAGTCAAGATTCCTCCCACAGTACATGTTCCCCAAGGCATTGAAGGATGCAGGTAGGTTTCCCCAAACCAGCCAGTCACAGTTGTGCAGCTGGTAGAATTTGAGGGGGAGCAGCAACAGCCAAGCCCTTCATTTCTGTAGGGCACATGAGTGGAGGGGAGAAGAGATAAGGCCTGGTGCCTCTAGTCACACTTTTCAGAGCAGGCAAGGAGAGAGAAATCTGGCAGTAGAGATGGTTGAGTGAGGGTGAACTTGCCCAAAATTCTGGCAGCAAGCAGGGCTGCCCATGAGTGATAACAAACACTAAAAGGAGGAAAATCTTTTATTTTTGTCGATCAGCCGTTGACTTAATCCATATTTTGGTGCCTTATGTCTGCAAAGCAGCAGGAGGGCAATCCAAAGTGTACTGAAGGGCAATAATGCTGGGTGCCAGATCTGAAGCAACACAGAGGAGCCAAGCAGTGCATTAACAGGGAAAGATTAAAAATTCCAAGTTCAGGGTCCAAAGAGGACAAATACAGGACAGAAACATACCATGGCTAATTATATTAATATGAAATAGCCGCGCATCTGGCATTCCCACAACGACCCCTCTGCGATGCCCTTTGTTTTAAGTACTCATTCTGTGTTTTATGTATGTACTAGGGGCAGACAGGGAGAAGGAGGGAGGCTCCCCACCCCCACCCCTCCAGCTCTCACCATTCATGGCTCAGAGCCAGTGGCAGTCCTCCAGCAGCTCTGGTGGCGGGCACCCACCGTGGAAGCCCACAGCGCTCCTCGCTCCAGGCAGGGAAGTTGAGCACGAGGGCTGGCAGCCACCATAGAGCCCTGCAGTGCTCCTCAGCCTGGGCAAAAGCAGGGAGGCCAACCAGAAGGGCAGGTGGCTTCCATGGAGGCTGGTGGTGCTCCTCAATCAGCACAGAGGTGGGGAGACGGGCCAGAAGGGTGGGCACCCACAGCAGAGGCTGCCAGGCCTCGTGGTCCCTGTGAACGTGGGAAAGAGCCTCTGATTGGCCCTCAGTGGGGGAGGGCCCCTTCCAATGAGGGTCAGTCAGAGGCCCCCCACTGCTCCCTTATGGCATGCCAGCCCCTCTGAGTGGCCTTGAGGTGGAGGGCCCTCCTCAAGGGCTGACACATTGTTGGGGTCTACAGTCAGGATTTTATTATTTATGATTCTCCTATTTTTAGGATGCCTTTTATAATGTTCTGCTTTTGTTAGCCTAATTGCACCAGAAAACAGAACAAAATTTTTATTAGTAAAGCATAATTTTTTTAAGAGGACCACACTGAGATGAATTTGTGTAAACCCAAACTATAACACAGAGACACACATCCTTTCATGTGAAGCCTGTTAGCATCTCCTACTGATTCTTGGACACCACCAGCCTTTCCCTGTCCTGTCAGTCATACCAAGGGAGGCTCTGTGAATGCATCTACACTCATACCCAGCATTAACAACAAAGATTCCTTGGCTGGCTGGTCTTTCCTCACCTCTGCCTTTTTGGCAACATGGTTTGTGCTACCCTTCCTCATTCAGCATCACAGTACCCACCCCCCTCATCTGGTATCTTGCACAGCAGATGCTGAAAATTCAAGCACTCAGCATCCCTGGAAAGCTGGAAGGTAGGTGGGTTTGAGAGAGTTCTAACAGAACTGCTCTAAGAGAACAGTTCTAAGAGAACTGTGACTGGCTCATGGTTACTCAGGTGGCTGCATGTGGAACAGGAGTGGAAAATTAGTCCTGATTCTCCAGATTAGAGTCCGCCACTCTTTAACCACTACACCGTCCTGGCAAAAGCTGGACTCAAAAACTACCTTGTCATTTTCTCTGATTCAATGTTACGACAACCTTTTTAGACTGAGGAAGAGTGCACTCGAAAGCCTAAGGACTGCCAAAGTCCCTAAATAGAACCACTCTCTCTGCGGAAGGCCCTCCATAGTACAAAGCCCCTGTATTGAAAACTAAACTAAAGAACAAGTGTCAGAATGATTAGGATGATCCAACCGGCCCCAAAGGATTCTGAAATCAAGAACAGTAGTTTATGTTTCCTAGATAAGTTATTCATCATGTAAAGGGCAGGTTTTAAACACAGAATCATAGAATCATAGAGTTGGAAGGGGCCAAACAGGCCATCTAGTCCAACCCCCTGCTCAACGCAGGATCAGCGCAAAGCATCCTAAAGCATCCAAGAAAAGTGTGTATCCAACCTTTGCTTGAAGACTGCCAGTGAGGGGGAGCTCACCACCTCCTTAGGCAGTCTATTCCACTGCTGAACTACTCTGACTGTAAATTTTTTTTCCTGATATCTAGCCTATATCGTTGTACTTTTAGTTTAAACCCATTACTGCGTGTCCTTTCCTCAGCAGCCAACGGAAACAGCATCCTGCCTTCCTCCAAGTGACAACCTTTCAAATACTTAAAGAGGGCTATCATGTCCCCTCTCAACCTCCTTTTCTCCAGGCTGAACATTCCCAAGTCCCTCAACCTATCTTCATAGAGCTTGGTCCCTTGGCCCCAGATCATCCTCGTTGCTCTCCTCTGTACCCTTTCAATGTTATCTACGTCCTTCTTGAAGTGAGGCCTCCAGAACTGCACACAGTACTCCGGGTGTGGTCTGACCAGTGCCGTATACAATGGGACTATGACATCTTGTGATTTTGATGTGATGCTCACAGACCTTTCTTGCCCCCGTATTTGCAAGATCAAATACCAAATCCAACCGTATATTTTTTAAAGACTAAAAGGTTACTTGGATGGGTATAGATCAAAACATGCCAGCTAAAAGACTAAACAAAAATGGAGTCCAATAGCACCTTTAAGACCAACAAAGATTTATTCAAGGCTTGAGCTTTCAAGTGCATACACTCTCCCTCAGATTAAATGGAACAAGGATCATAAGCAGATATAATGCAAAAGTAAATTGTGGCAAATTAGTAAACTGTCTGGCACAGACCACCAACGGAAGCAACTGACCTCTACATAAATCACAGTTTGGCATACTTCCAGCCTTGGGATTTGATTTAGCTAACAGCTTGCAGTGTCATCACCTGGGTGTCTTTTTGAGACAACAATATACAGAGATTTTGTACTTCTCAGGAATTTGTTTTTATCGTCCACTTCACACTGATACATCTCGAGTTCTCTAAACAGCTCCCTATGTATTTGCTCTTACAGTGGTCGCCTAATGCCTTGTGGAGATTACGGCCACTGTCAAGCAACGGCTTGGCCTTTTAACACTTTAGCTCATGATGCCAGGGATCCACGCATTAACAGAAGGACACAGTCCTCAGTGAAATTACACTGGGGAGTTATTTGAACATAAAAACAGGGACAGAATAAAAGGCTGAGAACTTACCACAACCACTTGGACTGACTGGATGCTTAACACTCTGGAAACCTCTTGACAGTTAAGGGGGAACAGATAACCTGCATTCAACAAAAGGACAACAGTCAACTTACCAGCTGCTTATCTCTGAAAGCAGTGACTAGTCACATCCATTGGGGTCACTAACTCTTACAGTTCTCATTTCATATTACTGACAAGAAAAAGGCATGGTTTTATTCATGGGGACAATTTGCCAGAGAGCTGCTGTGACTGATACCAGCAAAATTGGAAATAGTCCTATTTTAGATACCAGAATTGTTACAGAACCTTGAAATATTAGAAAGTGAGAAAGAATTAACTACAGGGCAAAGAAATCTAGTTAAGACCTAAAACAATTTTAAAAGCAATTAAAAAGTTGGAGGGAGCCAATCAGTGAGATCCCAATATCGAGGAAACAGATGAGTAACCACCATGGCAACCAAAGATAAATGAAAGTGGGTTGTATTTGAATTATTTGTTCTCCCTGTAATCCAAAGTTTTAATTTCTCTTTTTGCACACTTTTAGTAATACATTTTTCCTATATCAATTTATGCTCTTTCCTGTGCCAGGAAATTTGTATTTCACACATTGTAGGAGGAAAAAAAAAGACATACTCTGTGTATATCTTATTATAGGCTTCTCACATGGCATTCTGACAATAGGCTGGTCTGGAGGGGCAGGAAGCAAGAGCAGAACTCCAATGCTAGAAAAATCACCAATGCACCCTGGGACAACATTTTTAGACAAGATATATGTCGTAAGCACATCAACTAAAGCCCACAGCCTAAAACAAAAGTACCAGGATACGGAGTATATAGAATATCCAACCACTGCAGACCAACTGCTTGAAAGGGCAGAGATTACGACAACCAGCTATAGATCTGGAATAGTTTAGCCCTGTGTTTTTGGTAACCGACATTCAAGAGGTCACTGCCCTTGGTATTGTAGGGGGGCGATAGCAGATCAATAGGCTTCTTTCAAAACGGCACTGGAATGTTTATTCTGACCTCTTTACACACAGAATGGGATAGTTCAATAGGTCAGGAGGTGATTCCTCCCTGATGTAAGTGAGAAGATGCCAAAGGGGGGGGGGGCAAGCAGCACAAGACGCACTTTCAGCCACAGCCGCCCATGACAGCAAGTCTCATCCAGATCAATGCAGGAGCTTCCAATGCACGGAGACAGTTTTGTACATTATGAATGAAGCTTCAACTGGAAATTGCCCTTTCTCCAATTCCAGTATCCTTTCTTATAAAATGCAGCAGTCCGGGGATGTTTTCCAGCAGAATGATCGATCATGGAAAATGTTTCTACTACGCCTTCTTGCCGGTTGCTGCCGCCAAGTCAAAGGCTGATGGCTTCACCACACTACCTTCTCGGTAAAACTGATGTGGGGGGGGGGAGGATTATAATGAACTATTCACTCACACAACTGTTCCTAAAAGGAAAAATAGCTACCATTAATGCAGAGTTTGAGAATAGCTTTTTCTGAAAATGAAAACATTTCTGGCGGTGAGGGCTGGTGGTGAGATGGCCTCAGAAGGTGGTGGAGTCTCCTTCGTTGGATGTTTTTAGGAGGAAATTGGATGTGCGCCTGTCAGGAGTGTGCGATTTTTAAGTCCCCAAGAAGGTCGGGGGCTGGACTGGATGGCCCTTTGTGGTCTCTTCCAGCACTGTGTGATTCTGATCCTGTGATTCTGAGTCTTGATTTGTTTTTGTTTGAAGATGGGCTGCAGTCCCTACACTGATTAAACAGCAGTTATCCAGCAGGATCGATCCACAAAAAAGGGTTTCTCCAATTTTACTCCAAGATTCCAGGTCTAATGGGTGAACATTTTAGCCTGGAGCAGCTTTACGCAGGGAGCACAAGTTGCAGACACATCCATGCTTGGCTTGTACAAGGACCCAAATGCCAATCAGCATTCTGGTGAGGCTAACTTCTGCTGCCTATATAGCAAGGCAACAAACACACTCTCTAAACTCTAAACAGTGGGAAAACTATAAATGAAAATATAATCTACCCAAGAAATCATTGCTACTTGTCTTGGTTCAACGGCTGTGACCTCCTCTGAACAGTGGAGCAATAAGAACTAAAAGATACACAGAGCGCTATATCCTCAGTCAAACATACCAATATATGACTCCCCAAAACAACCAAATCACAACTGGTTTGCTCCAGATCTCGGCAAACAATTATTCTTCTAACTGGTCACTATGCTGAAGTATGAAAAAGGGAGCATAATCTGCTTACATCCTCTTTCTAAGTGCTTTAGCTGCAAGATGAATACCTTGATCTGGTAATGAGGAAACTAGCCACAGGTTTTGCAATACAGTGTGAATTCCAACATAACATTGGCAGCTGGAGATAGACAACATTTCTTAAAGGGATTTAAAGGTGGCATAATAGGCACATCGTTATCCATGCTGTAGACACTCATTTACTTTGTCCTGCCTGCATATGTAAGATGTATGTGTTTTCCCTGTGACATGGGAACAGCTGCATGGATTTTGCTGGTTTTGAAGCACTTCTTTCTGAAGTTTGTTCCAACGGTGGCTATTGCTGTTGTTGTTATTAATAGTCCACCCTTCCCGTAGGGCTCAGGGCAGGTAACAATATTTATGAAAATAGTAGAATATTATAATACTTTTTAATATTAAGTATTATATTGTTCTAGATCCATCCAGAATGGATCTCTTAAAATAGTTCTATGAGCTTCTGTTCTTGTAGTTGGAAGGTTGACATGGATCAAATATTCAGGCTCAGATATAATTTGGTTGTTTCGAACAGGGAGCTTGGTGGAAGGAACATCTCTCTCTTTCAGGCCCCGTGGAACTGTCCAAGGTCCTGCAGGGCCCTGATCTTGCTAGGGAGACAGTTCCATCAGACCGGGGCCGGGATTGAAAAGTCCCTGGCCTCAGTTGAGACCAAATTGATATCTATGACAGTGTGAAATGAAAACACAGTTTATCATTATGCTTTTTTTCGAACACAAAAGAAATGGCAGTGGCCCTGTGAATACCTTACATTGCAAGGGCATGTCAGCAGGTGTCCAAGAGATGGCCATAAACAAGAAGCAGGTTTTGTGTTACTTATCTGTGTCTGGATGCCCTGACAACATAGTTCCAGTCATCTCCAGAGCCCCTTCCCACTGATTGGGGTTGAGATCTTACAGGACTAAGTACAGGCCATGCTGATTTGCACAGCTGCATCACCTCTTCTGTTATGGAGGTGATGTCTAGGAATGGCGACCTCCCTTCCCATGCAGCAAAGGGACCTGCCATGGCAAAAAAGCCCTGAATATATTTGCTGCATCTCAAATGTAAGAAAAACAAAGACAGCATTTCCTCAGATAAGCAAGTCATAGGAAAAAAAAAACAACATTGAAAAGTGATTGAAGCAGCCCTGCCTGACCCTGTAAGCAGACATGTGCTGTCACTATGTCGGGAAGAGACAAGGATGATAAAGAGTCAGAAGAATGTCATTGGGGGACATGAAGGGCTTTTAGTTAAAGCCTTCCTGCTTTATAATCTGATGGATTTTCGACACTTTCATTTTCATTGCACGTGATTCTAATACTTAGAGATTAGCCTACCCTGTGTCTCCATCCCCTTCTCCATCCCCCTGGGAGGAAGACAAAGATCTAAAAACTGAGTGAGCCACAATCTGGGGACTCCAGCCATCCCTTATCCCCTGCAAAACACCTAGATGGGGTGGGGGCACAGTGATTGGCAGGAGAGGGATGGTACACAAGGCATGCCCTCTGAATCCTCTTTATTCCATGCAGTGTTCCCTATGCCCGCTCAATCAGAAGAGGAAAAACTGGGTAATTTAAACATACATTCTAGTCAATGTATGTGCTGTGTTTCCATTATGATGTGGTCTATGTTGTGTAGGTGAAAATGGCCACAGAGTGTAGAGGGGAAGCAGAAATCAAGGTCAGAGAGCAGATGCAAGGATATGTAGGTCTGTGCTTTACATACTGTTGACACTAAATAAAATATTAAATCATGGAGCAACAGTACACTAAGCGTCCATGCAGCTGAGAGGCCTGTTCAACATGAGTCCCCAAACCAAAATGTCCTATATTTTTGCATTTGTGTCTAGGTTTCAGACTCATTAGGCTTGCTTTGCATGCTTATAAATAGCACAGGTTTTCAGCATCATGCAGTTTAAGTGCCTATTTTAAGACCCCTGGGTTTAAGGTCACTGGTTTCTGAACCGCAGCTCCAGCCAGCTGCTCTGAAAAGGATCTCCTCACCTGCCTTTCACTGAAGAGCTCACGGGGCTGTCCACCAGGGGCAGTTTATCTGGAGCATGATCCTGCACAGTGCATGGACTCTATTACTGTGCCTAGAGAATACTGTGATTAAATAACCGTAGTTTCTTCCTTGAGGCTGGCTTCTCACCATCCATTTCTGATGTGCTCATATGAATGCAAGCGGATTCCTTGGGGAGAAATGATCTCACGACATTTCCAGATGACTTACCCCAAAAAAGCCACACACCGCATAACCTAGATGAGTTATGTTGCATCATGGACATGTGGGAGCATGCATAAGATCAATTCAACACACGCAAAGTTAAGCTTTTGGAACTGAACACAAACAGTATGTGACTGGCATCCTGCAGTAGCCAATCCTCATTTAATAAAAGGAGGGGAAGAAGCCAACCTTAAAGTGAGCAATGAAATTCCTAGATATTGTCCTCTGCAACAGAAGGAAGAGCAAGCTGTTCAGAGACCTCCCCTGCAGTGGGATCTGCTGGCCCGAACTGTCAGCTGAGCCTAGCAGGCACACAAGCACCTGTCGAGGTATTTTCCCCTCCCAAATAGCATTCGGCTGCCAAACAGGCATCTTTCCAAATCACATCGATGTTCGGTTATAATGCCGTTAACTTCATTAAAGGGGGAAGCAGAGAATTATACTGTACTCGGATGAGGCAATTACTACTACGACCTCTAGGGGGCTCCATTTGATAGAAAAAGAAACAAAAAAATGCTGCATAAAAAGATTTATTCAACAGTCTTTAAAAAAAATACTGAACTCCTACTGGATTTTAATAAAAGTTGGCACAGAACTTCCTGAGGACCCCTTGACCTCTTCTTCCTCCAAATGACAGCCTTGAAGAGAAAAAAAAATTCTTCCATTGTCATTATTGATTGCTATGAATAGTATTTGTATTTATCAGCCTTAGTAGCATGTAAACCTGGAAGACAACAGGAGAAACAATCAAGGCAGAACAAAAACTCAGAATCCACACACGTCTATGACAGGTCTTTTGCCTCGAGTGTTCAGGATTTAAGGATTATGGAGAACTAGAAGGATGATGGTTTGGGCCTGGGGAATTAATGTTATGGAATAACAACATCAATAGTGAAGTGCTATATAAATTCTGAAAAGGAGTGTTCCAAGTAAAAAAAAACAAAACCTGATTGCAGTTATTCTTACATTGTCCTTGTAGAAGAAGAAGAAGAAGAAGAAGAGTAGGTTCTTATATGCCGCTTTTCCCTACCCGAAGGAGGCTCAAAGCGGTTTACAGTCGCCTTCCCTTTCCTCTCCCCACAACAGACAGCCTGTGGGGTGGGTGAGGCTGAGAGAGCCCTGATATCACTTCTCAGTCAGAACAGTTTTATCAGTGCCATGGCGAGCCCAAGGTCACCCAGCTGGCTGCATGTGGGGGGGGGAGTGCGGAATAGAACCTGGCTTGCCAGATTAGAAGTCCACACTCCTAACCACTACACCAAACTGGCTCTCCAGGTAGGACAGAAGGTAGGACAGAAAACGGCAGCAGGTGATTTGAGACTGCAGCTTACCTCTGGCCACCTCTGAAGACAGACCGGAGGCAGGAACCTCTGGGGGGTCACAGTTCACAGTGTAACCATAGAGGGAAGTTCAATATTCACTTCAGCCATAAACTCATTAGGCAGCCTCGAGAAAGCCATTCTTGTTCAGCTCAATCCCACTTCTGTAAAATGGGGGCCTTCAGGACTCAATAAGACAAGCCCCTGGAGACCTCTGAGCTCCTTCTATGTTTCCTTTTGAAATAACTGCAGAGCAGAAGGGCTTATTTGGAGTGTGAACACAGCGGCCACAGCCAAGCAGTGAATTCTTCCCTATTCCATTCCCAAACATGATGATGAACCCTAGCAAGGAAATGCGAAGTCATGCCCCCCCTCCGCTTTCAGACCTAACTGCAACTGAGGAGGGGGAACTCCTCTAAACCAGGGGTAGTCAACCTATACTTCCTCCAGATGTTCATGGACTACAATTCCCATGAGCCCCTGATAGCAAATTCTGGCAGGGGCTCATGGGAATTGTAATCAAACATCTGGAGGACCACAGGTTGACTACCTCTGCTCTAAACAGCATAAACCACTCAGTGTGGAAGAGTTAAGGTCTCCCCATATCTTTCCCAGCACGGCCCTGAATCAAAGGACACCATCTTCCTTTAAAGAAAATTAAACAAATCCGGAGGACCAAAGTCAGATCCCCAGCCTCTAGTATAGTTTATTTTATTTATTTATTACTTATATTTGTTAACCGTCATTCCCGGCACAGCCAGCTCATGGTGGTTTACAGCCATTTAAAACCCAACATAAAACAATACCCATCACCACTCAACTTTCTGACTGGAGGTCATTGTAAGACTAAACCATTTGAAGCAAGAACCATCCATATTCTGTCTCGATTTTTATACCCCTTCTGTCTCTACGTTTGAAACCTAAAACAGCTTACAACATTTTGTCCCTCCTCCATTATGTTCTCTCAACATCCCCGAGGCAGGGTAGGCTGAAAGAGGTCACCCAGGGAATTTCATGCTAGAGCAGGAATGTGAAGCTTCGTCTCCCAGGTCTTAGTTTGAAGCGCTAATCACTACTCCGCATTGCTGCTCGCTGCTGTTGGTAATAGTAGCCATTGCACAACTGGAGCTGTGTAGCTAATCGTGCTTACACCACACCCAATAACCTCTAGCTATTTTTTAAAATTATTTACCTATTTCATTCACACGCAAAAGAAATAAATGGATGGAAGCATATTGGAATTATCAGTTTACTTGGTGCCATGCAGCACCTGAATAAACAATTTTGAATCAGTGTGAAGAATTTTTAAAGAATATAGATATCTCCCCATTGTTAACAATCCTTGACATACATTTGGGAACACATGGTATGTTGTCTAGAACATAAATCACAGCTGCTGTCTCCTTCGAGCCACTAAAGAGTGATTAAATTCAAAGGGCTACAAATCTTTTATAGAATGCCCCATATTGCCTAGAACACGAGTAGATTTTTAATATCTAAATTTTATGTGTGTGTTTGTCTCACCACTGCTGACAGGATGCCTTAGTGTTACAACAGGCAAGATTTTTCACTACTTAAGCACCCATTAATCACCTATCGGTAAGTAGCTCAAGGCCTTACACCAAAGGAAAAGGCATCCTACTTCTGAAATTCCAGGATGGAATTTTCTGTTTTGATGCCAGAGGAATGGAATGACGGGACATTAACTCCAAATTAAAGCAAACATACTTTTTTATTTCCAAAGATGGCAGACGGCCATCCAATGAAATCAATGAACACTTTGCATAATTAAGCAATCAGGCTTCCAAAGCACGACTAGCGCACATTTCATTTTTAATTACATTATTTCATGAGCAGATCAGGAACATTCTCAAAATTAGGTGTACCTTGTCTTCCTCATTGAATATATCCAAATGAGATATTATTTTTCAGGGGGGTGGGAATCTCTCAAAAATATCTCAGTTATCAAATGATACTGGGAAATCTTCTAATGGTTTATACAGCAGGTATGGGAAATTTGGGCACACAAAGCGGTGCAGGCACTCAAAACTACTTCCTGATATTCCAGTTGTGCGAAGCATCTAGAAAGGACGAACATGAGAAATATCTAGGAGCATAGGTTCATCCAGGATGACCTAGTAGAGATATGTATCTCCTCAAACCCTGGGTCACAAAGGGGTTTCAAGAAAACTAAACAACTAGTCTCAAATGACTATCCTCCACAACTATCCTCTGAATTTCAGTGAAGAAGAAGGGCACAATCCCCTTCCGTACAGGAGTAACAGATTTGGACTGAGGAATCTGAATCTGTCTTAGCTGCTTAAGCAGCAAGGCCATCCTACTCCTTAGACCAGGGGTGGTCAAACTGTGGCTCTCCAGATGTCCATGGACTACAATTCCCATGAGCCCCTGCCAGCGAATGCTGGCAGGGGCTCATGAGAATTGTAGTCCATGGACATCTGGAGAGCCACAATAAATTCTAAACAGCCAGCTAATGGAATGACAGCAGCAGCATTTTCTACAGACATCTGAATGGTCCCCCCTGATTTTTTCTTTTTCAGATCTCCTGGGTCCCTCTGGGCACGTTGGACAAGCCTGCTAAGCAGAGCTTTCTCACCAAGCAGAGCTTTCTCACCACAGAGCCAAAGCCAGCTGCTCAGAAAGGCCTATTGGACACCTGGCTGTTAGAGATCCAGGAAGTAAATGAAGTCATGCTTATTCTCTCAAGGGCAAGATGTGAGTCCAGTAGCACCTTAATGGACCACAAGATTCGAAGTTATAAGCTTTCAAGAGTCAAAGCTTCATTGCTCAGAGACAAGTTTCAACTCTCAAACGCTTGTACCCTGGAAATCTTGTTGGTGCTATGGGAGATGAATCTTGCTTCTACTGCAAACTAACACAACTCCCCAACAGAAATTATTCTCTGAAATATTTTAAACTGAAGTGTTGAAGTAGATGCTATTTGCTTGGTAGATCCCCTCCCCCCACCCCTGGGTAATATTGCTTGGGCATCTTCTGGTGGAAAGGCAGTTAATACATTAGAATCAATTAAAACATCAATATCTTTAGGCAAAATATCAGAGTATTTGGGGCATATGTTCTGTCTAAATATAGAAGAAGAAGAAGAAGAAGAGTTGGTTCTTATATGCCACTTTTCTCTACCCGAAGGAGGCTCAAAGCGGCTTACAGTCGCCTTCCCTTTCCTCTCCCCACAACAGACACCCTGTGAGGTGGGTGAGGCTGAGAGAGCCCTGATATCACTGCTTGGTCAGAACAGTTTTATCAGTGCCGTGGCGAACCCAAGGTCACCCAGCTGGTTGCATGGGGGGGGAGTGCAGAATCGAACCTGGCAAGCCATATTAGAAGTCCGCATTCCTGACCACTACACCAAACTTGGTAAGTGATATTCCAGACCAAAAATAGGTCAAGGACAAATCGTCATGAAAGGCAAAACAAATGAGGGGGGAAACCCTTCAAGAAATATTGATATAATTCCTAACCAACCCCAGTTTCCCCTTTTCAGGCTCCCTAGAGTATATTCAAGTTTATAGTTTCAGAGTCACAAGACAGAAAACAGATTTCCCACAGAAAGTCAGATCAGTGACAGGGAATGAAGCCAAGGGAGACAGAAAATGACACTGTACATCTCTTTTGGCAGGAGTTTTAGATAATGGTTTCTTGGATATCAAAGAAGGTTCTCAACGAGATGGGGCATTTTTCCTCCCGGACAGGTGAGTAGCTCTCGCCAGAAAGAACTCTTGCCTTTTGACAAACATAGACCAAAAGAGGAGGAAGAAGAGTCTGTCCCCTGCTTTTTACTATCAGAAGGATTCTCAGAACAGCTTACAATCACCCACCTTCCTCTCCCCACAACAGATGCCCTGTGAAGTAGGTAAGACTGAGAGAGCTCTGGCAGAACTGTGATTGGACCAAGGTCACCCAGCTGGCTGCATGTGAAGGAGTGGGGAATCAAATCCGGTTCTCCAGATTAGAAGCTGTCAATCTTAACTGCTACACCAAACTGGCTCTCAAAGAGGACAAATTTAGAGGAAGAGCAAGAGATCGAGACCTGAGAACTCTCTTCCTATAGCAAGCCAGCTTTCCTTTTCTGATCTGGGCAGACAGCACTAATATCAATCAGGATTGTATAATAATTCTATATAAATCCACAGGATTATTTCATAATGCCTTTTAGAAACATGCGAGACTAACGCTTCAGCCCTTCCCTGTTGTGCCTGACCTCAACTCCATGTGCCAAAATGGTCCCGGTTTTAACATGCCCTTCCGAACCTTGTGCCTGGAAGAAAACCAGCTCAAGTCCTGCCCTAGGAACAATCCTCTAAAAGTCCTGCCCTAGGAACAATCCTCAATATTGACTTCTTGTCCCTGGAAGAGGCTAATTGAACTTTGCTCCATCTACATCAGCTGCAAACTAGCATTTCTTCCATGGCAACCCCATGCTGTTGCGTTTATTGCAGTACGTTCAACCCTTTCTAATTTAGGTGCAAAAAGAACTCTGACAAAAGCAGCAATCGGAGTTCCCTCAGAAGCTTCAGCCTGCTGTCTGCAGTGCAGTACTTCAGGTGGAAAATGACCTTTCTGTTTCTCCAGAAAGTCAATCTCTCCAACTCACCCCCCAAAACAGAGGCTGCTGCTTCACACAGGGTCCAAGTCGCTGGTCTATAGGCAGTTCCTGTCCTCTTGCTTTGGCAGCTGTTTTTGCTATGACTGTCTATGCAGCTATAGGGCGACAGCCTCAAAGGCCAAGCATCAAACCACCTTGAAAAACACATCAATACAAACATACATTTCTTTTGGTGTTGTTTCAATTAATTTCCTTAAAATATTTACATGTCCATCTTTCTTCGGAGTAAACTTAGTACGCAACATGAGCTAGCAACAGAACACAAAACACAATAAAGCGGTCTACTGTCAGGCAGTCAAAATGTTAAATGAGTAAATATGAGAGCATTGTTATTATTATTTATCATTATTACTAATCATATGGCGTGTGTAGTGTGGCCAGGTGATCCAAGGATTGTCTGGCAGCCAGGAAAGAGACATTTAGGGGTGGTTGGTCATTGCCTGTCCCTGCATCATGACCCTCGTGTTCCTGGGAGCTCTCCCACCTGAATACTAGCCTGGGTTGACCCTGCTTAGCCAACAAGATCTGAAAAGACTGGGCTTGCTTGGGCTATCCAGGTGAGGACTATAAGAATATCAACATCATCCTCTAACAAATTAACAAATTCTTTCTAAACATCTAGAAAAAGTTCCTGACAGAGCGGTTCCTCAGTGGAACAGGCTTCCTCGGGAGGTGGTGGGTTCTCCATCTTTGGAAATTTTCAAACAGAGGCTGGATAGCCATCTGATGGAGAGGCTGATTCTGTGAAAGCTCAAGGGGTGGCAGGTTACAGTGAATGGGCGATTGGGATGTGAGTGTTCTGCATAGTGCAGGGGGTTGGACTAGATGACTCAGGAGATCCCTTCTAACTCTATGATTCTATGATCCTCATATGCATATCAAAAGACTTGTCCAGATTCAGAGTGCCCCCAAAAGCTTTTCAGTATAATTCATTTTATAGCCTTGCCAGAAAGCCAGAAAGGTAGAACCTCCCCCGCCTTCCCTCCACAGCTTTCAGAAGGCTGTTGAACCAGCACAGGGTATCCACTGACCAACTTACAGACACTCCAGCGCATCCCCTAGCCAGAGTACACAGGAAGAGACCTTGCTGGGAAGACTGAAGCTGCTGCACAGGAACCTGCACTGCATGTGGTCTGCTTACACATCTTGGGGAATTCTTTATTTTTATTTGCAAGTTAGTTACTTATGATCCCTGTAACAGAGAGAAGGCTTCTCCTCCATTCTATCTGCCTGAAAGAATGGAAACAGTTGCTGCTGAAGAGCCAATGTGGTGCCATGGTTGGAGTACAGGACTCCGATTGGGAAGGCCCTAGTTCAAATCTCAGTCTGCTATAGAAGCTAATTGAGTGCCTTTAAGACAATTACTGGACCTAACACCATCACTTACACCATCAAAGGCTTATTCACTTGCTCATCTTCTAACATTGCATATGGCATTAAATGCCCACAATGTCCCTCTGTTCTCTACATAGGGCAAACAGGTCAAACCCTCCACCAAAGAATCAATGGACACCAGTCTGACATCAAAAATCACAGGACTGAAAAACCTGTAGGGGAATACTTCAACCTTCCAGGACATTCAACGAGGGACCTCAAAGTAGCTGTTTTATTGCAAAGGAACTTCAAGAACAGCTAGAAAGGGAGATTGCAGAAATGTACATTATCACAAAAAACAATGGAATATCCTGATCTCAACAAGGACATAGTTTTTTTTTTACCTCACTATGCATGCTAACTTCATTCAACATTTATGTCCACATTCCTTACAATCCCCTCTTCTTTTTAATTTATTTTATTTGGGACAATGTGACTGTAATGTGATGTTAGTAATATGTCATGTAATTTTGAATTTAACTCTCTCTTCTCAGGACAAGATGCTTGCCAGCACAGCTTGTCACTTGCAGGGATGCTTCCGTGCTTGGGTGGAGATGGATGAGGCCAGCAACTAGTCTCTTTTAATTATTTCTTTTCACAACTGGGAAAGTGTCTGCCATTAATGACTAACACAGACAGCTTTATTTCTCCAGTGTTTTTGTGCAGCAAAATGTTTATAAAAGAGCCTCATGAAATCTCCAGATTACTATCTCAGTCGAACATCCACCCCCATCTCAACCAAATGCATCTTCAGGGAGAGAGCCTATTATGTTCCAAGCCTTACAGTCTAACAGCAGTGGATCACTTCCATTATCTCTGAATTCAGGGTGACCCACTCTACCATATGCACATACACTGGACGTTACACAGCCCCCTACAAACTGCCCCACAATTGGACAGCTTGGAACTGCAAGTACCAATAAGAGAAGTATCTACCTAGGTATTTCTTTAACACCAACCATATTTATTTTGCTTGCATGTGTCATTTAAAAACATGTTTGCAGTAACAGAGGCTAGGTCATATCTCTGAAATGTGTGCCACTCAGGCTAGACAGAACACATCGTAGGCATACTGTGACCTCCAAAACCAAGCTGTAACCCATGACTAGATTGCTGTGAATTTGACAGGCCTGGAGTAGTTGATGTTGTCTTCTCGTTTTACTCACCATGCTTATTAACGTTTCCAAGATGCAAGTATATTTGCTGCCTCATTCTTAATGGTCTCAAACCACCACCTGGTCCAAAAAAAGGGGCAGTAATAACCCCAGGAGTCTGGGGGTTCTCAATGCTAGTGTTTCAAGCTGCAGCACACAAGTATATAAGGACCATTTGCTGCTAATTCCAGATAATGGGGAAGTCCAAGATGGTCACACCATTAGGCTTTTGCTAGATCCTATTGAATCTAGAGGCATGAAATCCCCATCTGTATTCCACAGCAAGGAGGAATCTATCCCCAGCAAGATGATTATACAATCTGCTAAACCGAGGACTTCAGCACATAACATTGTGGGCCTACAAGAAAGGGCCCATTGCATTTCTAGCTATGGGAAGGAGCTGTATTTTAATTCTACACTCAGCATTAGCAGCAATGCCCCTTACTTGGATCCAAGCCCAACAGATTAAACTGAATTTACTCCAAAGAAAGAAGAAGAGTTGGTCCTTATATGCTGCTTTTCTCTACCAGAAGGAATCTCAAAGTGGCTTTCATTAGCCTACCCTTTCCTCTCCCCACTACAGACACCCTGTGAGGTGGGTGAGGCTGAGAGAGCCCTGATATCACTGCTCAGTCAGAACAGCTTTATCAGTGTTGTGACAAGCTCAAGGTCACCCAGCTGGCTGCATGTGAAAGAGGAATCATACCAGATTAGAAATCTGTACCCCTAGGCACTACACCAAGCTGGCTCTCTAAACACACATTTAGGATTGCAGACTAATTCAGTTCCAATACAGAGTAGCTAAGAGCAGGGTTTCTCTATACATTGCCGCACATGAGCAAAAAAAAGTTTAAATGGCCTGCATTTTTCAAAAGCAATTATGTGACTTTATACTCAGATGGCTAAAGGGCAAACAAAGCCATTGTTGTCTCTGCCATAACTATAAGCTGCATTACTGCACATCTATAATACAGTTCCCAAATCATAAATTCATGGCTAGTCCTTGAGGCTCCCCAGCCAAGGTCCTTTCCTCCCAAGTCAGCAAATCATTTATCTAGGGGAAAGTCGCAGATCTTCCCGTTTATATTGTTTTCATCTGTAAACAAGTAATCTAGCCTGGAAAGAGGGCAAGTCATTCTCACACAAATAAAGACAAAATATGCTCACTACCAACTACCTTGGGGGGCTTTTGTATAAACCGCTGTCAGAAGCAGCTGAGCACTTTCTCAACAGCGATGAAACACAGAAGCACATGTGACTCTCCCAGGTAATGTACTGCAAGGCCATTCTTCCGCTCCCCACAGCGATTCAATTTATTTGGGATTTTTAATCCTATCTTCTCTAGCATAGGTAATTTCTCACAATACTGCATCATCAGCTAATTTGCTGAACATACTCCAAGATGTAATTGCCTTATACCAGTCAGGCCTGTGGTGTGTTTAGTTGTTAACCTCAACTGACAGCAGCTCTCCAGGGAATAAAGCTAAGGTCAGCCCTTCTACGTGAAATCCTTTAATTCGAGATAAACATATATAGTTGCCTTATGCTGCGTCAGAGTAATGTGCAAATCTAATTCAGAATTTTACATCATGACTTGCAATCACTTCTCCAGTGAACTTCTTTGACTCTGCTACGGGAGTCTCTGGAAGGAGCTGCCGTCTCCGGCATCTCCAGGGAATTTAGGAGCTTGCACATGCATCCCAGGTGCCCTACCACTGAGCTGTGCTGGGAACCATGCTGCGAACTGAAGGTGCTGCTTCAGATCTTCAAGTGCCGGGCAACAGACTCTGACAGGAACAAAAATGTAGGCTTGTTAAGATGAAGGGACCCACGTTCCTTCACACAAACCAAATGTTCAGTTAGATTTATACCAAGTGGACTCTTACATATCTCCTGCTCTGTATGGGTTTTTCTCCCTTTCTATATAGTTTCCCCTTTCCTTAAGGACTTCCCCCCGCCCAATATAATATTATATTGTAAATATTTGTGTCTTCTCAGTGTATGTTTAACACAGCTTCCCTTCTCTCTCTTTCTGCTAATGTGGGGTGATGACCCAATGAGCCTCTTGGTTCTCCCTCCACGGCACCCACAGCTGCCTTCCTGTGAATCATTTCACCAGAGAGCATGCAGACCTGCCTGCCTTGCCCGTTTCTTGACCAGAGTGGGTCAGGTCCAGCTAACCTACTATATCCTAGATTTAAATTAACAGATTCTAAATGATGATAAGCAATTTTTCTCTCTCAAGTTTACAAGGGAGATTTTTATTTCCCAACAATTTGTACAAAATAATAGCACCTACTTTTGATCTATGATGTGCTTTTGAATCTAGTGACTCTTATAACGCCATTATTAAACTGAAATAAGATTAAGTTTGCCATAACAGTTCTTTCATGTCATAAAAAGTATTTATGCTGGGTACTTTATCCTACTTTATAGTCACAGAAGTACCTTTTTGATACTGGCTTTTACAACATTTTAGAGTTTTAAAAGACAAGAGCATACTTGTAATTGTTTTTAAAAACAAAATTGTGCCACAAACCATGTGTTGTTTTTCAAGTCTTTGCTTTCTTTCTTTGAGGTCCTATCGTGGAGCTGCCTGTTCAGCCAGTACTGTTGTAGCACCTGGTGGCTGATGTTTGGAAATAACACAATATAATGACTGTGGCATTTACAATTAGTAAACAGACATGCGTGGCATAAATCATACTAATCCTCTTGTAGCTGCAGTCTGGAGTGTCCTTGTTCCCTCTCCTCCTAACAAATTAGACAATTTTTGCACTTAAAGAGAAGAATCCTTATTTTGCTTTGAAATTATTTTCCTCTGCTCTGGAAAGGATAAAGGAAGACCGGATGAGGTGATCTCAGAGACAAGGGCAGCACCTGAGTTTGTTCTGAGATCCTGTTTCTGTTGGATAAGACACCTTAGTTCAGGTCCACCATGCTTCCAGGCGTGCATACACAGACTACGATCACCATTCATGCATGTTTCCCAGGATCCTGCTTACCAGTTACCTATCGGTTCTAAAAGGAAGCTGAATCCAACTTTGGAAAGAAGCCAGCAAATATCCTCAATTAGTCGGAAGGAGCATGAGCCAGAACTGACTTTTCTGAATGTTATTCAGTAAATGGGCAATAAAAGATGCTGAAAAGCTCATACTTATAGGTGCTGCAGATGGAAGAAGAAGAAGAGTTGGTTCTTATATGCCGCTTTTCTCTACCCGAAGGAGGCTCAAAGCGGCTTACAGTCGCCTTCCCATTCCTCTCCCCACAACAGACACACTGAGAGAGCCCTGATATCACTGCTCGATCCAAACAGTTTTAGCAGTGCTGTGGCGAGCCCAAGGTCACCTAGCTGGCTGCATGTGGGGGAGTGCGGAATTGAACCCGGCATGCCAGATTAGAAGTCCGCACTCCTAACCACTACACCAAGCTGGCTCTTTATTTGGACTCATAAGAGTTGAAAAAGGATTACTTTCAGAGATACACCAGGCTTAAGAAATAAAGATGCATTGCAACAGTTGCCCCGCTTCCTCTCCTTGTTGATGAGACAGCAGTTGCTCCACCAAACACTGCTAAACGCAGCCAGAAATGTTCTGGACCAGGGGCATGCTGCAGCAGTTGGCTGGGGAACCAACAGCTAACGCTACCATAAGCCAGTGTGACTGCTGGAGGATTCCACCAGTGGACATCCAGAAAGGGTGGCAGAGGCACAGGGGTCGGATTGCAGCACCACGAATGTACACAGCTATTGAAGAGTTCCCAGAGCCTGGGACAGGCAATAGTGCCCCTTGTCAGAAATAGTGACATGCACAGATTTGAGACATGATGGTGCTAGTAGGATATGTTGTATTCATTTTACTTCATTTACACCTTGCCTTCCCCCATCAGGGACACAAAGTGGTTTCTATTGCTGCCCACTTCTGCATTTTATCCTCACAACCCTGTGAGGTAGGTTAGGGTGAGCGTGTACCACTCACCCAAGGTCATCTGGCTAACTTCCATGGCAGACAGTGGACTCAAACCTGGGACACCCAGATCCTAGTCTGACACCCATTAGTCAGGCAGCACTACTAGCTATTTCAGCAACTGTGCTCCTGCAGGGTGCTGCTACAGAAGACCATGTGCTTCCACTGGCCCCTACTCATGCCCATCCCGGTAAGAAGCCTGGATCCCTCTTCAGCAGTGCTGGGCAGCAATATCAGGGTGGTGGTGGTGATACCCTGCTTTTCACAACCTGAAAGGCTCCCACAATGGCTTACAAACACCTTTCCTTCCCTCTCCCTGCGAGGTAGGGAGGGCTGAAAAGCTCTAACAGAACTACTCTGTGAGAAGAGCCCTAAGAGAACTGTGACTAGCCCAAGGTCATCCAGCTGGCTGCATGTGAAGGACAAGTGGGGAATCAACCCCAGTTCTTCAGACTAGAGTCTGCCGTTCTTAACCGCTACACCACGCTGGCTCATCACTGTATGAGGTGCTCCTAGCATTTTCCATGGAAACCGATGGAGCAAAAAACAAACACAATGAATGTAAAAAATAATAAAAGCTGCATTAAGAGACAAAGTTTAGTAGAGGGATTGAATGAACAAATGAATAAAATGTACACCACTTTTGAAAGGGGAAAAATGTGCATGCCCATAATTGCTCTGGAGTACATGAACAAGAGCTTCTGGTTCTCTAATAAAAACTATGAGGTCTCCCAGGCAGTACCTGTTCCTCTTTAGCCACCCTCTACTTTCACTTGCTGAGTCTGCCGATTTGAAAAGGTCTCACCAGATTCTCTCTTGTCGGACATTAAAGACTGCTTCAGAGATCGAAGACATCTCTGATTGGCTAACAGATACAGCCGTCAAAAGGAGAGCCAGATCTGTTTCTTCATCTGTACGTGTGTCCTGCCCACTTTCATTTTATGCTAGGGTAATGCTTTCAGACACAGTTTATTCTGGACAAATATTCCATCTGCAAAGGGTCTGCAATACCCATCTACTGCCTCTCCAGTCCCATTAAGTCTCTGCAAACAACTGGTGTTCAGCTTCTAGTTCTAGCTATTACTGGCGTGTCAGTATGCTTTCTTGTTGTACTACAGACACTGGCTTTTCCTACCGCATCCAGTTTTTCAATTCCTGCCCCCACTACTCTAAACCCATTTTCCCCCAGTTCTTCGGTAGTTCCTGACTCCCTGTCCAAACCGCCCTGGGCCTTCGGGGAGGCTGGTATATAAATATAAATATAATAAATAAAACTCAGTCCCTGTACAAATGTCCTCACGCATCTTCTATTTAGCACTAACCCATACCTTGTTTTTCCGATTCCAATACAATTCCCTCTGAGGATATATCATTCTCTTTGGCCCCAATTCATAGCCCACCTGCCGCCCCATCCTTAGAAAAGACAGGATTGGTCACTCTAGCTGCAGGTCTCAGTTTAGCACTATGAACACAAGTCCATTAGATTTTAATGACCAGTGGCCAAATAACTGCCCCCATCGTTCTTGGACGTTTTAATCTCAGCAACTAACTCTGTTTTCAAAAATCTTCAGAAATAACAATATTACAAAGTACCTGAAGATAATTTAGCATTCCAAATACCCTTACTCTATGCTGGGGGCTTTTATGATGTAGGAAACAAAACTACAACCTATGCAAATCCTATTCAGATCAATGGATTTTAGGTGTATGGATCAAGCTGCAAGCCAACAGTCCCATGCTTGGGTTCATGGAATACATCCCCCAAAGTAGCTGTGTGCACTTAAGTAAAAGGCTGTGACTCAGTTTAGGATTGCACCGTAAACTGGCAAAGAAGCTGTGTATCCATCAACACCAGTACCTGAACAAATCTACAATGCCCCTTTGACTCTCAGGTTCACACACATTCTGTTCAACAAGGTTTGAATCAGACTTCATACCTAGAGCCAATATCCCATTCTAAGACAGGCGTCCCTCTTCAAATCACATCTAAATTCAGCCATTTGCTGGTCTCTCCCTTCTTCTATTTAACCTTGCATGATTTTGTCACCTGCAAGACTGAACAGGTTAGCATTTGCACAGCGTCTTGGAATGCTTGGAGCACAGCTGCTATCGACAGAGCTCCCACTGGCAGAGAGAGGGCAAGCAGGAAATGTATTTCTGTGCAAAGGATATACACCAGGGAGACGTACACTAATCTCAACTCAGTGCATGTTCTCACCAGTTTCTCTTATCCCCCAAAAAGCCAGCATAGTGTAGTGGTTAAAGAGCACAGGACACTAATCTGGAGAACTGAGTCTGATTCCCCTCTCTTCTGCATACAGTCAGCAGGATGACTTTGAGCCAGTCACACTTTGGGTGGGAAACAATATTTAAGAAATGCACCCCCACCCCCACTCAGTCCCCAATAGCCACCATTATCCTCAGGAGAGAATCCATGCCCAGTTGTCAAGGGCAATGTCTCTCCAGGCCTCTACGGGGCCTATATAGGGAGGCACCTGAACTTCCTGGGCTGGCCTCAACCAAAAGCCTGGCAGAAGAGCTCCATTTTGCAGGCCCTGTGGAACGCTGACAGCTCCGTTAAGGCCCTCAGCTCTTCCAGGTGCTCATTCCACCAGGTCAGGGCCAGCAGTGACAGAGGTGCATATAGATGATGAAAAGCATGGGGGAGCTCAAAGGGGCCGGACAACTCTTCCCCCACTGCCACCCTTTGTGACCAGTGCTGGAGAGAGGAGACCAGCCACTGTAAGGCTGTCCCTGGTGAGGCAGTGGGCTAACAACTCATGTTTGACCACATCAAATGCAGCCGACAGATTGAGAAGTACGAGGATAGCCAAACCGCCTCAATCCAGCTGGCACCAGAGATCATCCATCAGGGTGCAGTCTCCACCTCGTGGCCAGAAGCCCAACTGGTATGGGTCAAAGGCCGAAGTTTCCTCCAAGAAAGCCAGGAGCTGGTCCACAATGGCCCTCTCAACTACCTTGCCCAGAAACGCAAGATGCGAGACCAGGCGGTAGCTGGTGGGGTCCCGCGGATCCAGCAACGTTTTTTTCAGGAGAATGTGAACCACTGCCTCCTCCAGCCCTTTAGGGGATTCTCCCGATGTTAGAGGCCTCAAAGGGCCTCCTGTCTTCCAGTCACCTGATCTGAGCAGCTACCACGGACAGGGATCCAGATGGCAAGTGGTTGCCCTCACCCACCCCAGCAACTGGTTCACTTCGGTAAAGAGTTCTCTCCCCATCCATGCCTTTCTTGCCTCCCCTCCCTGGTGTCAATGACCATCTTGGAAATCCTCACCTTAAATAACGTCACAATTCAGTTTGGGGTGGAAGTGCCTTCCATGCAGGCCAATGACCTATGGGAGAAGGTGCTGGAATGGACTAAGCCAGTTGGGACTCAGGTGTCCCAGCAGCCTGTTTTGAAAGCTGCAAGTCTTCTTAAGTGTGTAGTCTGGTGGAGAGCAGATATCCACCAACAAGGCAGAAGCCTGGTTGGGACAGAGAGAGGGGACAGCTTTGCAGATGTCTTTAACAAATCAGAACTGGTATTTCCATCATGCAAACACAACTGTGCAGCTGCTGCTATGATCCAAATGCTGCTCCTTCCTGGTTTCTCTACCTACTGCAGAGAAACTACATCTTCCTAGACTCAGTATGTAACATTTTACTGCTGTAACAACACAGTCCTCCTCACCCCAACTGCAAAGCACAGAGGGTAGCCATGCTGGTCAGCAGCAGAACAGAAGAAGAGAAGACAAAGGGTTGGTTCTCACTGCCCAAAAGAGTCCCAAGTGGCTTACAAACCATTTTGCCTACCTCTCCCCACAACAGACACCCTGTGAGGTAGGTGAGGCTGAGAGAGCTCTAAGAGAACTGTGACTAGCCCAAAGTCATCCAGCTGACTGCATGTGGAAGAGTCAGGGATCAACCCCAGTTCTTCAGAGTAGTCCTTTGTTCTTAACCACTATACCACAGCTACATTTAAGTCCAGTAGCACTTGATTTTTGAAAATTGGTCTCTGAGGTGCTACTGGACCCAAATCTATCAGTATGTGTTCAGATCACAGAATGCATTGGCTAGTGCCCATGTCATCACTTAGGGCACAGTGTTGCTCTCTCACCTAGGCCAGCTTATAAACCTGAACAGGAAGAATGTGGGGTTTTTTTTGGGGGGGGGAATCTTCTGAGAGATGTGGGAGCATCCCTACATCTTTTCAAAGGGGAGCTGCAAAGCCATCCTTTCCCCCTTAGAAGTTCCCTTTCTGTGACCCTCACCCCATCCTACCCCTGAGCAGTGGGGTGCAAAACTCTGCAGCCCAGCCCCCTGTGCAAAAAGAAAAAGACCACAGCAGATGATTCCCTGAAACATGGCAACCCTCCCCACCCCACCCCACCCCCCATTCTGCAGCAAGGCTGCTCACCCCCATGCACTGCTGAGGAAAGGCACACTCTTGCAGTGCTATTGGACCGGAGTTAATTCGGGCCCAGGAAACAACAATGCTGGCTATTCTTTCCCCATGCCAGCCCACCAGGAAGAGAGAAATAACCGCGCACGTCTTCATTTTTAGACTGGCCCTCTGCAAAGCACCCACGGATTGCAAGCGTCTGTCTTGCTCCAGTGTCTACACCCGGCTGGCACAGCCCCAAACCCGGCGGCCTTTCGGCCTGTTTGCGCTAGCCGGTCCCTGCCGCGGGCTGCCTCTCTGCCGCCTCCGGAGCTGGGGGGCTGCCATTCAGGAGCTGCGTCTTTCAGGAACTTCTCCACCAGCGAGGGGGTGAAATGCACATCGGGGCAGAAGACGGCGTGGTTTGTCCCGATGCCGCCCTGGCAGACGCAGCGGAGTTCCCATCCTCGACTCTGCCGCGACTCAAGCCTGTTGGGGGATGGGGAGTGCACTCTGCCGATGCTCAGAGCCGCCGCCTCCGACGCTTTCTCTCGCGGAGGCCGCTGAGCGTCTGGCCGGGCTCCCGGCACGCCCTCCAGGGAGGCGCTAGAGAGTCGCTCGCTCTGCAGCTCGGGCCGCCTCCTGCAAACTTTCGCCGCAGAGCCTGCCGCACTCTCAGCAGCACGGAGCCAAGGCCCAGCCCCCTCCCCTCCCCTCCCCTCGGATTCCCCCGGGGGCGAGCCATGCCGCGCGCTTCCTGCCTGCCTCTCGCCCCCTGGGAGTTTGCCAAGCCAGATGGCAGCAGAGGGACTGCACCGCAGGTGGCAAGCCGGCCGCAGGAGGAGGAGGAGGAGGGCTGGGCTGGGCTGGGCTGGGCACGGGGATTCCCTCGCTCTGGCTGTCTCTCGCTCGCTCGCCCGCCCGCCCGCCTGCCTTTGGCGTTGTCCCCACCCCATGCGGAGGCGACGCTGCAGCCTTACCGGGTGGGCGGGAGCCGCGGGCGCTGCCTCCTCTCACCGCCTGCCTGGTCGCCGCCGCCGCTGCCGAACTTGGGCGCCTTCGAAAGCTCCCATCCAAGGAGCGGCTGAGGCGGGTCCTCCGGCCCCCTCCCTGCCTGCCTGCCTCCCTCCCGCGCGCTCTGCAGTAGTACAAACACTCCGCGCGCCGGCTCGCTCTCCATTGGCATGCCTCGCACATCCGGCTGCATCCGACGCGCACGGGCCCGGCGCGGCCTCCTCGGGCCAGGGGGTCCCTGACAGCAGCCCCGGCCCCACGCCAGAGGCAGGCGTCGGCCCCGGCGAGCAGCCCCACCGCGGGGCGGGGCAGGGGAAGGGGGGACAGCAGGAGCCCCCCCCCTCCACAAGTTCCTTGCGGTTGCCTTGAATGGTGGCTGGACTTCCTAAGGCCAGTTGGGCTGTTTGGCTGCGGGGTCTGGGTCCTCCCAAGCCTTCGAAGCATGTGCAGAATGCATTTTTCTGGCTAATGAAGTATCATCCCTGCTACACATCTGAAGCCTGGGGCAATGTGATATATAACCCAGCGGTAGGGACGCCAGCTGCCTGGTGGGATCTTGGGACCTGGAGATTGCCTGGAATTACAGCTCATCTCCAGACTACAGAGATCAAATCCTCTGGAGCAAATGGCTGCTTTGGAGGGCTGGCTGTGTGGCATTGTAGCACACCCAGGTCCCTGCCCTTCCCCAAATCGCCAGGAGCTTCCAGACTTGGATGGGACAGCCCTGCCACCCATCCGCCCCAGGAGGGACCTGCCAACCTTAGTCCAGCTGTGTTAAATTATTCAGGAGTACATTGGTGGAATAAAGACATATGCATAGGAGTCCATCCTTAGTTCAAAAAGAAAGTGGCTGTAAGAACCAGGCTGTTCTTGAGTAGTTAGCCATGGCTGTACCATCCAGCTTCTTACATATCAACATATCTTCTACCATTTAAGTTTCCTGGTTTTTCAAAAAAAAATGCTTATTATGACTGCTGATCTCAGCAGAATTATAGGGCTGAGGATGTAGTCACTGAAGTTCTGGAAAACCAGCTCCAGGGACATATTTTAGGACTGAAGGGCATGGCTCAGCGGGAGCTCATCTGCTTTGAATTCACAAGGTCCCAGGCTCAATCCCCGGCACCTCCAGTTTAAAAGATCAGGCAGTAGGTCTGTCTGAGACGCTGAAGAACTGCTGCCAGTCTGAGCAGACCATATTGACCTTAGTGGACCAAGGCTCTTGTTATTTATTTATCATATATGGCATGTGTGTAATATAGCCAGGAGATCCCAAGATGGTCTGGCTGCCAAGAAAGTGACACTTGGAGGTGGTTTGCCATTGCCTGCACCTGCGTCATGACCCTGATATGCCTTGGAGGTTGCGCTTCCAGGTTCAACTTAGGGCCAACGCTGCTTAGCTTCTGAGATCTGACAAGTTCAGGCTTGCCTAAGCTATCCGGGTCAGGTATTAGGGGCCTGATTCACTGAAAGGCAAAATATCTGCCCTAGCAAAGGAGATTCTCTGAGAAAGAGTTAGTGAACTTCTACTAATCAGATAAGAGCTAGTTTCTGGAGTTTGCCTTTCCAGAGCACTAGAGATTGCCATTATGCTCAGGCAGCATGACAGGATGCTGTCCCCATTGCTCCAGAGACCATGCCTACTCTTCTTCCCTGATAACAGCAATAAAACCTTTCAGGCCTTGCACAGTCTGGGACCTGCGTATCCAAAGAACTGCCTCTCTGAATACGTCCCTGGAGGCTTCTTCATTCAGCTAATGCCAACTTGCTGACCATCCTCGACCCCAGGGAGGTGCAGTTGTCCTTGACCAGAGCCAGGGCCTTTTTGACTTTCTCAGCCCTGGCTCCAGGCCAGTGGAATGAGTTGCCATCTGAGGTGCAACCATCATGGCATGCTCAGAGTTCCAAAGGGCATGCAAGATGGCACTCTTCCACCAGGCATCTGGTTGAGGCCAGGCCCCACCATGACCATCAAATAGGTCCTCCAGCCGAACAACTGAATCCCTTTATCCTCCATTTTGCAAGGTTAGAGGTGTTGAAAGCAGATGTTTGAACTGGTTTTAATGTGTTTTACATTTTAAACTTGTACAGGTTTTTAATCCTATTGATGTGAGCTGCCCTGAGATCTCTGGAGAGGGGTGGCATACAAGGCAATCAATCACCGCAACATATATGGATTGAAAATCAGAGTCGTGAAGCGTGTAGTTGTGACCTCTTCTAGGGCAGCTGCAAAAGTGGCAATGCTGGGTGTATAACTTGATCTTACAAAGATGGAAGATCCTGTTGTCCACAAGGTTTGCTGAAATCTTCATCCATGTGTTTTGCTTGGCATGGAATGAGAAATGAGGGGAAAGAAAGACTATTGCTAGACTAGATGTGGCAGGGTTCTGGCTGAGATATTATCATCATCATCATCATCATCATCATTATTATTTGCATTTATTACCCACTGCTATCAGCCAAGCCATCTTGTGGTGGGTTACATAATATAAAACCCCACATAATAAAGATACATAAAACCATTAATCCCCCCGTTAAAGCATGATATGCCAGTGGCAAATACCTACCCTCCTCCCTCCCAAATAAGACAACTCCCTCTTTGCACCTCAAGGGACAATCTGTGGGTGCCGGCAGTCCATTGCCAAGGGTGATCTGACCTAGAGGGGCCCATCTGATCCCACACCCTGACCTCGACCAAGACCTGGCAGAAGAGCTCCGTCTTACAGGCCCTGCGGAACACAGAGAGGTCCTGCAGGGCCCTCAGATCTTCCAGCAGCTCATTCCACCAGGTTGGGGCCAGGACAGGAGAAGTCCTGGCCCTGGTCAAGGCCAGGTCAACTTCCCAGGGACTGGGATCGACCAGCAAGTTGGTACCCACAGAGCGTAAAGTTCTGCACGGGGCATAAGGCAACAGGTAGTCAGTCCCTCAGATATGTGGGTCCCAAACCATGTAAGGCCTTGAAGGTCGAAACCAAAATCTTAAACCTGATCTGGGCCACAACCAGTAACCAATGCAGCTGCCTCAGCACAGGCAGGATGAGCCCTCCAAGATGTTCCAAGATGTTCCTGTGAGGACTCTAGTGGCAGCACTCTGTACCAGCTGCAATTTCCGGGTCAGAGACAAGGGTAGGCCAGCGTAGAGCAAGTTACAGAAGTCAATTCTGGAGGTGATGGTTGCATGGATCACCATAGCCAGCTGCTCTGAGGACAGATAGGGCACTAATAGCCTCACCTGGCGTAGTTGGTAAAATGCCTGGTGGGCTACCATCATGACCTGCACCTCCATAAAAAGGAAGGTGTCGAGGATCACCCCCAAATTCCTGGCACAGGGCGCGATGGGTAAATGCGCTTCCTGAATTGCCCCCTTCCTTCCTAGCTATATGGAAGGATATCCCATGTATCCCCGTCTTGACAAGGCAGTGGGCCAAGAGCTTGCGGTCAACCATGTCAAATGTGGCTGACTGATCTAACATCACAAGGATGGCTGAACCGCCTCTATCAAGCTGGCGTCAAAGGTTTAAAAGCACAGGGTACAGCAGTGATTTAATTCTATCCCACACCTTTTCCCAGTGGTGATCCATTATCTCCTCTCCTCTGTTTTATCCTCACAGCAATCCTGTGAAGTAGGTTAGGCTGAGAGTATGACTGGCCCAAGGTCACCTAGCAAGCCTCCAAGGCAAAGTGAGGATTCGAACCTGGATCTCCCCGATCTTAGTCTGTCACTCTTACCACTCCATCACACTGACTTTGAATGGTCTCCGCCTGACTGAGGCCAGTAGGGTTTATTTCCAAGGAAACATGCATAAGCTGGGACTTCATTGGCTGCGATCCTGTCATTTTAGCTAAGAGCAACTGTGCACAAGGTGAAAGCAATGAAGTGGGGGCACCCACATACAGGACTGGAGGAGGCTGTCTTCCTACTTAAGGAGCTATGTAGGTAGGCTGGAAAAGGGAGAAAAGGTCTCTAAATGGCTTGATAAGGACTCAATATGTTCCAGAATGAATTAAATGTCAAGGGTAGCTGAGTGTCAGTTAAAGAAAAAAGCAGAAAGCAAAACCCAGCTTGCCAAAGCTTGAAAGGACTCTGCAGGCATGGGATTGACTCCCCTCCCTGCCCCAGGATCCCTCTTGGGCTCCTAGGCTTTCACCAGATCAAATGGTGCAGTGGCTGGTTCACGTGAGGAAAGCAGCAAAACTGAGCCACCTGCGAAGAAGGTCAAAGTTTCTACATATTCAGTGGACTTCCCAGTTACCTTACAAAATTGGGTTTTGTAAATTATCTACAATAAAAAGCAGAGGGGAAAGACAGGACAGTAGGAGTACAACCCAAAATGCTTTAGGAGCATAGAATGTCGGGAGTAACTGAGCATCCTTCATAGGAGGAAAGGGAAATTAGCCTGGCCAAACTTCTGAGAGCTTATTGAATCCTGGGAGGGGATCTTTTGAGGGGCTGAAGGAGATTTCCATGTTGTTCCTTCTCTCCCTGAGCACTGCAGCGCACGTGCACACAGACGCACCCTGCCCTGGCGTCCACTGTTGTCCCAGCTGGCACATACAAACTGGAAGCTAAGTTCCATTGAGGGGAGCTGGTGAACTTGTAGATGAAAATACATAAGATCAAGTTTCAGAAAAAAAATTTATCCTTGGCATGCTGTTTCCTAAATTGTACAGTTTCCTAAATTGTACACTAAAGCCAGAATTTCTGTACAAGCCTTTAAAATACCTGCTCAGTTCTGGAGCATTTGTTTATTAAAATATTTATGCCCCACCTTTCCTGTTAGCTCAAGGCAGGTATCAGTCATTGTCAAAACATTAAAAATTAAAGCCAGAATAAAATAACAATTCCAAATACCTTCCTCCCCTAGCTATTCATAGCCCATAAAAGCCCTGACAAACAAACAAGACTTGCAATGTCAACCCCTCCTAAAAGAATTGAACATCTTCAACTCTTCAGGGCACCTGTTGTTCAGAGTAGGAGCTCCAATGGAAAAGGCCTGGGCCCCAATGGATGCCAAGCAGACTACTGTAATGGATAGAATAACCAGCACGTGGCAGCAGGAAGACCTCAGCTGGCACATACAGAAGGCAGCAAAGGGCAAGGCTGAGTCCATGCACAACCTCAAGCTGTTTTGGTGCCCAACTCAAGCCTGAAACCAGATTACAGTGGATAAGGGATGGAGCTGCTCTGCCAAGATACACTCTTACCCCTCCAAAAGGTAGACTGGAGACAGGGCAGTGATTGGCCACCTCACCCCAGTCAGTGGGAATTCTTTAAGCAGAGGTCGAGGGAGGGTTCCCTCAGTCAGCATGGCATTAATGACTGTCATTGACAGTTTTAATGCTTTTTTAATGCCTTTTGCCAACATCACTTCAAAAACCAGAATGAACCCAGATCAAGAGCAGAGCACATGTTTCCGATATCTCAGGCTTTCGTGAAGACCCAACAAGGCAGACTCTTGAAATCCCCAGGGACAGCCATGCTCAGGGTCCTCAGAACCAAGTCAAAAACCACCAAGCTGGATGGGCGGGACACCTAGCCAAGGTACATACAATCAAAGCTGGGCTCTGTCTGCACTCTGGTGATGGAGAAAGATTCATGGGAAAGAAACGCCACCTTGCCTTCACCTGATCCACTTGGAGGCTCAACTTTATGCCCAGCTGGTATCAGTTGTGTCCAACTAACTGCATCAGATTCATCCAAGCAAGCCAGATCCATCTGTTCACCATGCAGCAGATCAGACATTATAAAGATCTCATTTTTCGCATTGCAAAATACCAAGTTCAAAACGGACCATCTGAGCCTCCCCACCCACATGCAAATTAGACATGCAGTGAACACCATCACGTCTCCCTGCATGTCTTCCATTCCGTGCATTGCCAAAGGTGGAACAACATGCGATAGTGAGAGCCAACCAGTCCCATGTTTCTAACACAGGCCCTCAGAACCAGTACATCCAGAGGTGAGACTGCCACCACTCAGTCCCAAGTGACAGACCAAGTGTATGGTTCTGCCAGCTGGCTGAGTTCCCTGCTGGAGCATGCTGCCATCAACAGGAGGCCTGAATTACTAAGGCCAGCTTGGCTGGAAGGGACTGGCTGCTGGTGGAGCAGAGAGAATGTTCCATCAGGTGTGAGCAGAAGCATTAGCCAGAAAGAGCAGGCTACTGGGCAGGAATGTTGAGAGACAGAGGATATGCTGGAGTCCTGAGGGCCTTCTGAAAATGGGACAGTATGTTCCAATCCTCCTCCACATCTAGAGAAATTGATTTCAATTGATTTCTGAAAATAATAGATAATGCAATAAAGAGAGAAGCGTAGCTAATGCTGTAAGGAAGCTGGGCCAGGCTATAAAACTGCCGTGCTCAAGATGTACAGCTTCTGTGAAGGGCCACAAATGGCCATTGATTTGATCATAACCAACTAATTGATTCTAGCCGAGGTCTCTGAGACAGACAGTTCTTGATCAAGCCTGGCATTAGCTTTGTCTGAGGCTGCTTCACCACAGATTTAGAAAGAAGCAAATGTCAAAGGTACAGGTTTGTATTTCATGTTCATCTGAGGTTAATGCATTGCGCCTGAAATTATTGGCCAGGTGAAGAAGAAGAAGAAGAAGAAGAGTTGGTTCTTATATGCCGCTTTTCCCTACCCGAAGGAGGCTCAAAGCGGCTTACAGTCGCCTTCCCATTCATCTCCCCACAACAGACACCCTGTGGGGTGGGTGAGGCTGAGAGAGCCCTGATATCACTGCCCGGTCAGAACAGTTTTATCAGTGCCGTGGTGAGCCCAAGGTCACCCAGCTGGTTGCATGTGGGGGAGCGCAGAATCGAACCTGGCATGCCAGATTACAAGTCCGCACTCCTAACCACTACACCAAACTGGCTCAAACTGGTGGGGAAAGTTTCTTACTTGCATCATTGTTGTCACACACAATAATACACCTAAGGAAAAAAATTGGCATTTAAGCTGCAAAATGTAGAAATTAAAGGTAAGAAATAAGACCTACATATGAAAATGGCCCCTTGGTCAATTACATTCCTCCATCCTAAATTCTCCATGTACACCATTTCTTGGCCTTTCTTTTCCTTACTGAAATATGTTTTATTTTAAAGTAATGTGGCTGACATTACAACACGTACAAAAACCTAGGGATGTCAGCCAGTTCATCATGTGAAGTTTAATAAATTATATTTTCCTAAGTGTATATAGGATGAAATAGTGCTGAATAGAGAAGAAAATTATTTTGGGATTATACATATGTGAGTGGCTGAAAAAAGACTCACTAGAAAAGACAATAATGTTAGGAATATTTGAAAACTCTTGAAAAAGAGGAAGACCCTACACTAGATAGATTGACTCTTAGCCCCTCATAAGGTAAAACTTTGGAGGAAGCCATGGCCTTCTGTTGGTGAGATGGGATCAAGGCTGTTACCCATAAGATGCTTTGGAAGTCATTAATTCATAGGATCACGCTGGAAGTGACTTGAGAGTGCATAACACAACTACAAACCTTGATCAAACTTTCTCGGTTATGCACAAGGGAAGCTGCTGGTCAGTTCACCGCAGTGTTCACCGCTTCTAAGCAGTTTCATTTGTCTCTCCCAGGATCATTGTGATTCAGGTCATGTGCAAAGCATGAACTACCATGTATTTATTCACTCTCTGTATGTGGGTAGTCAGTCACATTTAAATGAATGACATTGGGAGAATGCATTGTCTGCTGTTTGCAACTGCCCTTTTTGCACCTGCACACCCAGGTGTGTTTATCTGAGAAGCAATCACAACACTGTTCGCAAGCTTAGCTGGGTTCACGGTCAAACACTTAAGGCACACTGTGAACCTAAGTAGTAAACCTCAACTCAAAAATCTCAAACTTAATTACTGTCTTTTGCTGTGTGCCATATACAGTTCGAAGAAGAAGAAAACTTGGTTTTTATACACCGCTCTTGACTCCCGGAAAGAGTCTCAAAGCTGCCTGCAGTGCTTTGCCTTCCTCTCCCCACAACAGACACCCTGTTAGATGGGTAGGGCTGAGAGAGTTCTAACAGAACTGTTCTGTGAGAACAGCCCTAAGACAATTGACCTAGCAGGCTGCATGTAGAGGAGTGTGGAATCAAACCTGGCTCTCCAGATTAGAAGCCACCGCTCTTAAATACCACACCACGCTGGAAGATGCATTGTAGTAGATGAGTTGCAATTACTGCAAGAAAGTTGACCCTGTGAACAGGCAAGGCAGCTGTGCAAGCCAGATGAATCTGAACTCACTCCCTTGTCTTCAAATGGTCTGCCAAACAATCTCCCCGCAGCTTGTAACTGGTAAACCAGACTGAGCCAAACCAATAGGTTGTTTGAAGGTAACTAGCTGGAAGGACCTTTAAGACCAACAAAGATTTCTGTTGGTCTTAAAGGTGCTACTGGACTCTGATTTTATTGTGCTACTTCAGACCAACACGGCCACTCATTTGAATCTAGCTAGAAGGAATATGGGTTCTCCCTCCACCCATCTGCTGTTTTAGTTTATATTAAAATAAATGTATAGGTTTGCCTAATCAGATGAATTTTCAGTCAAAATATTTTAAATTGGTTAACTGCAAAAGATGCACATTATAAACCTTTCTGATTAACACCATCTGTATAAGCACATTCCAAGTGTTTAAATTACTCCACATACATTATTTGTGCCTAGTGTTGTATTTCAATATTGCAGATCTAGCTAAGGTCCACTAGGGAGTTCCAGGCTGAGATAAGGATTCTTGGCACACTGCTCACATACAGAGCCACTAAACTGCATGAATTCTCATTGTGATTAAACCCCCCCCCCAAAAAAAAACCCCACAATTCTGAACACAGCAGTGGGATGCACATTGCTGCGTACATTGGTTACCAGCTGCTTCATGGTAATAGATTTTTATTTTTATTAATTTTTTTGCAAGGAAATGAAATGATGAGTGCTAACAGCAATAAGCACAGGGGAGGTATAGGCAGGGAAGGGGGGTTGGAGAGAGGAAGGCATGCTGAGAGGTTTGCATCAGGGTCTCCCAGATTCCTTGCATGGCTGATTTACTTGGGGATGATACCATGGTGGAAACCTCCATCCTGAGCTTGTTGGGCTGTGGAAGTGGTTAACTTCCTAATTAGAAAACCGTGAAATGTCTTTTGTTTTCCCTACTGAGCAAATAGAATAAATTGCTTGTGAAGATTCTTTATTTCTTGCTCTGATTACGGTGGGGCTGCACCAGTGCCCTAACAACCTCTCAGGGATAGTTCTTGACAAGCAGTTCAGGCTGCACTTTCATTCCTTTTTTTATTCAAGCAAAACTATCCCAAATCCACCCCCACATCCCCCATCACTGCTTGCTAAATAGCCACTGGCTTTTCTCCTTCCAAAGTTTCTGCCTGCGAGGGAATTCTGGGCCAAGTTAACAAGAACTATGAATTTAAGTTGGCTGCATTAATCCAGAGACAACTCCCAATTGAGTATTAGATTCGGGAATAAAATCCTTTTATAAAGAGAAAAACAATTACATTTTCAATGTTTACCTCCATTTTCTTTTGGCATGAGGTGCTATTGTTTTTCCAGTACAATAGGAAAAGACTCAATAGTGACACATGCGTACGAGAACAATCCTGACACATCAAACCCAGGAAGGTGTCCTTGTCCAGCATCCCGCTTCCCAGGGTCCAGCCAGAGGTTTTCAGGAAAACCACATGGAGGCAATAGAGAGCCAGTGTGGTATAGTGGTTGAGAGCAGCAGCTTCTAATCTGGCAAACCAGGTTTGATTTCCCCCTACTCTACATGCAGCCAGCTGGGTGACCTTGGGTTAGTCACAGTCCTGTCAAAGGCTTTCTCTCAGAGCAGTCCTGACAGAGCTCTCTCAGCCACACTTACCTCTCAGGATTGTGCTGAGAGGAAGGGAAGGCTTTCCTTCCAGTAGTGAAACGGGGGGGGGGGGGTAATAAAAAGCAACTCTTATTTCCCCCTCCCCCCAGTTTTTTTCCCGCAAATTAAATAGCACATATCCACTAGACTGGGAATGCTGTTGCCTTACATGAACTGCTTGCCTTTGAGCATGGAGGCCTTACTTGAGCAACATGGCTATCAAACAGCATCGGCTAGTGCACATCTAACAAGCTTCTACTGCAGGGGTAGTCAAACTGTGGCCCTCCAGATGTCCATGGACTACAATTCCCACAATTCCCACAAGCCCCTGCCAGCAAATGCTTGTGGGAATTGTAGTCCATGGACATCTGGAGAGCCGCAGTTTGACTACCCCTGTTCTACTGTATATGTAACTGCCAAAGAATCAAGAAAACCGCAACAATAATGTTTGCAGATTTCTAGGCCAGGAGTTTCCTGTTTTGTATTTCAAGCCATTCCGACTAAAAGAGCTCTGTTAATGGTGATTGGCCACCAAAGAATTTACTGAAGCATCTGCTCCTGCTATTGATGGAGAAAGGGCACTGTGGCACATGGACCAATGGTCAGATTTAGTATGGCATTTCCTACTGATTGGAATATTGCACTTAGCCCCAATTTCACATAAATCTGCATCAAATTCTACAGTCTACAGGGTTTCTTCACAGCCAGATGTTTGACTAAGACAACCTTACTCCGTGTCTTCTTCAGAAAGATTTTAGGTGCTTTTTTGAAAGTAATTATGTAAATGATGGGACTAGGTGGAATCAATTCATGTATCCTATCAACTACTACAAGGCCTTTAGTCTGCAGAACACCCTTGCTATTTAAATATGCATGTGGGTTTGTAGTAGTGAGAAAGTAATCTAGTCTGTTCTATACCTAAACATTCCTACATTTTGAACATAGACAAGCTCTTAGGGCTGCCTCCAAAGCAATTATAGGATGTGCAGTTTTATTAAGGGGAAGAATTTCCAAGAACCAATTTGCTGTGCACAGTGAAGTGGAGAGCTGGAATGGCAGATCCTTACCATTCTGGATTAAAGTTGGGGGTGTCCTATTTTAATATTGTAATGTTCCTTATTATTCCCTGCCCTACATGTATAGTTTTATTATAAATCTTTCTGTCTGCACAATTTTCCTACATGCAGATAATGGTATGCATGTTTTTTACATGAAAAGTATTCAAAAATATCACCATTTCCCATATGCAGTGAGAAGTAGTACGATCCAGAATTCTGTCTCAATCCATTAGATCAGTTCTAGTGGACAATGTTCTGGAGTGACACATAATTCTCAGGGTTTGCTGTAAAAGTTATGCAAAGTTAAACCCACTTAAAACTGCAAGCAAAACATACAATAGAATTTTTTTAAAGTTCATATAGTCTATATTGCAAATATTGGAAGAGGGGACCATAGACAAAAGACTACATTAAATTGTTTGTATATGCATGTGTTTTTAAAGAAATACCATGGAAAACCATGGCCAGCCCACTGAGTACACAATGCTCTGACAGTATGCCCAGTGTTCCAATTAAGATTCATATGCATTTGTTTGCTTTGGCGTTTCAATAATAATTGGCTTTTAATTGTTTTCATTTGATACCCTCTTTCATTTTGGCATCCAGAATTATAGATGATCCTTAATCTGCATATGAAGGGCCCTCTTGGAGGAATAAGAATAGCAGTAACACTGCGGCACTATAACATTAGGCAAAGCTCTTCTTTGGGCACATATTTCAGTTCACCACTCTCTGAGAATACTGACTAAAAATGTGTGCAAACTCCATGATCCCCTCCCCAATGTCTGAGAATCAATATAGGAAGGATTTTGATAGTGCTTTCTAAGCACTATACCCTACTGAGCCATTTCCCCTCAATTTTTTCCCAATGGACTACTGAGCCCAAATCATCCAAACTGGTTATCCAAGCTACAATCAGAGCGGGATCCCCATTTTTATTTCCATTATGTTCCATGGATTGTAATTTATCCAACATATAGTGTCTCTCACACATTTAAAAGGTAGACCAGATTGCAGTTCTATGGGTGTCTTCTACCAGAGTACCACTGGAAACAGTTGCTGCAGATCTGGTGTAGTGGAATGTAACATCCTTTGGAAGTCTCAAGCCTTGCACTTCATATACTTTTCAGATACATGGCTTGATCCAGTAAGGCAAAGGTAGATTTTGAGCCCTTTTTACCTAGAGACTGTGAGCTGCGAGACACAGACAAAAAATCCTTTAGCCTAATCTGCACTGTCCTATTTAAGCAAATGCATGTTGCCCTGCACGTGTCTAATTTATGCCCGGCTTTCTCTTTGAGATGAGATAACATAGGACAAAAAAAAAAATGGAAGTACTAATTCTTGGTTAACATGATAAGGCACAAAGAAGGATCTGTTCTGAATATCTCTGAGACCTTTGTGAAATATACACAATTCCTTCCTGGCCAATAAAACTCCTAATTCAGAAAACCTTCTTGTATAAGTCATCTTCCCAAGAAAAAAAGATACCTTCCGAGAAGGAAACTTTAAATTCTAATGATTTGAAAGGCTCAAATGGCAATTTGCTCAAGACCTATATCACTTTAGAAAGGATCCCAGTAGGAAACCTGGGTTTAATGGGAAATGCCAACTGCATGGTTCCTTTGAGGAAATACCCAATGGGTCTATGAGAAGAAAAATCTTTAAGGCCAGCAATGAGGCCTTCCTTCCAGGCCTTTCCGTCTTCCGTACCTATAAGGTAAGAGTCTCCAAGAAAGTGGAGTTATTCTCAAGCATTCTGCTGGAGTGGCAGGTCTATCGAAACCAGAGAGTTAGCCTCCCTCTGAACCAATTCAGTCTACACAGATTTGCATAGCCCTACCTGGAGCTAGAGGAGGTGTGACTAACCAGTTTGGATGACTTCTTCCACTGAAGGCAAATTGGAACCTCAGATGTTCATGCCTTTTGTCACAAACAGGCATGCTAGAAACCAAATAGAATTGAATATTAATCAGAGAGGAAGGTAATGCTTACCTGCTCATGCTATTCAAAACTCTGTATGGCCTAAGAAGTTCCATTGTTTAGTTTTTCCCCATCTGCATCAATAAGCCAGAGGGGACCTTTAGAATTTACTGAGATCGTAAATAAAAGGCCTGGGATTCATCAGGACAGTCACACCCTCACCTATAAGTGGGTGTTTGAAAGAGGCAGCCATGAAAAATGCCTACATTCTAGGAACTTTGTGACACAGTCCCTGAGTGCAGTCAGAGCAAACAGCTACAAAAATAAAATTTATGCAAAGCAGTGGAATCCTGGGCAAAAATTCAAGCATCCATTCTTTGTGTTGCAATCCACATAACAGATCCTGTTAGTCATTATGCAGAAGCATTATGCAGGAGGAGTAAATCCATTTTAAATCTATTTCATACTTTTCTTTATATGATAAATGGTGCTGAAAGATAAGCATGATCCTGTTTTTCAAGCAGCTTTCCCCCCCTACCCACAGGGGTCTCAACATTGTAGCCAAGGAATTGACAAATATTCAGAGGGTCTGCTTTCATCCAGTGGTGAAGCAGAATGAGACCATCCATGACAAATGTACCTTTGGGAACGGAGCCAAAAAGCTCTGAATCTAAGCAGTTGGATTTTGTAATCTTGGTCCCTTCTGCACATGATCCAGTACCTAGAAACATAGCTGTATTGCAATTCTGAACATGTATATCAGAAGTATATCCCATTGACTTAAATGGGACTTACCCTTAAGTAAGTTTTCAGCTCAAAGTTAAGCTACATGAAATTTTAAACACATGTGAGTTGTAACAAATACAACTGATCTATGGATGCTCTTCTTGAAGGGGATTTCATGGTCCATATTTTATAGCAAGCTAAACAGGGAGGTGGATTTTTAAAAAGCTGTTGACACACTAAAGCTAGAGACAGCTAATTATTTTTCCCAGAGTTTGAAGTGAGATACTTTAGAGTGATCATTGTCCATGGTAAGTACTCTGGTTTCTTTTGTCCCACTTTATTTTAAATCTTTTTTAAAAAATACTCCAAATTTTCGTATCCCAGTTTCTCAAGGTGCCTTACAACCTGTGATAAAAGTACAATAAAACAAGACTATTTATATGCTAGCGTTAGCATTTCAGCAGTAGATACCAATCTGAAGCATTAAAATAGAAGCAGACAAGAAAAAACAGAAACAAAAAGGAGTGCAACCAGCCAAGATAACATAACAAATGGAGTGCAGCCAACAAAAATAGTAATTATGTAATTTCAAAGATCTGGGAAATAAAAATATTTTCATCTTGTACTGAAAAATCAAAAACAGAAAAATCAAAAGAACAGTAAGTCAAGTGATGTAGAAAATGTAGCTAACAAAACAATAAGGGCAGCATAATGCATAACACAAACAAATGACATATAAATACTGAGGCCATAAATAAGAGAGAGAGCCAGTTGGTATGTTTATTGTAACTATAGAGGTACAACAGAAGGAAACCTTAAATGGGAGTGACTGTTAGCAGGGGCCAAACTGAACTGGAAAGTGAAACTGCTGAATTCTAGCACTTCCCAGTATGGCGAGTTGGATGGGGCAAAACACCACACCCAATACTTGGAACTGCACTTGGAAACAGCTGGGGAAGGTTCATCAATACCAGTAATCTTTAACAGCCTACAGTCTTGCAGTGGAACCAACTAGAAGATGTGGAATTCCCAGAAAAAAAACTGTAAAAATTCACAGGAAAAAAGGTTTTCAACTTTTGTGTTTGAAATTTGGGGAAGTACGAAAAAGACTGCTATGGAATGTTTTCTCTTTTCATATCACTTAAATTCTCCTAAAGATAAGGTGAGCATTCTGTAGACATAGAAGGCTCTTAAATCCAAGGTGCACTAGAACCTAATCTTTATTGGGGGGGGGGGGTTGGACACTTTCATTGATTCTCCACAATTCCATGCCTTCTGTTGTCCTTTTGACCCTGTATGACCTATTATGCATGGGTGGAATGCCTGGGCTGGTAGCAACAGAGCTAATCCCCCATTATGCTGATGTCTCTGCCATCCTGGCTGCCGCCCAGCCCTCGCCCGACTCAGGCCCTTGAATGGCTCACGGTAAGAGAACGCGGATTCTTCCATGTTCCCTGAGATGCCGAAGGTGCCATCGGGGACTAGGTCAGGCCAGTTCTGTGCATAATCAGAAGAGCCGGCCTTTGGGACCGGCTTCTCCCCCAACCTACGGTGTTCCTGCAGGGACACCACATGCCCCTGTCAGCTCTGTGGAGCTGCGGGGCTGGCTGGGACATTCCCCCCCCCCCACCTTGGTGGGAGAGCAGCATGCCGCTCCCCTGCCATCATGTGGGGGGACATGCCCCCTACTTTTCCCCCACCAGGCAGAGCACCAGGATTTCCAGCCCTGGTGTTTTGTATGCACACTATGCCAGGGCAGTCCGCGTACGCTGGGGGATTCCCTCCTCCATGCATACACAGGAAGCAGCAGGGCAAGCCACACTGACGCACAGACCCGGCAGCAGCCTGGCATGGTTGCTGCCATTCATAATCGGTCTATCTGACCTCTCCACCTCTCATACCACTATGACACATTAAACCAGAGACTGGGTAACAAATAGTTTAGAGCTCTACCACAGTGGTGGAGGAAAAATATCAGAAGAAACTGCAACAAAGCCTCAGTAACGCTCTGATAATTTCTTTGAGGACTGGGTGCACTAACCAGATAATCAAAAAATTAAAGTACATGTGCTAATATAGCATAGGGCATACCAGTCTGCAATTTTCTTATGAATATTGCATATATTTGCAATTTTGCTTGTAGAAGACAAAGGGATATACAACTTTTAAATCCCATAAATATGAGAAATATTGCAACTTTATATACTAAGTTATAAATTATGCATTTAATGTTGTTAAAGCAGTAGTTTGGTTTGATAGGACCATAAGTACTGAATGTATTTCAACTTCTTCTAGAACTTCCACACCTCCCCCCAAGGGAAACCAGACAAAAACTTTCTCCCTGCAGCTTCAAAATTTCCAAAAAAATTATATCTCTAGAACCGACTGAAGTGTTCAGACAGTCCTCAAGGGTTTACCCTGCATGGAAGACATTGCAATTGTCCCTTGTTTTAAAAAGTTTTGCAGAACATTGTAGCACTTCTATAACTTATTAAACCTGCTTAAACAGACTATAGTGGTACAAAAGTGTGTCCGTTGGGTTGCTGACTCTGGGGTGGAAAATCCCTAGAAGGGTGGGGATGGAGCCGCTGGAGGGCAGAGTTGGAAGCTGCCATTTGCTCTTTGTGGGCTGGAGATCAGATTTGGTTTGATGAGATCTCTAGGCCCCACCTGGGTGCTAGCAGTCCTACTTGTGCATCATAACTAGTAATATACTTTTTAACCCTCTCATAACCAGCTGCCCATCTCTAGGCTACAGAGGTTTTCAAAGGAAGCTAGTGAGTACAAAAGCGGTTTTAGAATCTTTGAGCCGTGGCATAAAAACAGTTGCATGGCTAACCAGCTTAGATGTTACTGTTCCATGTGGTCACAAAACAATATTTGCACTGGAAGATATCTGATGAGAACCTCATGATGCCTTTAAGGTTTCCTAAAATTCCTGACTCAGAAGATTCGTCAGTGCAATGTAAGTTGCATGATGAACCTGCTCAGAGCCTTAGCATTGTACTTACAAAGGTCAAACACCGTGCTTGTATGCTCCCATTTCTAATCTGACCCTGTATTTCATAATTTAGAAGACAACGCCTGATTTAACATTCCTGACCATCATGACTGAAAGGCCCTGAAACAAACAGCAACTTAGCATCATCAGGAATTCGTCCTTTGCTCCGCTTCAGTTCAGAATTGTCTCAGATCTTGCACCAGCCAGCCAGGAGGAGTGTAAAATTAATAATATTCTGCACTGCCCTATCCCACATAGTGCTGTAATGCTGCTGGTGAAGGAAATAGGCATGGTATTGCCAATAATCAAGGAGTCACTTCCCTAGATTGGTCTCCAGCTTAAAAAAAAAAAAACCAAATGCTCTTAAGGACTTCTGTGTGTTTTTCCTGCTGAATGCTCGGGGAACACACTCTGGCTTCATCATTTATAGCTTGTTTCTGTAGGAAAAGATCATCTGCCTCCCCATGTTTTATCAGAATGCTGCCTACCCAAAATCTGGCATTGTTAGGGAGCCAAATGGTTCAGTAGAGGCAGCAGTGGTAAAGTGTGAATGTAGACACAGAAAACAAAGAACGCTGCTTTGGGGAGAGGATGTTTTCATAGATGGAGAGAGAGCTAGCACCAAGCAGGGAATTAACTCTGCAATGCTAAGAGGCCATTTTGTATGAGAGATCATGTCAGTAGAATTGTCAAGATTCTATTTTCTAGAAGACAAGGATGGAGAACAGAGCCAAATGAATCATACCTTTGGTTGACAAAAAAAAAATCCATCTGCCTACAGACTCAAACCTTGTTCACAGGTATATGATAGAAAAGCCTTAAAGAGAGTTCGTTAGATATAAAAGGTTTTTTTGTGTTGTTGTCCCCCTGCCCCACAAGTTGTTTGAACCATATCATTAATATTGCTTTGAAATAAATCAGTTCTTGAACTTTTTACATGTGGGTTATGAGCAAGGCAATCCGGGCACCAACAGATACCCCAATGTCCTTAGCTACAGCTTCATAAAAAGTTGTGCTTGGATAGCCCCAGGCAGGCTATATGACATGGCCCAATATCCTTATTAGCCCTGACATACCTCGCATGTCCTCCATACAGGGAAGACAGACAGAAGCTTGCAGAACAGAGTGCATCTCTTAAGTGGAAACAATATGAGAGAAAGAAGAGGACATTATATTTGTATCTAATGGCTACTAGTCAAGATGGTTTTAACAAGGGATTAGGCAAAATCATGAACAATGGCTCCATTGATAGTTCTTAGCCATAATAGCAGCATGGACCCTCCATGTTCAGAGGCAGTATATCACTGGATGCCTGGAACAACTGTGTCTTTGTGGCTTCACTGCAAGCTTTCCAGGGACCACTGCTGAAAAAACAGAATGTTGCACTGGTTGAAATTTTGATCTAATCTAGAAAGCACAATCAAGCCAATTAAACCTCTGTAAACTGCAGGTACCCAGCATAGAATCCACAGAATATTTTTGTTCTGCATTTGTACCCATCTGACATTATGATGTTCCATCAATCCTCTGACTTGTGCTAATGCGGACACTGACTAAGACCTAATTTAAATGCTCCTGTAGTGGTATAGTCACCATTTCCCCATGCCTCTGCATTGTTCACTATTCCAGTAATGTATGAAAAGGCCTGAAGTCAGGCTTCAGGCTATTTTTTAATCCTGAGATTTCCTTAACTGTTTTGGACAGCAATTTACATTTAGAGTCAGATAGGATAGCGATCACCAACCCGTGGGCGGCGGACCACATGTGGTCCTTCGACTAATTGGGGGTGGGCCCCGAAGGATGCCGTCTCCCCCCCTGGCCCTTTACAACACACTTCAGGTGTCATTGTCTCCCATCACTCCCAGAGGGACTATCTCATTGCAGAGAAACAAGCTCAGGGTTCCCATTGATTTGTCATTGTCATGAGTTAAAATTTCCATGAAAATAAAATGTCCCTTATGTTCATTGTTGTGGCGTGTCTGTATCTTATTTTGAAGGGATGTTTAAACATTACCATAGCAATCAGAGAGCGTTAGGGCAGTGGTTGAAAGTAGAGGACTAAACTACCCCCCCCCCACCGGGCCTCAGTAAAAGGCGTTGAATAGTCCCCGGTGATAAAAAGGTTGGGGACCACTGAGATAGGAGATGTGTGACTTTGCTGTTTCTCTGAGACAGTCCAACAACATTTGGTACTGTTGACCATCACTTTCCTGGACTATCTGGGACAGCTGAGATTAGTGCTATGAAATTATTCCACTCCAGCCTGACAGGTCAGGAGCAGAGGGTTGCATTTAAATGACTGCTGCTATAACTTTTGCAGTACACCACAAGTCTCCATCTTGTCCCGTGTGCTCTTTAACACATCTTTATTTATGTATAGCATTCTTGTCTAGCCCTGCTGCCCCAATAGGAATTCCCAGGGTGGGTCACCATTAATAAATAGAAGTTATAAAAATCACACCATACAATAACAAACAAAAATATTTTTGAAAATGACAGCAGGCTTTTTTTAAAGTCCTCAAAGCTAAATAGAAAGCTAGCAATGCAATATAAGAAAAATCACCACAAATGCCAGTGAAGTCACATGTATAATTAGCCAGCAGCAGGAGAAGACTCTTGCGAGTCCCTTGGACTGCAAGGCGAACAAACCGGTCAGCCCGGACTGCTCTTTAGAAGGCCAGATCCTGAAGATGAAACTCAAATACTTTGGCCACCTCATGAGCAGGAAGGACTCCCTGGAGAAGAGCCTAATGCTGGGAGCGATCGAGGGCAAAAGAAGAAGGAGATGACATAGAATGAGGTGGCTGGATGGAATAACTGAAGCATTAGGTGCAAATTTAAATGGACTCCGGGGAATGGTAGAGGACAGGAAGGCCTGGAGGATCATTGTCCTTGGGGTTGCGATGGGTCGGACACGACTTCACACCTAACAACAACAACAACAACAACAACAAGAATCAGGGTAAAAGTGCTCTCGAAGAGAACTGTGTACATCATGCCATGGACGACTCAGGACTGGAGAGTATCTCCAAGTCAGAGTGCTGCTCCCCAATCAATTTGTCAATTAGCACCTGCTGTTTAAAATTAAAAAACGACCAACCAAAAGCAACCACTATGAAACCTGAGCAGTCTCATGACTTATGATACCAGTGCCAGCAGATAACATCATCCTCTGTGCCCTGTTGTTGGCCCTCCAGAATAACTGGTTGGCAACTCTGTCAGACTGGATGTTGGACTAGGTGGACCACTGGTGTAATCCAACAGGGGTCTTATGTTCTTTCTGGTCTGTCTCTGCATGTGCTCTCATTTGCTTTTGGGAAGGATCCTGGATTCTAGGATCCTGATTCTAGGACGGGACAAGTTCAGTGACTTCCAGTCATTAGAGTTTTCTACTGTTACTGCAGAGGAGAAATCTCTTTTGTCTGCAGAAAAGTCAGTAAGGGGGTTGTTTACCTCTTTTATCTGGTTTTATGGGCCCTCTGAGATGAGGCTGGGAGAAAGGAAGGGAGGAAGGTGGTAGCCTTCATTAAAAACAAACTGGGGATGTCACTATGTCACTTCCAGGGAACACAAAGAAGTGATGTAGGGTAGCTCTCAGAACCACTGCAGATTCTGTGGTTTTACCCTACACTAGCGGTCCGCAACCTTTCTGCAGCCGCGGACCGCTGTGACGGGGTGGGGGGAGAAGGAGACCCGGGCCCCCGCGCACACGCGGCAGCCCTGGTGCAAATGCGCATGTGCGGACTTGCCCCCGCTGGACGCAAACGCACATGTGCGGCAAGTCTGCGCATGCGTGTTTGCGAGGCCGACATGCTGGCGGCTGTGGCTCCCTCTCCCCGCCCCTCCAGGCCACAAGCAAATCGGTGGCCAAAGAGTACAGCCTGGAGAAAAGTGAAGTGGTGTAGGGCAGTGGTCCCCAACACCGGGCCGCGGCTCCGTCTTCCGGCCCCCCCTGCAGCGAGAAGCTCACCAGGGCACGAGCAAATTGGCCGCTGAAGCAGCTGATTAGCCTGTGGCCCGGCAAGCTTCTCTTCCCCCCCCCACTCCCGAAACAGGAAACGGGCAAAAATTTATTTATTTTATTATCAAATGCATGGACCACCCTTATCAGACCTGCTGTCTCAGGGTGCTTTACACCATTTAATAAATACAATAGAGATTAAAATCATTAAAACAGTTGCACATTTTCTATGCTCCTTTCTTAACTTTGTCATGTTCATTAGCAGAGAGAGTTGCAAAGCAGCTGGTAGATAGCTCAAGAATTAATGAACTTAATTTTCAAATTCTGTTTCAGTATCTGAGGACCTTTAAAATGGCAACCCAAAGTTTTCAGCAGCTGAAATGTTTTCAGTTTATAATGCACCATTACACCCAAGTTTTTAACCCTTAAAGCTGAAAATACAGGTTTGATCATAGATGGATAATGTCTGGTAAAATATCTTCCCCTCCCCATAATACCCAGACAAAAATATTGCTTGTAAATGTATTTTAAAATAAAAATATTTAAAACTAAATGTTTTTAAATTCTTACACAGCTCTGATTATTTCAATTATATGTGGTATAATTAGGGTGTATTTCGTATTACTAGAGGCAAAATTGTCTGAATATCCCATCTATCAAAATTGTTTAATTTTTTCCTTTTCATTCTTTATCAGAACAAAAGTATGAAGTGATGAGTTTTCTGAAGTATGGACCTGATTCGGGGGACGGTCTTCCCCTTGTTTCTCAGACTGAAAACCGCCTTTCCCTAAGGTTGTTTTAAACCATGGTAGGCAATTGGGCTACCAAGAGCCTCTTGTGGCGCAGGGTTGTAAGGCAGCAGTCTGAAAGCTCTGTCCGTGAGGCTGGGAGTTCGATCCCAGCAGCCAGCTCAAGGTTGACTCAGCCTTCCATCCTTCCAAGGTTGGTAAAATGAGTACCCAGCTTGCTGGGGGGTAAACGGTAATGACTGGGGAAGGCACTGACAAACCACCCCGTACTGAGTCTGCCATGAAAATGCTAGAGGGCATCACCCCAAGGGTCAGACATGACCCGGTGCTTGCACAGGGGATACCTTTACCTTTACCTAGGCCATTGGGCTATTGGGTTATCTGGTATAGTGGGAGAGCTCTCAGTGGAAGCCCCAAGCCCTGTAACCACCTGGTAGGCTCACAGCAATGGGATTGTGTAAAAATAACTATCCTATTAATGGTGGGATATTTCCAGGCAGAACCCAGAAATCACATCACACCACTGTATGGTTTTATCATAGAGTTTCTGCTGAATCCTAGAGTGGCGTGAGTGATATCGCTTCTGGATTCACCCTGGAAAAGATGTCAGACTGTCCTCCTTGATCAGAAAGTTTCATTTCTGTGATCCCCTGCAGAAGGAAGGGGGAGCTCTTTCATGCAGAAATATTTCCCCTCCTTTCCAGCAAGATCTCATGAATGTTTACTTCGAAGTAAATTCCACTGCGCTCAAGTAGTGCATACACCTAAATGTTAAATGTGCTTGAAATTGCAGCCCATTCTGTGCCATTTTACCCTGGAGCAAATCCCACTGATGATGTACTCCCCAGTACTGCAGTTATTGTCTTCCCCTTACCATTCTTAAGCATCCCCCTACACGATCACTCCGAGATCATCAGGGAATGAAAGTGAACTAGCCAGATTGTGCTGTAGCTTAGAATAAAGGAGGTGCAACAGAGATGAGATTCAGTCTCTGTATCCAGCATGGCCTCAGATAATTAAGTTATGAGGAGAGATGTGATACGTCATCCCTTGCAATATGAGTAAACAATAAGTGCAACCAGCTGTCTGCAAACGTTCATCAACACAGCAATAGAAAACAAAAGGAAATGTTTAGATTAGAATTCGGAATTCTGAAAAAAAAACAGCAAGGAAGGTGATGGGATTGCAAGAAAAAAATACTTGACAGTGGAAAAACATTCAGTGAATGGGGAAATGATGAAGGACAAATCAACTATATGGTTATAGCTGGTCTAACAAAGGACATTATTATTATTATTATTATTTATTTGATTTGTATGACCGCCGCTCTCGGAAACCGGCTCGCGGCGGTTCACAACATTTTAATACAGATACAATATATTAACCATTAAAATTCCCCATTAAAACCCCATTAAAACAATGACTAAGTCACAATGATGGCGATTAAAACTATTCCCGTACAGGCCCACTGGATGAGCAGAAGGGAACGGAGGATAATTGGGCATAGGATGGAACACTCTGGGGAACCAGGTCATGAAGGAAAACAAATATCCATGTATATGTACATCTCTACTTTTCCTGCAATCCTTGCCAATGGTGTGGGACCAGGCAGAAACTCAGAGGACCACTGGTGTCTAGATGCCTCCAAGGACAGGCTGGAGCAGTGCCTGCCAGTCAATGGGACAGTTCTACCAGAAAGTGCATCAGCTTGTTGTTAGCATTGTACTATAAGATCAATGAAATTGTACTATAGCATTGTACTATAAGATCAATGAAATACTGATATGTAGACATTTCCCATGGTATTGAAGCCTGCAGTGGGCTGGGATTAGGAGCATTAAAGATAAGACAGTTATTTCTTCACAGCCATGAGATTCCCCAGCAATTTAGCTCTGTAACTGAACAGATTTGATTTTCCCAATGGCCCTTCCTCACTATGACACACCTTTTTCACTCACACAGAGTGCCTACCACCCTCCACAACCTCTGCCCTCTTGAGTTCAGGGTTACAGGTAAGTCTGCCCAGCCCCCCCTCCCCCCACAGTTGCCCTTCACTCAGACATTGTACTGGGCTATTCGGGTTGGGGGATCATACACATTTCATTCACATGCTGCTACCATTTATTCATATCTAAAATATATATAGACTGAGATCTCTGTGTGTGTGTGTGTGTGTGTGTGAACAGGGTTAAACAAGAAGGAATTAACTTTTATTTATGGTTTGAATGTTACACTGAACAAAGTTAGGTAGAAGTTACATTTATTTTCGATTGAATTTTTGAATGGCTTCCCTATGGCCCATTATGCACGGCCGCCGAAACGACGATTTCGGGTCACATGGAAAACATGGAGGGGGAAGAAGCGAAGCAAACCGCTTATGCACAGGATGGGACACAATGGTAGCAAAACCCAGAGTAACTGATTATGCACACGGCAACCCCGGTGCTGCTTCTGATTGTGCCCCAGTCACCCGGAAGCTGCACTTTCTTCCGCGTTTCGCTAACGTGGCTTTTTTGGAGCCATACACCGAATCTGCAGCTGGTTGCAGCCGTCACCATGCGTTATCGGTGATTTTAGTCGCCGCCATTCCACACCGAATGCGCGCTATCCCCCCCATGCATAATGGGCCTGGTTTTCAGCCAGATTTAAGCAGCTCTTCTCCACAGTTTCATTCGGCCAGACACGCTCACAATCCCCTAACTGCCATCTCCAGCTCCTTTAACTGTCATTTTTCAACTGCTCCTTGCACTAACATTCCATCAGCTCCCATTGGTTGATCTTACGGAGAGGCTGAACCTAACCTGTCCAGCACACTTGCCTTTCTCCAGTGCTGACTGTGCAGAACCTTAGAGTGCAGGAGCTACCAGAGGTGTAGGTAAACCTATTTAGAATTAAAGTACTAATATGGTACTGAGCACATTAATGACTATGGATTCTTCAGATACTAGAAGGGGAAGTTCTTTGTAGGCAGTGGTACATATTACAGTGATATTAATGCCATTTCCTTGACCATTGAATGGCTGTTGCAGTTTCAGTTACCACTCATTTTCTACAGCCTTTCAAAAACAATGATCAAGGAGCCAAGCCAATTCATCAAATGTGATAAACACTGAGAGACTCGGATTCCTGAAAAGTTGTTTATATCCAATGACTTTTAAATCTCTCCTGGCTCCAAATTCTTCTGAAGAACCACTTCAAGAAACCAGTCACTGGATGGTACTTAGGAGAACTACACTGCTATCATATTCAGAATTTCTCCATTCTAAACCCATTGATTTCAAAGGATTTAAACTTGAGTAAAGCTGGATAGGAATGCAAGCCCAGGCAAGTTTTAAAGAAAACAGGATTTATTTTTAATTAAATCCAAGAAGTTTCAGAATATGGTGATGGTATTGCCTGAAAATATGCTTTCAATTATGTATGGTATCTTAATGAGTATTCACTTTCATAATGAGATCCTTATGCTGGGGGCAGAGGGAGGAGCATATAATGCCTCTCATACAGGGTTTTTCACAGGTTCTACCAAAGAGTAAAGTCAGGTTGTGTCCTTCCCATGAATATCTTCACCCATGTTCTGTGATCGTACAACAACAAAATAGACAGACTTTAGAAACAGACATCAGACTAAAAGGGGCAAATACTTACCAGCTTTGTAGTCTCAATCCCTGAGTCACAACTTGAGCTGTAATTAAATATATTTTTAAAAGAATTAGAATAAAATCTGTTTCAGTTCCCAAGCACGCATCTAAACTTTTTTATGCAATCAAAGTATAGTTCATGAACACAAATGGATCACCTTTAAAATGTCTTCTATAGAAAGAGGAACATTGATTAATTGTATGGTGTATGTTTTTAAATAGCATATCTATTACACTGGAAATGTAATGTGTAATATAATGTCAAATTTCAAAAGGAATGTGTGTGGGTGTTAGGAGACTAAAGGCAAGTGAGGTTGCAGATAAACTTTTGTCCCAGATAAAATGGATAGAAATCATAGTTAGAGATAGAACTAATAACTATATAGAAGAAAAAGCTTCAACAAAGAAGAATCAGCATGGCTTAGGCAAATGGAAGTCTTGCCTCATCAACCTTTTGGAAGTATCAACACGTCTATAGTTAGGAATTATTTGGTTTTCAAAAAGCTTTTGAAAGTGACTGTCACCAAAAGCCCTTGGGTAAATTTAACAATGATGCAATAACATTAGGTCCCGTCATGGATTGATAATTGTTAAAGAACAGGAAGTAGAGAATATAAGTAAATGGACAGTTTTTTGCCGGAGAAGAAAGTAAGCAATAGATTTTTCCCAGAATTTGCACTTGGCCCAGTACTATTAATAAATAATCTTGAATCTGGGTTGAGTTAGTACATTATCCAAGTCTATGGGTGTCTGTAAATTATACAAGATAGTGAGAATCCAAGTTGACTTCTAAAATGATGTCTCCAAACTGAGTGAATGGTTAATGAGTTTTAGTGTAAGTAAGTAAAAAGTGATAAACATTAGTGGGGGTGGCAGCTAATGAGGAAAGATATCTTGAAGAGGTCAATGTGAGGACAACTCAGTGTGCAGTGGTAGAAATAAAGCGAATTTCATGCTAGGAATTATTTAATTCATTTAATTCATTTGTACTCCACTTTTCTTCCAAATGAGGACCCAAAGGGCTTTCTATTCTCCTCTCCTCTACTTTGCCCTCACAACAATTTTGTGAGGTAGATTAGTGTGACTGGCCCAGGGTCACCCTTCCATGGCATGAGTGGGGATTCAAACCAAGATCTCCTAGATTCTAGCCTAATACCCTAAACTATTATACAATGTTGGCTGTTCAACTGAATGGATTGTGTGTGTGTGTGTATGTTTAGTGCCATCACATTGCTTCTGATTTACTGTGACCCAATGAATTAATATCCTCCAAAACATCCTATTGTTTACAGTTTTGCTCAGGTCTTGCAAACTGAGGACCATGGCTTCATTGATTGAGCCAATACATCTCATGTTGAGTTTTCCTCTTTTCCTGCTGCCTTCAACTTTTCCTAGCATTATTATCTTTTCCAGTGACTTTTGTCTTCTCATAATGTGACCAAAGTACAATAGCCTCAGTTATATCATTTTAGATTCTGGGGAGAGCTCAGGCTTGATTTGATCTAGAACCCACTTATTAATCTCTTTGGGAGTCCATAGTATCTATAAGACTCTCCTACAACACCACATTTGAAAAGGAAGATTAATAGGAAATAATCCCATCCTATTGTTCATTGAGGGTAAAAAAGACAGCATTGTTCTGTTCTGTGCCCAGTCAGTTTATCATGATTGATTGTGCTGCCATCCATTTGGATAGTTTATCTAAAAAAGGAAAAGGCAAGGCAACCATAACGATCAGAGGATAGAGCACTTACACTATTAGCAAAAAGCTAAAGAGTTTGGGCCCTTACAGTGTAGATTTTTTTTAAAAAATGAAAGAATTACAGCTGTGGATGAAGTCTGTACTACTTTCCTCCCTCTTAGGTAATGCTAGAACAAGGTTATTCAAGGACACTGATGAGCAGTAGATGACTAAAGGAAGTACTTCACACCACACAGACTGAAGGAATTGTAGAAAAATGTGCCTTCAACAGAGGCTTAATATGTGGAAATGAGCAGTTGAAGATTGTATGGCATGGAGGTAATATAACCTGGTAAATAATATCCCATTAAGCGTCTGCTAAAGGGACAGGACATTTTTTTTCTCCAGGCAATTTTCAATATGTGATAGCCATTAGCTTATCTGGCTTTAAAAGGGGGCTGGGTTACTTGGTTAAAACTCTGTATTCATAGGGAACTCACATGGTGGTTCACACAGGGCTTTAAACAAAATTTATTGCAGAAAACAGAATCCAGAAGAACTTTTAAAAATGTTCTTCTGCCCTTAGATGTGCTCCAGTTTACTGCAGAGCAACTGGAAAAAGAGTCTTTGAAGTAACAACATGCTTTGAATTTTTGTGATTTACTACAGATTTATTATAGATCTGAAAGAACTCATAGCAGGATATTCTCTCTCTTTTTAAATTTCACATGCTCTCCCCAGCTCACAATGTGAATTAACCTTGCTGCTTGCATTCCAACTCTCATTCGCTGATTTTCACCCAGCTGTTCAGACTGCACTCTCCTGTTTGCTCCCCACAACTTCATCTCTCCTAGAGGCATATTGTTTTGCTCCTATCTTGATTCAATTGCGGCAGCATAACTCAAGGTATACAGTATCTCAGGGGGCAAAATTGCATTGCAGGTATTACCTTAAAAGAGACTAGAGTCACATCTGAATGGGGAGCTGTAGTACCAAAAGGGAAAAGGAGACTGTACCAACACGGGGGAACTTGGCAAGTTCTTTATTTTGCTAGTAGTTTGGGTTGTGGGTCCTTTTCCAGTTGTACTAGTTCTATTCCCATGCCCTGTGGATTGACTAGGAAGCTGCATTAGTTCATCCTGTAGCCTCTGTCATTTTTAGGTATCAGAGGCATAAAAAGAGTGCATGAAAAAGACCTTCGATATGTAGAAGTACTCCTGAAAAATCCATGTTTTAGATGTCATCCAATAGACAAGCTCTAGAAGCTACTGACACACTGGTTCATCATAGGAAACATTCACCTAAACTTAAGGGCAAACTTGTCTTCTTAAAAAATCTGTTTACATACATCAGCCCTAAACACATTTCCTTGCAAATAATCCCATTGATGCCATCAATTGCCACTTGGGTGCGGAATTGCTGAAAAAACAAGTTTACAGCTGCAGTAATTGCACTTCTTCATTGCCCAGCTAGGTATCTTCACTTGCTGCACATCACATCAATGTCAGTCCCAGTGGGCTCGTTCCGAAGACTGGAACACTCGAGGCCACATCTCTAGGGTGGGCAAATTGGCATATTGAATTTAGCAGAGCTGTTGTTGGACCAGAGAGAGAGAGAGAGAAAGATGGACTTTCCACTAAAGGTAGAAAAGTATCTGGATGAAAATGCACAATGTGTTGGACTGTGTGAGATTAAGATTCAGAGAGTTTTAAGGGCCCAGAGGGAGAAGTCAATGCTGCTGACTCAAGTCGTTTCCAGGTCAGCCAGAGACAACCTGATTCCCCAACTGCAGGAAGCAATCTGGGTCAGAGAGGGGGAATGCGGTAAAGAAAAGGGAAATTTGTTCATATGGTTTTTCTCTTGTGCTGGCAGCAATTTGGCTTATGCAGACCCATGTCGATGAAAAAGCACCAAAAGCATCCAGCACATATGTTAGCGAAATGAGACCTAACTGAATGGGAAAAGATCAAAAAGAGATTGCCATGGATAAGAGAGAGAGGTGTGTATCCTGCTTTTTCTCCATAGAACTCAAGGTAACTTACATGCAACTATTTTCTCTACATTATAGTCCTGTGAAGGAGGTTAGGCTGAGAAATAATTTCTTGCTGTTGATCAGCAAAAGCCAGCTTGGTATAGTGGTTAAGAACAGCAGCTTCTCACCTGGAGAGCTGGGTTGCATTCCTCACTCCTCTACATGCAACCAGCTGGGTGACCTTGAGCTGGTCACAGTCCTGTTACAGCTGTTCTTATAGTAAAGTTCTGTCAGAGCTCCGTCAGCCTCAGCTACCTCACTGGGTGTCTGTTGTGGGGAAAGGAAGGGAAGGTGATCATTAGCTACTCCTCTGAGAATCCTTTGGGTAGTGAAAAGGATTCTTCTCCAGCAGAAATCAGGGATTTGAATCTAGGTGTCCAAACCAAATGCAGTGCTCCATCCACTGTATGACACCAGATACTACAAGATGGGTAGCTTTGTTAGTCTGCCTATAGCAGTAGAAAAGAGACAGTCCAGTAGTACCTTAAAGACTAATGAAATTTGTGGCAGCGTATGAGCTTTTGTGATACTAGTAAGCTTACCATCACAACTGACTTATTTTATTTATTTATTTATTTATTTCAATTTTTATACCGCCCTTCCCTATGGCTCTGGGCAGTTATGGCATCCACTCATGGGGTTTTCAAGGCAAGAGGTGAGCAGAGGGTTTTTGTTTGTTTGTTTGTTTTGCCATTGCCTTCCTTTGCACAGCAACTGTGATCTTCCTTGGTGGTTTTCCTTGGTGACATTCCATCCAAGCACTAACCACAGCTAACCTTGCTTGGCTTCCAAGCTCTAATGAGCTTGGGCAAATCTGGGCTATTCAGTCTACTTAAAGACATAGAACCCCCTTCCTATCTTAGAGTGGGAACACGCATGTAAGGAGAAGGAGTATTCAGGTTACATGGTGAGATCCTGAAAGGGAGACAAACACAGAGAGAGACAAGAGAGACAAACACATAGTTTCCTTCCATACACACACGCACAATGGGATTGCAGAGCTGTAACTTCATTTATCTTGGGGTGGAGAAGAGTCTGGTTGACCTCACAGATGATCTGCAGAAACAGCTGGACCAAGGTGGGCTGGAGCTGCTGTTCTTATTAGATATGACAGCAGTGTTTGATACTATCGACCATGGGCTAGCCGACATGGGGATTCTCCAAGGTTGCAGCTAGGGGGTGCTGCAGGGAGCTGTTCTTCCCCCTATGTTGTTTAATATCTATATGCACCCCCTCACTAAACTGGTCCAGAGTTTCGAGCTGAGTTATCATCAGTATGCTGATGACACTCAGTTATACCTGTTGATGGGCAGCTATACTACCCAATTCTTTGGCCGAGTGTCTGGAGTTGGCTGAAGTTAAATCCAGCTCAGACAAAGGTCCTCTGGCTGGGTCGGCTTCTTGTGGGTGAGGCGGTGCAACTCCCAGTTCTTGACGGGGTCCAATTGTTTAATTAATTTTTATTTGCATATTTCATACTGGATTTTAGAATTGATGTGATCTGCCCTGAGCCACCAAGGAAGGGCAGAATACAAATATAAATAGATATAAATTCCAGAATGCTATAAATGGCTTGTTCTGTGCCCACTGAAAATTTAAGGAATTCTGGGGAGCAGGAGGAAAGACTTACAGGATTAAAGGAAGCTTTTTGATAATGATCTCAAATTAATCTTCCTGTCAATATGCCTGTAGCTTCAAAATGGTCTTAGAAATTTACTATATCCTGACCTGTTGGGAGTGGGCATTGAGAGACATAAACTACAAAAAGGGCTCATCCTTATTAAGTGCTCTTCAGTGTGCAGAAAGCACTGCTTTGCCTGTGGACAGACCCATTTTGCAGCCCTGTGGGTAGAAATAGGATACCCAAGGCTACATGGTGGGCCTCTAAACCAGGATTCTAAATGCCCACCTGGCGCCCATCATTCTCCCTCCCCTACAGCCCCTTCTAATACATTCCTGAGGATTTCACTGCAGGTATTTTTTCCAGGACTGACTGTGATGTGGCCTCACACAGGTCAGCAGCTGCTTTGTTGTCAGATATATGCTTGGTCAGCATGGCAGCCTCAACTGGGTCCAGTCTGTGAAAGAATAGCATGCTCAGCGTATACAGGGGAGTTTGTGCCTGCGTGCATGTGCACACACACTCTGACAGTCTGCCTGGCTGCCTATTCAGCTTGCTGCTTTATTATTAATTTCAGTGCATAAAACTTCCATCTACCTCAATTCCTTCCCATCCATCACCAGAATATCTAAGAGGTAGCACAAACATTAAAAGTGGCGGATCAGCCGGTGCTCTGCAGATATCAATCAGCATTGCTAATAAATACACAGAAAATACAAATGGAACTGAAAACGCCCCCAGCTGCTTGCTTTCCTGTGGGAACCAACTGGTATGCATTAGTGAGGCTGGGTTAAACAGAGCAGCAGGCTTCAGTAGATTAATCTCTGCAATTAATTGATGAAGACTGCAATGCTTTGCATGTTTGGAGGGGTGAGCCCCACCGAATACAGTGGACTTTGTGTGGGTCTGGACAGTAAAGCCCTGATTTCATATTATAGTTCCCTCCTCCTGGTTATTTCATGGGTCTGAAAACAAGTTGGGACTCTTCCCAAGGGACTGCTGTCCATTCTAAGGCTGCATTAAACCAGCAATGCTTCCACAACCAGTTTGGCTCATACCCTGTTGAAAATGATCAGGAAGCCAATTTTTGATGGACTGTTAATCTGTTTGTTAACCCATCTGAGGCTTTTTGGCAGGTGGTTTCGCTCTGTCCTTCCCTACTAGTGTTTTCAGCCTTTTGTGCAGACAACCTAGTTAAGTTCTACTCCAACCCTTCCCCCCCCCCACACACACACATTACACCACTGTTACAGTCAACAGGAAATACTAAATCAGTCACAAATGATACAAACTGGTCATAAATAAATGCTGTATTAAAAAAAAGCCTCCCACTATTCAGTGTTCATCTCTGTAGTCCTTACCAACATTAGTGGCTGCCAATCCATTTGGTATGGCAAGGTATTTTTGTTCACACAGTTTTTTTGGGGAAAATGCATCGCTGCTTGGCAGGCATTTGAGCCGTTTGGTACAAACTAAGCAGACGGGATGATTGGTTCATATCTGACTGTCACCGCTGAGCACTGCAAGTTCGACTGTCAAACACATTTGCGGCTAAATTTTCAGCATCCACAGAGTTCCACCTCCTATTTCTTTCCGGAGCGAAAAGGAACAAACTATGCCTCCTTATCTCAGTTATGAACTATGGTACATATTTGCAGGCAGCAGCCCAAGAATGTCTTTCCCAAAAGTGCCACAAGATAGGATGCAGAATAGGGGTTTTCATCCATACATTTCTTCTAATAGTGGACTGAGCAACATTTGTATTCTCCCCGTCTGCCGCACAGTTAGGTGCGGCACCAGTATGCTGTGAAGGCATGCGGAAGTGTCAAATCACTTCCTATACAGAAATGACTTCAGAGCACAAATGCAAAAAAGAAATTGGTATGAAGCGTGAGATAAAGGAAACACTGTACTCCCCACGAGACCGTGACCTTTGACAGGCAGACACGTCCTGTCCTGGTCCTTGATCTTGACTTTCCTCTCCCTTTCCCCTTCTGCACGCACTACAGTAGATGTGAAAACTACCCTAAATAATTGAAGTGTTTCAGGCCACTGGAGGTAATTTATGTGCTAATCACAAGGAGAAGATGGATCACTCTGGCTACTGCTGGAGGTTTAGGAAAGCAATTGAGGTAAGCGGTCTGTGCCTCTGTCTCTTCATCTTTACGGGGGGGGGGAGGAATAAAGGAAACACCTCTCAGCCTAGCAGGACTTCAAACCTGCCCGTGCCTTGACATAAGACCCTTGGTTAATGATTTGGCGGAATCAAAGCTAAAACTCTCTTGAATCCAGGGATGAAAATGTAATTGAAGTATCATTAAACCTTAACTAGCTATGCAGCCCCACCTATGCTCAGGTTTTAGGTGTAGTGAAGTTACTCCAATACAGAAATAGGAATCCTCAGCATTTCTGCCTTTTTGTCCCTTAAGTAATAGCTGCTGACTCACACAATTGTAGTCAGAAATTCCATTTCACTTTATTTTATTTAAACATCATTTTAGGACTTTTGGACATGAGGGAAAGGAAAGAGGGAAATGAAGGCAAATGAAATCCACAAGATTTGTAAATCTGATAAGCAACTGATGGCAGGAGCAATCTTAGCAAACAAGCTTTCTTGTGGGTGAGAATAAAATACATTGGCACATGTTTCAGGCATGTAAGACCCTATGTTTAATTCCTGGTATCTCAAATTAATAGATCTCTAATAGCAAGAGTGGGACTCCAGGCTTTTGATACAAACTTCAGCTAAACATGTAACTACTTTTCCTTTGAGAGGAAATCCTGGAATAATGACAGACAGTTGGTGTCATGGCAACCTCTGGAGACGGGGCCATGACAGTTGGGAGAAATTAATATCATTTATTGATTAGAATAATTTAAAAGGATGGCTTGGAAAAGATGAACAAATGGACTAATTTGGACCACTTCTCTCCAATGTGAAAAATTAGCCAAGCAAATCAGTAGTAAACTGATCCATGCCAACATCAAATTAAAGAGATATTCAAGCATCAGACAATAAGGGTGGACATGCAAATAGTAACTACTCAAACCCCAGTCCAAATCCATCTTGTTCTGGAGCACATCCAAATAGAAAAAACTAACGACATTTAGTAATATTTGGAAATCTTTGGATGGACCATCGACAGTAAATAACACAAACATTCAGACTTTTAAACTAACACATTAAATGAGGGGGAAAGTATATAGGAAAAGTTCACACACTAGCTAATGCCTACAAAGCACAAAAGATGGTAGTCCTAAACAGCTCTATTCAAGATCCAGCCCTTTCCTTTAGTGCTGGTTCATTCAACCCCTATACAGAGAATTCCTGAAGTGGCCCCTGAGTAGCAGCTCTTCCCTATGATCACCTTTGCCTTTTGTAACTGAGATGCAGAGGACAGCAAGGAAAAGTGGTATGGGAGTCAAAGATAGATATATCTTTGTGTGTTGGTGACAGGCACAGTGGGAGGCTGGGAAGCTGAATGGGAAGAGGGCATGGAAGGAACAGGGAGGATAAGTAGGATATAAGGGTTGCACAAATGGTGGAGGGAAATGCCTGAAGGAAAGTGGATGAGAGGTGGAGATCTGAATAGAAAATGGAAATGGGCCTGGAGGAAAAACAACCTCACACTGAGTCTAAGCCTTCCTCCACAGATTAAAAAAATGTATGCTGTAGGCAAGACAGGAATGGAATGGACAAAAAAAAAAAGGTTTGATCTAACCAGCTGGTTCATTCTCTATGTGTAGTACACACACACACACACACACCATTCCATGTGGTTTTTGTTCATGCAGGTCCCATGACCCCAGCATAGCCTTTTTGCTGGTCAAGATGGACCACCTCCTGCCTTTTTCACTGGATCCAACCCAATTAATTTTGAGGTCTGGTAAAAGGTGACCCAGAGTGTCCAGACAGGATAGCAGGGCTGAACTTGCCATGTTTGAATTATTCAAATTATTATTATTCAATAGCAATAAACCAAATAAATGGTTGATGTATTAAATTGTTCTTTTTATTGCATTCTCCTTACAGTAAAGTGGATTGGGCTAAGTGGGAACAAGAACTACAGCTATTCCCAGTGAGCTTCAGGGCTGAGGTGGAGTTCGTACCTCCATCTCCCGGGCAACAGGCCAACAGTTGAAGCAGTACACCAAATGAACTCAAAACTTTGGTTTTGTGCTAAATCCAACTATTGATTTTTTTTCAAAACTACCTAGCCAATGTAATAGATATCATTTTACTCATGCTGGTGGGAGGAATATCTAAAGCATCTTAATCTCCAGATTTTGGGTTCTTAAAAGAAAAAGAAAAATGAGAACCAGAGATTTTGCAAGGCAGGGAATGTTCCACAAAATGTGCGTCTATCTGTATATATATATAAAGCCTAGTGCACTGGGCAGTCTCCAAGGTACTGCAATGCAGTGGTAATTTTTTTTATAACTCCTTTCCCTGAAACTTACAACAGGAGCATTTTCAGTTTTGCCTAGTGCCTGCCTGAGTCTTTATCAGCTGTAGCAATTCTTGTAAAGTACAGAACCAGGATGCATCTGTAAAATGCTCTCTGTGCAACATAAGTATGTCTCAGGATTTCTTGGGTAGCAGTTTAGTAATAGAGATGTCTGGCCCTTTTGCAAAACTGCTTCTCTGCTACCATGTTAGCTACTGGAATCCATTACAAAGATAATGTAGAAGCACTTTTCTGGCCAAATAGTAGCAGGGGTGGTTTGGGGGATGAGGAAATCCTGCTTCATATAGTGCACCCTATGAGAGGGCGGAGAACAGAAAGTTACTTAAAACTCTTCCCTCGTTGTTTGATACATACTTTTTCCTGCCGAGCTCTCCATCCTTCCCTCTCTTTGGCAACAATGTGGGACTACTTGGGTGCTTTGGGGCTGTGCAGGTCTTTGTTTGGGGTATGTATCTCATTGACTGGGATGGGGGACTCTTTTTTCACTTGCCTCACATTTGTTGTTATGGGGTTGGATCATACAGATTGGCCTGATCCTAAGGAGCTGGTGAGGCCCTATTGGGCTGGCAGGATCCATATGGATAAGGTGCTTGTTGTTTAATTAGACTGGTGAGCACTCTGAGGTTCCCAGGGCTAGAGGGAGGCTCCCAAACCAGCCACTTTCTGCTGGGCTAGTTGGACTGGTCGCTGCACACCAACACTTGCATATTTGCAATATATGGTAGGGAGTGGTGGTGTTGATGACAACATCTTACTGCACTCGGTGGATGCAAGCAACAAAGTGTGACCAGTGGCCATGTCCGACTTCCATGGTTCCATTCCACTGCATACCAAAATTGCATCCCTATAATCCTACAAGTAAACCACTAGTATTATCACCAAATGCAGGGTTAAAGCTTAGCAATGCTGATGAGTTCAGGGCTGGAAAAGAGATGTGAACTAGGGATGCAAAGCCAAGAAACCCAGATCCAATATATCAAGGATGCTTCCTTACGTTGGCACTCAGGTTTTCTCTTGACTTTGGACATCTCATGCAGGGAAGGCCTGTCTCATTGCAAAATGCATTAGTAGCTCATTACAAATGCAGGTACACAAAAGATGCAACCTTAGTCTACGTTAATTTGCAAATGTGAGTCATAGCAACAATGGAGCGAAATGAAGCTTCCTCTGTCAGAGCAGAATGGGAGCAGGGGGGATGTTCACTTCTTTACATTGTTCACTTTACCACTTGGCATTGGTTATGATCCCCAAAGCTGTTTAGGCTTCAGGAATGGTCTTGAAGTAACCCAGAGGAGCTTCATTTGGACATTCCCTCCTCATGTCACATCACAACCTGGCTTTGTAATGCCTCTTAGAGTCAATGGAGATGTGATGGCCGGTGAGGGAGGGCTTAAGTCTTTTGACATTGCAGGATTACCCTCCATTATGTTTGTTTTGGGAATCATTTTCTAAAGCCAGTTCACCAGATGGCCTCTGTGGGAGAGTACACGTGAGGATCTGTGGACCGCTCAAAAAAAAAAAAAACCCAGCCCAAAGCCTCTGCTTCCTTGGCGTGGAAGCCTGTGGTTTGAGATGCAAGGCAGACTGTGTTGATCATTCACTCCTATTCTTCCAGCTCTTGTGTAATTGCTGTGTATTTGTTGCATGATACCATCAGGTATTAAGGACTTAAGTTGTGTTCCCAAACTTGTGAGCTTGTAACTGGATGTTTACACAGCAGCCAAGGATTTTCAGGTACTGTCAGAATCAGGATTTCTTTTGTTACAGTGTCTATTCACAAACAAGACAAGACTCCTCAGTGGTTTTTGGCAAGCTAAGAACAAATCATGAAAAGAAAAGGGAAGAGCCCTGACTTCCTCCCATCATTCCTTGCCATCTCTTCCTTTCCTTCCCTCCTGGGTGCTGGTGGTTACTGCACAGCAAACTGTCTGATGGATATACCTGTCACTAAGTGAACAGACTGGTCCATAGAGATGGCTGCTGTTGCTGAGCCGTTGCTGAATTGTTGCTTTTTTGAGTCTATGTTCTTTGGCGACATATAGACGGCAACTCTACTGGGAATGCCCTTGCAGATGGTGGCTGCATGGGACTAGACTGGTAATGAGAGAAGCCACAGATGGCTTTGCTAACTGCAGTGTCTGATTCAGTACAAAATCAGAGATTCAGGCACAACTTTCACTCTGCATAATGCATGCCATAAGATTTAGGACCCATCTGAACTAGAGTCCTTAGATGCAATGCAAAAACACCAGTGAGGAATCTACCATTGTCTTTAGTCACCTGCTCTAGAAAGTACATCCCTATTTGGTCTAGGGATGCAAATCTAAGTTTAAAGGGTCTGCAGAATGCCACAGATATGCTTTCTCAAAGGGAGAAAGACACAAACATATTCTTGCAGCTACTGGTTAGTCAAAAACACCAGTGATGTTGAGAAATCTACTAAAGAAATCTTTAGTCACCTGCTCTAGAAAGTGAGCTGTATTGGGTCTAGGGATGCAAATCTATAGCATTTATAGTATGCCTGTCCTTTTACTGTGGGAGGTGAAACCAACCTGAAAGATTGGAAGAGAGAGAGATATAGTAGCAGGTTTGGACAGAGGCAGAGAGAGGTGAATTAATCTGGACAGAAAGCCATGGGAGTGCTTTGCTTCCATGGTTTGCTACTCACATATCATTATCACTAAACATTATAAAGCCGACAACTCACTCCCTACCTGATTGGCCCTCCCTGGGGGTATGCTACCAATAGGGAGAGAGCACTCTACCAGTGAGGGCCAATCAGTTCAAATTGCACTCTGCCAACAAGGGCCAGTCAGTCCAAACTGCATGCTAACAACTCACTCCCTACCTGATTAGCCCTCCCTGGTGGTGTGCCGCCAATAGAGAGAGATCACTCTTCCAATGAGAGACAATTGAGGGGCTTATTTGTCCTCTTTTTCCTCTTTCTGCCACTTGGTGTATGGAAGAGGTGCTGGCCTCTCTAAAAGACCTTGCTGCTGTTAAGTTGTCCCATCCTCAGTCTTTTCCCACCCTCCATCTCCCCCACATCAGGGAGGGAAACCAGCTGTTTTCTTTGCCACCTGTGTTTGTCTTGAGTTTCAGCTTTCTACTGTTAGGAAGCGAGAATTAGGGGCTTTTTGCACGCCTTCAAAATCGCACAATGGTTGCCAATTGGAAACGCTATTGATTTGCCATAACGCACGACGTCGTAGACAATCTGCCACACACCTGAAACCAATCTGCAAAAAGCGCTTCCTTGTAGCGCTTTCAGGGGAATCCCAAAAAGTGGATTCACCCTCCGGAAAGCGCTACACTCTTGCAACCAATCTGCAACACTAGCGAAAAAGACCTGTGCGTTAACATTGTTGCGGTTTCTTCAAAGTCCCTCCTCCTGAGCCTGTCCTCCAAACTTCCGGCGAAGCGATCGCCATTTTTTTTTCTCCGAGCGAGCGGGGATAAACGCACCAGCGAGCCTCTTTCTGTTTAGAGGCTTCCCTGGCTTCAGTCCTTCACCTTTAGTCACTAAGCACAAACCACAGAAAAGCCCGTTTGCTGAAGTATTTTCCCTTTATTTTTTTACACATTCATTCAGCCGAAAATCGGGCCCGTGAGGGGGGGGGATTTTTTTTTTCACTCGAGGCAGCGTGGCAACGATCATACGATCAAACGACAGCTCCCATTAGGCAGCTGGATGGGTCTCTCTGTTGCAACGAATCTACACAGATTCGTTACAATGGGTCTGTTTTTTTTTTAAAAAAAACCTTTCTTAAAGGGAAAGGGGCTGTTTGGGAGCATGCTAACGGCTGCCCATTGGCTGCTTGACGGCCAGGGGCGGGACGAGCTTGGCAATAGCGCTTCCTTTCTAGCGATTTCTGCCGAGACCGGAAGCTGTGGGAAACGCTACAAAACACAACTGGATTCCACTACAAAGGCAGGTATGCATAACGACGAATTCCACTATTTTAAATGGCGATTTTTCATTCAGTGACCAATTTGCAACAAAGATCCCGGTGCGTAAAGCCCCTTAGTATTTCAAAATACACATTGCCAAAGGAAAGACATTGAATGTTTTAACTCAGTCCAGTAAGTCAAGGGTTTGTTCAGGCAGTCCAAGGGCATCAACAGAAGAAGCAATTCCACAACCCAGGCCTCCCAGCCTCAAGTTAATATAAACTGTTAGCAGCCTCTCGGTCCTCACTCTTTAATGACTCACAGTCTTCTGCAGTCAGCAACTGTCTTGCTAACATGGCATCATGCCTTTTAGATTATAGCTCTCTTCCAGCATATAGCTGGCATTGCTTAATTGGCTCAGGTGGGCCAGCTGGTCTGACAAGGCAGGCAGCTGCAGCTGGACGCTGGGCAAAGGATTTAAGTGTTCCTGCAACAACTTTGGAACCTAAGCCCTGGTTTATCTGCAGTTCTATTCCCTCCTGCTGGTCAGAGCTCTCTGCCTGTTGAACATCTGTCTGGGCTAAGCTCATATCCAGCTGAGATTTGGGTACAGTTGGGAGCTTCTGGCAAGGCTTTTCCTCTAAAGAATCCTCCTTAACAGGACCAGGGCTCACAACACCTCCCCATGGTCATGCAGCTGGCCATCAGACTCCCTCTCCTCAGAGGGGCGGGTGGGGCTCCAGTAGCCTTCCCCACCCAGCCTGGCCCTTGGGATATGTGGAGGGATGGGAAGGAGGCAGCCCCCCCTCCCACAGCCTTTTATGTCCAGTTTTTCCTTTGGGAGATTGTGGTGGGAAGGAGACAGTCCCCCATAACCTGCCTGGCCTGGCCTGGCCTTTGGGATATGTGGAGGTGGGTGGGAAGGAGACAACCCACCCACATGGCTTTCCCTACCTGGCCTGGTCCAGCCTTTGGGAGATGTGGGAGTGGGTGGGAAGAAGGCAACCCACACCCCACATAGCCTTCCCTGCCAGACTTGCCCTTTGGGAGATGGGGGTGGGTGGGAATGTAACTGAGAAGGGGTTGCCTGGAAAACCTGCTGGCTTTCCCTTAGGTTTTATCACATCTCCTGCAAAACCACAGCCAGCCCATCCTGTCAAGTCCACACCAAGCTGAAATGGACAGATGAAATTGAGAGATGATCTAAAGCAGGGGGAGGTAAAATATAATAGCCTGTCCAGGTTGGACTGTCCTCTCTCTGCAGCTCTGCATGCAGAATTGGGCTGCCTGAACAGAGATCAGCTGTCTTCTTCTATACCTGCCTCCCTGGAGGAAGTAGTGCTAGAGGTATATCCAAACTTAATGATTCTCAGTTACTAAAAATAAGACAAATTCCAGAGAGGGAGTCATGTTAACATGTTACTGCCAGTACTGTGGCACTTTAAGAGAAACTGAGATTTCCAAGTCATCAGGTGCATGAAATGTATACTCAGATGGCAAAAATACCTGAATATAGAGGGGGGAAATGTATAGGCTAAAAGGCCATGAAATGCACTGTGACATTTCTGTCTCAAGTGAGTATTCAAGATAGATAACAGAGTAGCCATTTACAAGCAGCTATCTTCACACTTTGTGCAATTGCCAATTACTGCTGCTTGAGAATGGCTAATGAGTTCATGCTGTATAGGTTTGAGCTCTGCTTAGAAATGTCACAGATTTGCCATAACTGTGTGGTTGTATCACCATTTCCCTCAAGGGGTTATAATTTTGCTCAATATCATCTATGTCTCTAGTTAAACTACCTTCCATGAATGATGAAATTGGCTGTAGTCCCTGAAATCCACAATAAATCTGTGAGTCTTAAAGGTGCCATCAGACTCCAGTCATTCCCTCATCTTTTCTTGCTGATGCAATTGAATGGGCCATTGGTTCTGTTGTAGCACAGCACCTTACTGTTGACTGGACAGGTGTTTGTTCATTGTTCTAGAAAGTGCCACCATTTACAGAGTTATCCCATCCCATCTAATATATGCACATTTGCTTGTTCTTTTGTCTTCAGCCTTCATGTAACCTTTAATCCTTTTGTGTACCTTTCTTCTTCTTGTATTTGTTTATGTTATTGTCTATAGGTTAATCCTATTATTTAGGACCATTTTGTTCAGACCATATGATTTTAGAACATGCAGGCTATATGCAATCTCGCACTTGCTTAGTCCAGTCCAGTCTAGTCCAGTCCAGTCCAGTTCAGGCCTTTTAAACCTAACAGCTGAGCAGGACAGGTCCATCCCAAATTCAAAAGGCTGTCAGTCATTTAACCCAGTGGTCCCCAACCCCTGGTCCGATAACCGGTCCATGGATCAGTCAGTACCAGACCGCAGCTCCTCCTCGTCCTCCTTCCCAGCTGCTGCCTTGGGGGCTGCCCTGCCACTCTGCCACCAGCTCCCTTTTGGTGCTCTCCAGCGACCGCCATGGCTGGGGCTCCCCAGCATGGCACTGCACAGCTGCTGCTGGCAGCACCCCCCAGAAGGCGGTGGGAAGTCAGGGGCGCCAGCAGGAAAGCAAGTGGAGCAGGAGCTCAGTTGGTGGTGACGTCCCTCAGCAAAAGGGCCTCAGTAAAATTGTCAAGTGTTGACCGGTCTCCGGTGATAAAAAGGCTGGGGACCACTGATTTAACTCAAAGGAAAGAGGAAGGGAAGGTGACTATAAGCCGCTTTGAGCCTCCTTCGGGTACGGAAAAGCAGCATATAAGAACCAACTCTTCTTCTTCAAAGTGGGGACTGTCACCCACTTTGAAACCAGGAGGGGGGGGAAAGCAAAACCTACCCATTTAAACCTAACAGTGGGATGGGTGTGCCTACCTGCTGTTAAATTTAAATGGCTGTGTGGCATTTAACACTTCTGTTTTGCTTCTCCAACCTTGCTTCCAAACAAACTCAATGCACTTATAGGCTGAAATGGCTGCAAGCCATTTAAACCTAACTGCCTGGCTGTTCCAGCCATCAGCTGTTAGATTTAAATGGCTTTGAGTCATTTAACCCACCCTGGGCAATCCTGTAACCAAGAGAATTGGGATCTGAACTGGCTAGTTTGGTTTATGAAAATTCTGACTCAATTAGGTTTGAGAGCCACCTGAAAACCCAAAGCAAGATTTTTAGATTCATGCCCATCACGATTGTAAAATGCAATTGCACTCCTTTATCTGTGTTAGAATTCTCTTACCCACACCTCACAGGAGTCTGGTTATGAAGCCTTCCTAACTTCCTTTTGTATATATTTTTTAAAATATACATTTGATCTACTGCTTCTCTCACTTTTTTTGCCAGTAACATAATTTAGGCAAATACACAGATTTACAACATACCACAATCAACTTCCTACATGCTGTAATTGCAACACTAAATCAAACAGCATATTTTTGGCACTTTAATTTTAAACTATATGCATTATTAAGGTCCTTTATACAGCTATCTGAGTAGAGAGGTGGGAATCTATCATTAGCACATTACTAATCTGGGCACTGTTATAGTACTAGATGAGTTCTTTCTTCCTAATATGTCAGTTTTCCCTATATATATGGGGTGGGGAAATGACACTGGATGTGCTTCCAAAAATACCATTTTGGATCATGAAGATGCATGGAGATGACACCAATTCCTATCTGCACATCTGGAGTGTATGAGCCTGATATGAGCACATTTATTCATGCATGCCTATCTCCATATGAACTTACCTAACCACTAAGAGGCCATTCTTAGAGGAGGGAAGGGAACTTAGCAGGGTATAATGCCATAGGATCCACCCCCAAAAGCAGCTATTTTCTTCATGGGAACTGATCTGCACCCTCTGGATGTGAGCTTTAACTCCAGGAGGTCTCCATGCTTCATCTAGATATTGGCCAGCCTGCTGTGGAGAGGTGAGCTGGGTAGCTATTAGGACAGGGCTTTCAAATCTCTGGTACCTCATTTGTGGAATGCCCTCCACATTATCTTTTTGCCATTTGTTTTAATTGCTGCTCAATAATTACTTGTTTACAGTTGGATTGTATCTTTCTGCTGCTACTTTTTAGTTTTGTTTTATGCTGAATTTTTTTACTGCAATTACTTTATTCAAGATAATTGCTTACTGGCATTTTGTAAACTCCCTTGATAACTTATGTTGAGAGTTTTGTTTTTAAACAAAATAAAATCTAAAACAATGTATTGAGGACCAGGTATAGACTTTGAACCAGTGAGTCACCTGATGGCCAATAGTGTGTTATTCAATTTATTTTTGGTTTTTTTCTGCTGAGATCAGTAAAATTGTGATTTTAGAATTGGCTGTGGTTATAACCTTTTCAAGCTACTTTCATGAGGCTGTTTTATTGCATTGAATGATTTATTTGTTATGTTTTGTTTAGGCAACACATGCATGCTCAGTAGAAAAGTAGTCAATCGATTCAAATAACATCATCATCAACAATAACTAGTATAATTATAAGTAAAACCAGACTTGCAGGCAAAAGAGGAAATAAAAATGACAGATCACTGAATATAAGCAAAATGTCCTGCACCTATTTTATGTGTGTGTTTGGGATTGGTCTCTGTTGGCTGGATGATTGATCAATTGTTTTATCATATTGTATTCTGTTATCCACTTTGGGCTCCAAGTTGGTTGGGAAGAAAAGTATGCTTATAAATGTTTCAAAGCAAATAAGGTGCAGAAATTTAACATTTGTGTTATGCATATTCATCAGCTGGATCATCATTAAACCCCACATCTCCTGCGGAGTTGTTGCTGCCTCAGTTGATTTTCATTCTGTCATTCTCTTAAATCGTTCCACACAGCAAGGTCACAGCCCAACATCCCATGGACATGGGCCATCTCTCTTGCTGTGGACCCCAGCATTTTATTGCCTCTAGCTCTGAAACTGCTCTCTGGGGCTGGGAGTCTTTTAAGTTCTTCAAGGACAGAACTGATGATCTGTAGCATATCTCAACTGCTCCTGATCCAGTTATTCCAGTAGTGTGATAAAGGTTACTGAAGGTGAAAGCCTGCAAAATTCCACTTCACTTTAAATAACCGATAACTGATATGCCCTCTAAAGGCCAGAGATGCAAGATCTAGATTATAAAATCTGGTAATGGCTTACCATATATAAATAAATTCTCTGTTGTTCTTAGTCTGTCTGCAGGTTTTGATAAATCAATTCCTACCAGTTGTCTTGGTGATGAAAAACTGCACATTTTACAGAGTAGCAGAATATTGGCTAAAGTGGAGTTGTCCTTTAGCTGTGACTGCAGATGTGGCCACAGTCCTGTCATACCCCATATTGACAGGGCTGCCAGCTGCCAGAGGGAAAATATTCTGTCCCTGTAATAGTAGCTTAATGGTTTTCCAGAAAAGAGAAGTTCAGAAGTATCAACCATTATCTGCTTCTGCACCTCCTTGGTGGTCTCCATCAAAATACTAACCAGGGTTGACCCTGATTAGCTTCAGAGATCTATGAGATTGGGCAAGCCTGGGCTATCGAGGTCAGGATGTTATTTACTTACAGGCCATTAAAAGTTTCAGTGGCCTGTTTCCCACATGATATCTTTATTAAAGGGACAGAATATATTTCTCCAGGCCTGTTGATAATTCTTCATGCATCTTAATGATGCAAACCAGTGTCTTCCTCAATGGCTATGTCAAAAGTCTCTGTTGGCAGGACTTGAGCTAGATGTTTGGTTTCACTCTGTGTATATATAGCTATAGATTCTCCATGAAGTTCAGAAACTCACCCAGCATCCTTGGGCTTTTTTCCCCCTTCTGGCTAGTTGTCAACCCTGATAACTGGAGATGCCAAAGATTAAATCTGGAGTCTTCCATGTGTTTGCCTATGCTCAGCCATTGAGCCCCACCCCACAGTGCATGCTGACAAAGCAACCCCAGCACAGTTTCTAGCTCCTTGGGCTTCATGATTGCACTTCACCTGGCCATGTCAGCAAAGCAATTCAGGATGAGTAAATGAACAGGGTTATGGACCTGTGGAATATAATTACCGAAGATGTGTCTATGGAGGACACTTTGGTATGATCTTCTAAGGCAATGAACGCTAGCTAGGCCTTGTCGCCAGGCAGAGCCTTTATGAGACTGTAATATTATGCCCCTTTAATGGGATGTTATTAACCAGGTGATGTTATGTACTTGGATCCCTGAACACTTCAACTGTCCATTACCTTGTATTAAACCACTATTAATATTACAGGAATTTTTCTCCAGTCATTGGTAACTCTATATGCATATCAATGAATGAAGCCAACCTATTTGTCTCTTAAGGGCTACATCAAAAGTATCTGATGGCAACATTTGAACTGCAGGGTTGTTCTGAATATTGGGGTAGGTATAGACTCCCCATGTAGTTTTGAAATTCACTGGGTGCCCTCTCAAATTAATCTGCCCCACAGACCTTTTTGTGATGCTAAAATGTTGCTCTGAGCTGGTTGTACAGAGGTAGAAGAAATCTAGAAAGGGCAACACTGGGTGGAAAAGCACTGAAGAAATTTGCCCAGGACAATATGAGTAGTTTAAAACTGGGTGGGTTTTTTCCATTGATTTGTAAGACTTCTTTTTGGCAATATGTTAGAGCTGGCAACAGGGCAACAAAAGCTTGTCTCCAAAAGATTTCCCACATTCAGGTAAATGTGGGGGATTAAATGAACAAAAAAGAACAAAACCCAGAATGTGAAACTATTGTACATGCCATAAAATGCCTTTCGGGACAAGGTTTTTCAAAACTTATTATGGGAGGACCTTTTCAGAAATTATGTTCTGGGAAATCAAATTCAGCCAGCAAGAGATTGTGCCCACTCTTCAGTGACCCCCCCCTTTGGTGATCTCTTCTCTTTAGACAAGACTTAGATTGCCATCTGGGGACAGGGGCCCTTCCTGAATGTGTGAAAATGGCTGCTCTGAAGCCAGGTACTTTTCTTCATCAAACTTATCTGTGGCTTTCCAGCTGCCACTGAGAGTATGAATGCTTCCCAGAGCAGCTATGAATTAACTGTGATCTTCACCTCCATGTGCTTTCTGTAGCTCACCAAAGCTGCTTGAATTACCACTTCACTTACAGCCTTTATTGTCCTAAATCCAATATAAAGTCATGGGCAACACAACAAGAGGTAAATGAAATAAATTTGAGAGGAAAGTAAGAAATCTGTGGTGTCATTAAGGCAGCTGGGCTACTGGGGATTCTTATAAATTAAAGACCTGTTGCTGTATATATAATCTTACATCACACCCTGTTCTCATCCCCAGGAGACTACATATGCCAAACCTCTGATTCTTGACTACATGTTACAGTTTTGCAAAAATGCCACCACCACTGACAACCAGTATCCAATTATCTTTTTCTGTGACTTCTGTGCTCATGGGACTTCTGTCCACACAGGACTGCCTCTAGGCTGGCTTGCTGCAGAGACATTTTCTATAAACTTCTAGAAAGCCAAGTTGAGTGCTCTCCCTCCCCTTGCCATAGGAGCTTCAAGCTCTGTTCCCACCCAAAAGATTACATGACAAAGGGGAGGGGGACACCCTTCTCTCAGACCTTTTTCAGCTGCCAAGAAAAAATATACAGCTTTTTTCAACTTACCTTAGTACAACTCAAGGTCATCTAATAACTATACTTACCTCAGGAGTGTTTCTAGAATGGCCCTATTTAAGAAATATATTAACTGAGGCATAAAAACGGTGCAGAACAAGGACCACAATAAGTGCCTGATGTGTTTGGGAGAAGGACATAACACGACTACTTGTAAGGCTTGTAACCTATTTACCCCCAAAGCATGGCAGGAAAGGGCCCTTTGTTTAAAGGCTGCTTTGTGGGAACAGTTCTAAGACAGGATTCCCCTTCAGAAACAGGCCAGAACTTCCTCTGTGGTCCCCGGAATGGTTGCCTAGACTGTTCTCCCACCTGTTTCAGCACCCCAACGACAAAGAGAAGCCTCCAGCCACCAGCAAGAAAGGCTAAAAAGAAACTGAAGCACAGGTTCTTCACTTCCCAGTCTTCAAAACCATCATCAGACTCAAAGTCCAAAAAAAAAAAATCTTCACTGGCCTTTGACCTCACCCTGGCATAGTGCAAAGACAACGGTCTCCCTGGGAAGGAGTCAGAGCTCTCCTTGAGGTTGGTTGCCTTCGATACCTCAACCTCAACCCCCAGCATTGGGGAATCACCACCAGCTTCACCTCCAGAACACAAATTGAGGTCCCTTCAATGCCATAGTCCAACCACTTGATGTTGATATCAATTTGACATGAGTGCACATGATTTCTGCAGGCCACATACTCTGTTGTCATCAATAGCCACTAGAGACAATTAGTCCTTAGATGATGACATGGGATTGATTCCCTTTAGCACAAAAGGTGCCAGCTGAGAAACCTGTAACCAGTATAAATATAATAAATAAATTTAAAAAAATTAAAATGCCCCACTTGGAGCCAAAATCCACCATGGTTTGGTTCACCCTGGATGCAGGCTGAGCTTACCTCCTACCCATTGTGGCAACCACCCTCTACTCTCATTTTTTGTTACCTTTGTGTTTTACAGAGTGTCACTCTTTGATTTAGCAGTCAAGAAAATACAGGCTAGAGATACCTCAAAAGAGTGTAATGCTTTTATTTGATTAGTACTTTCTGGTTAAATTACTTTAAGGTTTTAGATTGTTTTAATGTTTGTAATTATGTTATTCTATAAGCATCAGATTGTAATGGCCTTTGGCCATAGACACTAAACTTTATCACTTACTCCTATCTGCCCTCTGTGCAATTGAGATTGGCAGACAGCCTGACATCAAAGTGAGAGCACGCAAAGCCTTACACTTCAGAAGTCCAACCAGAACAGGAGTTGAAATGGGTCAGATTACACTTCACTTCCATCTCCAGATGAGGCTTATAGAGTATTCTTCTCCAGAATCAACAGAGGTCAACCCAATTCTAAATACATTGTATTCAACCTATAACACTGCCAGTGGTAAAAGGGATGCTAGATATAACTTCCTTGGTATAGGCAAAGCTATCCTCCACCCAGTCAAGCACCAAGAAGGTGGACAATCTTTACATAGTTAGAGAACAACAAGCAGATTTCCTATTCCAACACCCTCCTGCAAATTTGTTAGTTACTGAAGTGCTTCCTATTAAGCAAAAAGCTGGTATTCACTCATCTCCATTAGATAAAGAAGGGCACAAGTTACATATCCTAGGTCACAAGGTCTACATATCTGGGTCTATAGGCCTCTGTATTGCTAACTGAAAGACTACAATGGCCTGTTTTCAGGTCCATTTATGGGAGCGTATGTCCCAATACATTGACCGTCTGTCTGATGAAGACAGGGTGCTAGCAAAGGCTCTCCAGCTGGAGGGAATTAATTTAGGCAAGCAAGAGTTCATTGCTTCCTGGCATATGGCAGATGCATGCAGCAAAACCAGGGTTCCAGCTATCATCATTAGACACCATTCTTGGCTCCAGGCTTAGACTCTTCCCGCAGACACAAGAGCACGTGTCAAGGATCTCCCCTTTGAAGGCGAGTCATTGTTCAGTGAACAGATGGATGTGGTTCTGGGCAGAATTCATAAGAAGAAAGTGACAGCCAAGTCACTCAGCATCACTGGTCAACAGCTCACTACTCTGAAGCCTAGATATTTCCCAAGGTATAATATACCATCACAATATGTGAGACCTTATAGCTTTGCCCGAAATCAACCCTTTTACCTCCCTTCACCTCCCAACACCAGCAGAGGCAGCAGCAGCCCAGTCAGAGGGGGTGCCAGGGAGCCCCATCCCTGAGGGATTGGATTCCAAATGGGAGAAATACTCAGTGGCCATTTCTGCAACTGCAATTCTCAGACAAGCTGTCTTTTTTCTAGCACAGTTGGAGTGTGATTACAGAGGAGGAAATTTGGGTGTTGAATGTAATGCAGTTCAATTGTTTTTTGGAGTTTAAGTCTGTCCTTCCTCACCTTCAATTTCACTCACACCCTACTGCTTTCAATATATGTTTACAGCCAGAGGGGCCATTGAGACAGTTTCTGTTCAGGGACAGAACTGAGATTTCTATTCCAATTATTTTTAGTTAACAAGAAGGGAGGCAGACTTATGCCTCTTCTAGACATTTGCAATTTGAATAAATGCCTGAATATCAGGAAGGTCCATTCATAGAACAAGGGTCTTGGTTCGCTGTCATAGACCTTGCAGGTGCTTATTTTCATGTTGTCATCCATGCAGATTGCAGAAAGTTCCTAAGGTTTAAATTTTCAGACAGTTATTACCAGTGGGTTGGCCATTACATCCAGGGTGTTCATCATATGTTTCTCTGCAGTAGTAGCCTTCCTGCATTTGAAGAGGTATGTGGTATATCCATACTGGACGACTGGCTTCCCACTTATGATTGACACAGAGACTGAGCATAGTTATAAAATTTGAGAAGTTGCTCTTGTTCCTACATGATCCTTAGAGTTCATTGGGGCAAAATTAGACTCTGCAACTCACAAGGGTAACCTGCCTGTTAGCTGGGTGGAAACCATAGAAAAATATGTTGCTAGCTTTTCTAATTCTCATTAATTACTCACCAGACCCATGTTTAGTTTCACCATGGCTGCAGACCATGTTCTAGGAATGCCACATTTCTACATGGATAAGATGCTGATTTTTAAACTATTTACATACCACTTTTCTCCCCGAAGGGAACCCCAAGTGGCTTGCCACACCATTCCTCTCTGTTCCATTGTATCCTCGCAACAGCAATTCCATGGGATGGGATAAGAAAGAGAAAGAGTGACTGGACATAAATGAGCTTCCATGACCTTGTGGGGGTTTGAACCTGGGCCTCTCAGGACTGTTGGTGTAGGAGGAAATTCTGTCTTTGGTATATGAGGTGCATTGTAACACTCCAGAATGGGGGGCGGAGGGGGGGAATCACATGTTACTAATAACTCACTATGTCAAAACAAAACAACTTTCCAGACAGAGAACAATGGCAGGTCTGGAATGATGCCAAGACAGAAAGCCGTTATTGAATGATTCTATTCTCTGTTATCTGGATTTTGTCCTTTCAGATGGAGAAGCAGCCCAAATGAAAAGAGAAGCTAATTTTCACTTTGTGCTTTGTATATGCATTTTTCTCCATCCTGAGCTTTATGGTGCAGGACCAATTTTCAGCTCTGTGGGACTGTGTGTCTTCCCTCTAGAACCGCAGGAGACTTTTCATTATGGGCCTGTGTTTAGAACAAAAGCACATTTAAAATAATGGTTTTCATTAACTGTCACCTGTCTTGGGAGAGATTCATAGGTTTCTGGAATTCCCTCTTTTGCCCATCTTCTAAGAACAACACTCTTTTCAATCAGACAACACTGTTATTTCCAATTAACAATGTGCTTGTAATGTTTTTATTGTGGTCGGGAACATTTGTTTTCTCATCAGCTTCACCTGGAGTCTATAACAGACTGGCAAGCAGGAAACTAAATTCCACTGTCTCAACTTGGAACACTGTCAAGGAACCCAAAGTCTTCCAGTTCTCTTATTACTTTCTCATGACAGGCAAACTATTAAGTGTCTTCTGCAATTATAATTGCCATATGCCTACTAGGGTCAGAAGATTTTTTTTAATGCCATTAGTGACAGCATGGCATCACTTCCAGGAAAATCCCAGAAGTGACATCATGCCTCTCTATTCCTAATGAGCTGTGATGTCACTTATGAGTTTTCTCAGAATCACCATCACACCACTGCTAATGCACCACTGCCGACAGCTGCCCCTCCATTCCCCCTCAATTCTTGAAAGTATTCTACCATACAGACCCATATCATTGTGACTGTTACCGGCATATAGGGACATAAGAGGCTGGATCCAGGTGGCTGGAGAAGAAAGAAAGGTCTGATTTGACCATCTAAAGAGTCTCTGCTAGGATTGTGGAATTGTGAGACCAAGGCTATAGTATGGAAGTAACTGGGAGAGATTAAATGAAGAAGAAGAAGAAGAAAAAGAAGAAGAAGAAGAGCTGCTTCTTTTATGTTGCTTTTCTCTACCAGAAGGAGTCACAAAGAGGCTTACAAGAAGAAGGTTGAGAAAAGTCCACATCAGTTTATCTGCCCAGGATTTCTTGAGCACCTTTACCAAACCCAGTGAGTTCTGTAAAAGGTTCTATAGTACATTATAGGGAGTGTCATCAACATGGATGACCAGCCACACCCAGCGCAATAACTGTTGCCTCATCCTCAATGAGGCATGTTCTAGATTGTACCTACCATGGCTTTTAGGTATACATGGAAATCCGAAATGCTGAGCAAGCTGTCTCAAGTTACACTTGTGACTTCACCCACCTCACAGGGTGTCTGTTATGGGGAGACGAAAGGGAAGGAGACTGTAAGCTGCTTTGAGCCTCCTTCGGGTAGAGAAAAGTGGCATATAAGAACCAACTCTTCTTCTTCTTCTGAATCATTACTGATTTTCTGGGTTTCCAAAAACACCATTTGAAAACTACTGTGGTAAAATAAGCTATTCAGGGTTTAGGGAATGGGGTTTTATATTACCAAAAAATTACCACTGAATTAACCGGTCACGCTGAGTTTAGGGATGCCATCATCCATGTGGAATCTGGGGATCCCTTGGAATTATAGCTCATCTCTATGCTAAAGAGATAAATTCTCCTTGAGAAAGTGGCTGCTTTTGAGGGTAGACTCCATAACATTATACTCCACTGTCCCTTCTCACTCCAAATCTCCCCTGTTCCACCCCCAAAGGCTCCAGGTATTTCCCAAACTCAGAGCTGGCAGATTTAGCTGAATTATTTGTATGCCAGTCATGTGAGGCAATTTGCACCCTATTTTATACTCATGAATAATGTTTCCATCATTTCTACAGAAACATGAAATTGGTACAAAACATCCATACTAGACTCAGTTCTCCAATACTATTCTGATTTCAAAGGAGCTCCACAGACTGGCAGGAGTGGTGGATCTGGTCCCATGTGTTTAGGCTTGATGACTACCTTTCAAATAGATACTGTGGTTAGAATTGATTCTGCACTGGTTCCTGCAGTTTGGATAATTAAAAAGTACCAAGCCAATGGTTACTGTATGTGCTCCCTGACAGGTTGTGATGTATTTTGTTTACTCTGATCATTTGAGAATCTGGAAGATGCCTGCTGTGCCTAGGAGCTGGAAATGTTGCTTTTAAGAAAATAATCTAATTTATAAACAATGTTCCACACTGGTTGTTTCTTGTGCATACAAGTAACTGTCTACAGATGTAAAGGAATCAGCCATGACAAACTAGAAGTTCAGAATTAGGTAAGATTTTAGCTCCAAAACTGCCTCTTTTCCCTTTTCGAGTTCACTGCAGTGAACATAGTTCTTCGGTAACAATTGTTTCACAGGGCCGAGAATCAAATAGTGGTATGAGTCAACAAGAATTTACAGCATCAACCTGGTATAATATTGGACAATAATAGTAGGGAAAGGTAGGAGGGAATGATGAAGACCCAACACAAGATGGCTTGGTTCAATAAAGGAAGCTACAGCCTTCAGATTGCGAGACCTGCACAGAGTGGTTTTGAAGATCATTATTCATATGGTTGCCAGAAGTTGGACTCATAAGCAACTTGACAGCATTTAACACCCCACACATGCACACACACAAAGAATATCGGAAGCTCCAACATTTACACTTCCCAAAGACACCCTAGGTAAAATGTGATGACACTTAGAACCGCTAGGAGCAGAATTTGGTAGCAACTCAGCAATCGTCCTACCCCAGTATCAATCATATCCTGGAGAAGATGTATGCTGGAACTTTGTAGGTACCTAAGTTTATATTGACTGATGCAACACTCTTCTTCCCAATGGAGACCTAAAGCAGCTCAGCACATTGTTCTTCCCTTCTCCATTTTTTCACAACGACCTTGTGGTGTCACATAAACTGAGACAGCATGATGGGCCCAAAGTCACCCAGTGACCTTCCATGACAATGTGGAGATTCATATTTGGGGCTCCCAGGATCTTAGTCCACCACTCTGTCCGCTATGCCATGCTGCCTATCTGGAGTTTCTACTTCGATTTTTCACATATGGCTTTTTCTTTTCTTCAAACCCATACTGTTCTGGATACAAATCCTGCAGATTTACACTTTTGTTATGCTAAAAACTACAAGTTTACACAAACAGGCCACATGACGTATTAAGAAGTGGTATAGCCCCCTCCCCAGCCCAAAGATGTTGGACTTTGGCTATACAGAATCCTAAACGCATTATGAACACAATAGAAGCAACTGAACATGACGCTTGACCCTTGCACAAACACAATGGTGTATAGGAGCAAATTCCTTGTGGTGAGATTTCTCCCATGGCATCCTGCAGGTGTGAACCACATGGATCATACCAATTGTATACCCACTCTTCAACAACCTTCCCAAAGGGGTGCCAGCTGGATATCCCATGCTGTTGCTTCCGACCCATGGTTGCAACAGTCGCACATATTCCCCAGCAACATGGGCTCAAATCCTAGGGAAGCAGTTCCTACACATTGGATACCTCTATGAAAAGACCACAGCTTTGAGCTATGCAGTATCTTTGCAGCATACTCCAGAACTTAACCAGATTGTTTCTCTCAGGAATAATAGGGACCTGGTAAGACAAGCATTGCCAACTACAGGTTAAAACATATCAGGTCACATTTCAGAATAACTCCCCTTTCACACAGATTATATCTAAAGACTTCTGGGGTGCTTTCTAGTTTTAGGGGCCACTTTTTCACCAGAATTGTTCTCCATATTGGCTGTTTCAGTGATGTGCAAGACACACGTTTTCTACTATGGTTGCTAACACAACGGTGCAAAAGATATGTAGAAGAGTTGGGCAGGTTTGATCCACTGGCCTCACACAAAACATTGTGTTGCTGAGAAAACAGGAATGATCCAGCACCTTGATGGCTGATATAGTTGTTGTGTCAGGAGCTTTTGTGGGCTAGATTCCACTTCGTCTGATTTTTTTTTTAAGTTGGTGTAGAGCTAGCTTGGTATCGTGGTTAGGAGTGGCAGCTTCTAATCTGGCAAACCCGGTTTGATTCCTTGCTCCTCCTCCACATGCAGCCAGCTGGGTGACCTTGGCCTCGTCACAGCCCTCATAGAGCTGTTCTGACCGAGCAGTAACATCAGGGCTCTCTCAGCCTCACCTACCTTACAGGGTGTCTGTTGTGGGGAGAGGAAAGGGAAGGCAATTGTAAGCCGCTTTGTGACTCCTTCTGGTAGAGAAAAGTGACATATAAGAAGCAGCTCTTCTTCTTCTTCTTCTTCTTCTTCTTCTTCTTCTACAACCTAACAGAGCTACTCTCTGGAATATACGGTGTAGTTGCACCAATGCTAGCCAATTTGTGTTGCATATCTATAGGGTGACGGGCTGTCACCCTGTAGGAAGAAGTACAATGATATAGGCTAGATATCAGGAAAAAAATTTCACAGTCAGAGTAGTTCAGCAGTGGAATAGGCTGCCTAAGGAGGTGGTGAGCTCCCCCTCACTGGCAGTCTTCAAGCAAAGGTTGGATACACACTTTTCTTGGATGCTTTAGGATGCTTTGGGCTTATCCTGCGTTGAGCAGGGGGTTGGACTAGATGGCCTGTACGGCCCCTTCCAGCTCTATGATTCTATGATTCTAAGAAGAACAGTTTCTGCTGCCAATGAAGCCCCACAAGAATTTACAAGGCTCACCCTTGAGTGCAATGGCTGATTGCCTCCTGCTTTCCCTCAGCTGTTGAATAAAAAAGGATAGGAAACAGTCTGTCAGTAATAGATCAAGATTAATGGAGTTCAGACAGCAATTAATTACTACACTCTTTGATAAGTAGTAACAGTAGCATGCACACAGTCATTAATAATATTCATCTGCGGCATGTTCGGACAGCATGCAAAATCTGGTAACACTGCCCCTTCCTTCCTGAAGGCACTGAGACAAGTATCAAGAAGTTGCACTGCCAGTGACCAGTTTCCCTGGTGGTTGTCAGGAAGACTTAGGTTATCTTCACTTACTCCTGAAAGACTTGTGCCTTGGGAAGGACTTGTGGCTTGTCCTAAAGGGATGCTGCAGGTGACTGCATGGTCACTGCTCCACTCTTTGGTTTATATTAAAACCAGTGGTGAAGACTTTTTCTCTTGGCACTACTTTATGGCAAATATGATTTAACAGGTAGGGGATGCTGAGGAATTTGTGGGGGCATCTCATTCTCTCTTTCCACTCTTTCCTCTTTGACTTCCCTAGCAGCCCCCATAACTTCTCCCCTTTTCGTACTTTTTTCTCTCCCTCACTTCCACTCACCCACCAACATACCTTTGCCTGTGTCCTTGTCTTCAGGTTTCCTTTCTGCCCTCTGCTAGCCTCTGGGAAACCTCTGGCTAAGTTGCATGGTGCCACTGAGACAAAGATTTGCAGAAGGCACCTAACTTCCTCCTGCATCCCTCTTTCCATACTGTTTCCTCTTTCTCTCCTTCTGGCAGCCTTTATATCCTCAACTTTCCTTGATTCCTTCTCTCCTTCCCACCTAGAAATGAACCGACCTTTCTTCCATCTTCAGCTATATTTATTATTTATTTACAGTTTGTGTGTATCACAACTTTGGAGAAACAAAACAGCTTATATACAATTCTCCTCTCCTTCATTTTAACCTCACAACAACTCTATCATGCAGGTGAGGCTCAAGGTCACGTGGTGAGGTTCCATGGCAGAATGGGGGATAGGATCAGGTTCTCCCTAGTCCGGAACTCTTACTACTACACCACACTGGCTTTCATGTGGTGGTTGTGGTTGAACTGTAGCAAGCAGCCATCCCTGGAAGTTGTGTGATAGTAAGTTGCCTGTGGTTGCTGTTGAGCCTGGCACCAGTGAGTTCTTCTTCAAAGGCCAAAACAGCCCTAGAAAGAGCCCTGCCTATTTCTCCTCCCTTCCACTGACAGATACCAAGGTCTGAAGGCTGCAATACCATAGTGGCTGCCCTAGCAATACGTAGCACTTATGGCATTCACTGCTTAAAACTACAGGTGCTGTTTATATCATTCGGGGGGGGGGGTTATTTTATGTTTTTTCCCCATCAGAGTTCAGATTTGTCTGCAAACCTGGCACTTTTCATGTTTGTATAATGATCTGTCTTATCTATGATACCAATCTCTGGATTTTATGCATTTACACATGGCAACATATTGAGAATTAGATATACTGCTGGTCCGACTTCAGTTCTGTTCCCTATGTGCACTCTTGCCAGAAGAACAAGTCTTAGGCTAGTCTCCAAATTTCAGCCATGGACAGTTTTATCTACTGTGCAGGAAGGCATTATTGTTGCCCAGTGAGAGTGACCCTCAGGATGCTTATTATTCAACAGCATTTTAGAGGTGCTCATTCATCTTTGGGGCTTAACTCTGTACACCTTCAAAACCAGCTGAAGATTTATCTGACAGCTGCAGTGGAATTTGCCCAGCACTTCCATTCTTAGCAAAAGAAGAGGACTTCCCTTAAATGAATAAAATGTTTGAATACAGTAGACACCTGCTTCATCTGACAGCTATCCAGAATCAAAAAAGACTAATGTTGTCATAGAGCATGCAAGTCTTAGCAAGTGACCAGGAGAGTCCCATTGGTACCCAAGGCTCATGTGCCACATAAGGGGAAAACACTGGTCTTTCCCCCCTCTCACTAGATTCATATACAAATACAAACCTGCTGTAGGGCAATATAATTCCAACATAGTTGTGTCAGTGGCTACAGCAGAGCTAGGGATGTGCCAGTGCTATCTACTTCTCCTTGAGACCCACTCCCCAACTAGGAGCTACTCCCTGCCAAATGACAGCCACATGCTAATTCCCATTGTCCCAGTTTAATTCACAGGCCCATGCAAGGTGCTTTCCTTTTATCATTAGCCATATTTGAGATCAATAAAATTAAATTATTCAGGCCTTGGCATTTCTGCACTGTGCACTTCCAAGATATGTTCATGGCTTTACTACCAATCAAGAAACAAATCTAATTAAAGGAAGGCTTAATTAGTGTAGGTGATTTGGCCTGCTGTAAACATTTCGGGTTCTACAAAAGACCATAAGCCTGACAGCGAGAGGTCTGTCTCTGTTTTGTTTAGCACCAGATAGCAGTTTTAATCCTGCTGTCTCTACACAAGGAATCTCAGATATGCAGATTTGGAAAGATCTCTAGAGGACTGATGTACACATTGTGAAGTCCACAAGTTGGGTCCAAGGGAATGTGTAGCAGTCATTCTGTGGAATGTGTAGCAGTTGGACCGTGGGTTTCCTGAATGTGGTGACTAAAGCCCCCCAGATTAGGTTGTTATCACCAGTTGGGGAAATTGGGGGGGGGGGGTCTGGAAAGGGAGAGCTCAGAATGGGTGCTCTGTGGGGATGGGATGCCATTCTTGCTAGGGCTCATGGGAACTGTATATCATGGAATCTGGAGAGTCACAGTTTGGCTACCCCTGCCATAGAAGCTCCAGCATTTGCATGTTTTGCAGTGAAACTGATCTCTGCAGTTTGCCAATTCATTCTAATTCTCAGAAAATTTCGGTACTTTCATAGAGATTGGCAAATCTATCCCAGACTGTTTATGGTTGAGAATATAGCAGGGCTGGTGATGGAAGGAGAAATGAGGCTCTTTCTCCATCCATACCAATCTTAATCCAAATAGAGCAATAAAATATGTGAATGGAGAAGAACCTGAAACTCACACATGACTGTTCACAGGACAGACACCTGTACACTTGGTAAAGGAGATTGATAACTGGGTAAGGTAACAAAGAAGTAGAAGTAAGCTTCATATGTCCACCATCCATCTTAAAGTGCTCCTTACAGAACTGGAAAATCCTAGGATGGATCACCTGGCAGGTTCATAATCGGCATGCTCGTTTCCGAACTGCATTTCTGAGAGCCAGCTTGGGGCGGTGGTTAGGAGCACCAACTTGTAATCTGGCAAGCTGGGCTTGATTCCCCACTCATCCCACACATGGAGCCAGCTGGGTGACCTTGGGCTCACTACAGCACTGATAAAGCTGCTCTGACTGAGCAGTCATATCAGGGCCCTCTCAGCCTCACCTACCTCACAGGGTGTCTGTTGTGGGGAGAGGAAAGGGAAGGCGACTGTAAGCCACTTTGAGATTCCTTCGGGTAGAGAAAAGCGGCATATAAGAGATCCAACCCATGAAAGATCCAACCCACTGAGTTCTCCCAGACTAGAGAAACTCATACGACTACTCCCGCAGCTGCTTTCAGACAGGGATCCTGGGTCAGACGGGGGTACTTGTTCCTTGAGACTCAGAGATTAAATTGCAGAAAGCAGAATCTTCCAAGAGCATTTGCTATACCTATTAGCTATATATAGATTTATATATTAGCTATATATAGATTTATAAAATGTATTAAAGTTCAAGGTGGCTTAAAATAATAGCTTTAAAAAAATCCAGTTAAACACAAAATAAAATAACATTTATGAGGAATAATCACAGGTGGTCTGAAAAGTACCTTTTAAAATGGTGTTCATGGTCCCAAATCAGTTAGGCAGAGACAAAGTGGTCAAAACATTCTTTCCTGCCTCCATCCTTGCTTGCTTGTCTAATAGCTGTGGTACAAGTCCCTAGCACCCAGTCCAATTAAAGCAAAAGGTAACCAAGGTTCTCTCACACATACACACACACACACACATACACACACCCCTTCACTTTGAAATACACAATGAGACAGACTCAGAGAACTGAACAGAAATAGTTCCTGCAGATGTTCACCCAGGAGTAACTACTGCACCAATTAGTACTATATTTTATATATGTCTGCAGACATTCACCCAGACAGAAGTAGACAGATGAGTACTCTGCATTATTGCAACCAACTCCCCCACCCCCCACTGGAGATGTCCAACACAATCCCGTCTTGACCACATTATTTGACATTGAGAATTTCCTCAGACCTGCTGGCAAATGGGAGCCATATGGTTCCCTGCGTGAAGCTGAAACCTGATAGTAAAAAAGAAAAGAAAAGAAAAAGCTGAGCTGAAATGACTTGGTGAATTCAAATTAAAAGCTCGCCTCAGTTTAGCAATGAAGCAATACAAATGAGATGTGCAAATATTATAACTTGCTTATGCCTTAAACAATCAAGTTTGAAAAGCATTTTCAATTAATACTTACACTTGCTAATGAAAATGAAACAGGAGCCCAGCAGCACCTTGAAGACTAACATAATTTCTTGTGAGTGTAAGTTGTTGCGAGCCATCTGAAGGAGTGAGCTCTGACTCACAAAAGCTTATGCTGGAATGAATTCTGTCAGTCTTTACAAGACTGCTGAAATTCTGTTTAATTTGGCTATGCCAGAACCCAGCCACCCATCTGGAATGAATGAAAATGTGCATTTAGAGGAGAACCATTTATACACGATCTATATAGACAGGTGAAATGAGATTTCTTGCAGCTCTGCCTGGCAGCAATGTGTTTCTTTGAACACTTGAGACATTCTCATGGAAAAAGGACCTCTTGACTTTCTGTGAAACGCCCGCCCTCAGCTCCTTAATCCAGGGTGATATGAAATGATCCAGCTCCTGGCCAGAGTTCATTTTAGGGAAAGGGCTGAAAGGAAATTATCTGTTTTAAGATTGCCTTAGTGGTGCTGGAAGGAGCCAACCAGCTTGCCTTAAAGCTGGTTCCAGGAAGGAAGTTTTGTTGACCCATTGGTGCCTCTTCACGCCACTATTTCGGTGATAAATATCTATCCATTGAGAATACTAGCTATTTTCAATTCAGGAATAGAAATGTAGACTCACTGTTACTCTAGTTACTTTCTGACTCTCTGAACAAACAGAACTGGCCAATCCCTTCAAGTATTCATGCAACAATTCTCTATCCATACTCTGATGATTATTTAAGTACCTCTTAATTTAGTGTTTAAAAACCCAGATCTCAAATGGTATATTGCTTTCATAATTCAGAAGCCAGCTCTGCTTTGTAGCTATGAAGCTCACCTAAGTAATCTGTGGAATTTGAATTTCTGATTCCAACATGATCATCTTTCTTGTGTCTACAATATGACCTCAGGGACAATCACAGTTGCCTAAATACAGAGAGCCATTCCACACCCGATTTAAAAAGTGAGAGTCTTACCCTTTGCAAACACCATATTTTTGGCATTTGGCATGACATCGTAAACATCCAGCGTTACATCTGCAAACTGGCAGCTACATCCTCCATTTTAAAGTGCTTGCAGGGAAATCCACAAAACTGGATCCCCCCTGCCATGTAGCATTAGCAGGATGAGAGCAGCCAGCAAGACACTCACACAAGATATGTGCATTACCAAAGTGGCTGAAGTAGAAAGATTTCCAGCTCCAGTGCCCACCTTTGAGCCCACCTCGCTCTCAACCTGGAATGGGGCTTTCATTAAAAAAAAACTGCCTGGAGCAATAGTCACACAAATAGACACACAATCGCCCAGGCAGAGCACAAAATAAACTTTTCCCCACCATTTTGCTCATAAAGCATGCCTCTTCCCCACCCAGAAAAAAACCCAATAACAACAAATCAACCCCGCCCCCCCCCCCACACACACACATTTTTTTTACAGCTTCAAGGCACTGGATTGCAAGAGAGATTGCAGTGAAAGGAGCCCTATGCATCCATGAATAAATGCATATGCGTTTAAACAAATCTCATTTTAAAAAAATAGTAGGCATTGCACTCCCTTTAAAAGAGTGAGGAAGGTGATTGGCTGCGTATCTTGATTGATAGTTAGAAGAGAGGAGCATGTTTAGCGTGTTCCCCTCTTCCACCATTTCAAGCAGGTGTGCAAAATGGCAGGAAGTACTAGACGGCAGCAGAGGAGCAGGCAGGTAATGAATTCTGGGAGGTGTGGGGGGATTTTAGCATTATGCCATTGCGCTGGCCTAAAGCTGATTTTTTAATGTGTGGAATGGCTCAGAATATCCCACAAATTTAGGCAGTAACAGGCCCATGAGTGTGTGTGTGTGTGTGTGTGTATGTGGGGAGACACAAAGATGCCTGTAAAGTAGCAAACAGTGGCTCAAAGTGTAGCTTTGTCAGGCATTCATCACGATGGAAGTGTAGAAGTGGAGTTTTCTTTCCCTGGCCCCGTGCCAACTTGTCATTCAAGATTAGTGTATGGCAATCTAAACATGAGGAAGTTTCCATATACATGATCCATGTCCTTCACTTTCTAGTTTAAAGGTAGATTCAAGTCCAGTAGCACCTTAAAAGAGCAACAAGATTTTCAGAGTATGAGTTTTGAGAGTGAAACCTCCCCACCCCCTTGTCAGATATTGTACATGGGGTTGCTTTTGAAGATAGCCAGGAAACTGCAGGAGCAAAATGCAGCAGCCCTCTTTTTAACCAATGAGATCCTGTCATTCCTATTCTGAGGTAAATCATGGGCTGCTGATTAGCTTCAGGGTCCAATTCAGGTTGATTGTGTTTACCTTTAAACTCTCATTCATGACCTGGGGGCTGGGGCCCACAGACTTGAAGGACCACCTCTCCCTGCATGCTCCCATGCTTCTTTCACCACAGCAGGTTCTACTGTCAGAAGCCCATTCCTAGGACATTTTGTTGATCTCAAAGGTGGTCCTGGACACAAATCTAGGGGTCCCACTTAAGACCAACACAGCAGCTCTTAGTCTGGAACTAGGTTAAAGACTGCATTGTGGGATTCTGCATGCATTTGGGTGTACATTCATCTTATCCATGGTTCCAGAATCCAGCTTGGCCTGGAGGAAATTCACCTACCAAACCCCCAGTATCGATCAGCAATTCCCTGGGTATACAAGGAAGGGCAACAAAAGAGAAACACTGGGACATCCCTTCCTGCCCACCTACTCAAAAGCTGCCTAAGTTCATAAAATCAGCATTTAATTTTGTTAGCCCTGTGAAAACGGGATGCATTGAACATGGTGAGACTGGAAGGGCATAAGCTTGATCTCTCCACACCTAAATGAATGCCTGAGCAGGAGCTGAGGTTGATAAATAAATGGTTAGAAAGATAAGACACATTGGAACAATGGAGTATTCCTTGCATAGGGAAAACTGCAGAGCCCAAGTGGCATTTAATTCAGGGGAAATTGGACTTTGGTTTAATGATGTGATGACCTGCACTGTTCCATGAGGCATCTCTTGCTGGAGTGTGCACTCCCCAGATTCCCAGAACTGAGGGGCTTTTCGCACGCCTTCAAAATCGCACAATGGTTGCCAATTGAAAACGCTATTGATTTGCCGTTATGCACAACGTCGTTGACAATCTGCCACACACCTGAAACCGAACCGCAAAAAGCGCTTCCTTGTAGCGCTTTCAGGGAAATCCCCAAAAGTGGATTCACCCTCCGGAAAGCGATACACTCCTGCAACCAATCTGCAACACTAGCGAAAAAGACCTGTGCGTTAACATTGTTGCGGTTTCTACAAAGTCCCTCCCCCTGGCTCTCTCCTCTGATCTTCCGGCGAAGCGATCGCCATTTTTTTTTCTCCGAGCGAGCGGGGATAAACGCACCAGCGAGCCTCTTTCTGTTTAGAGGCTTCCCCGGCTTCAGTCCCTCCCCAGTGTCACTAAGCACAAACAACACTTTGGACACAAACAACAGAGAAGCCCGTTTGTTGATGTATTTTCCCTTTATTTTTTACACGAAAATCGGGCCTGTGAGAGGGGGGGGGATTTTTTTTTTCACTCGGAGGGAGCGTGGCAACGATCAAACGACAGCTCAAACACACCGGGCAGCTGGATGGGTCTCTCCGTTGCAACGAATCAACACAGATTCGTTGCAATGGGTGTGTTTTTTTTTAAAAAAAACTTTCTTAAAGGGAAAGGGGCTGTTTGGGAGCATGCTAACGGCTGCCCATTGGCTGCTTGACGGCCAGGGGTGGGACGAGCTTGGCAAGAGCGCTTCCTTTCTAGCGATTTTTGCCGAGACCGGAACCCTGTGGGAAACGCTACAAAACGCAACTGGATTCCACTACAAAGGCAGGTATGCATAACAACGAATTCCACTATTTTAAATGGCGATTTTTCATTCAGCAACCAATTTGCTACAAAGATCCCGGTGCGGAAAGCCCCTGAGTCTCCGCAGCCAGCATCCCCACTCTGGACTGGGAGCTGCCTGTGCAGTCTTACGTCCTGCTGGTGCTGGAGTACATGAAGTCTCAAGGAACATCTGAAGCTTCAAGGCACCTTTCTTCGACTGCAGCAGGCTGACTCATAAAAATTCTGTGTGAACTTGGCATGCACCTCCAGTGACACCTTTCTAATCTCTAATAAATAATAAAATGTTGTCTCTGATTGTTAACCTGCACATTACAGCCTGCTGGTGTGGTGTTTCTGACCATGCTACCTAAACTGAATATTTAATAATCTCTAATGGAGGAACTCTCATTTGTTATTAAACATTCAGGGCAGGGATCTCAGCAACATGCACACCCTTAAATGTGTAGATTGACTTTTAAGGGGCAGAGATGTTCTGCTGCCAAAGACGTCACATAGGAGGCGTCCAGGCTCTGACCCCAGCATGAGATGTATTCTGATGGGTTCCACACATAGATCTGATGAGTAATCAGACAGAAACTCAAAGTGAGCCCATAAATTGGATGCATAGTGGCAAGATGACTGGCTCTAGCTTTCCATGGGCCTTGCATACCAAGAAATCAGTGGGCTTCCTTGCTCTCCTTCCTGTCACCAAAGGAGCAGCTTTAAACAGGATGTCATTTAAGTGTAGCTATGACTGGGCTACAAATCAGGAAGTCCCCAGTTCAAAGCTTGCCTCTCTCCTATGGCCACTTATGCCGGTGCTGACGAGCCTCAATCTCCCCCCCTCCACTTCGGTTCTGCACGTTTCAGACACCATGCAGGATTGTTGTGAAGAGTATACAAGAAGCATTCTGTGGAATATAACTGCTAAGTAATCCTATTTATCAGAATTCTCAGAATACAACAGTCCTGTGTGGCTATGAAGGCCTAATTTGAAAGAGGCATTAAGATTGGAAGAAGACATTTTTGGCCTTGTAAGAATAAAACATTTCAACTGGGTTACTTTATTTGCATTATTGGGACTCATGAGCAGGCAGCTGCCCTGTGTTAACAATGACTAGGAGGACTACCAGTTGTGTGGGATGCTACACCAAGAATGTGCAATCGGTTTTCCATCACTAGTCTGACCTTTACTGAATCCATACAGTTTAAGATTGGCCAGGATCATAGTCCAAGCGCCAGAAGCAGAATGATGAAAGTGCTTGGCACAGAATACTGGTACTGCCAGTAGCTCAGAAATATGGAAAGGGGCCTATTTTATAATCTGGAAAAAGTACATCCATAGACCATCCACAGGCAAAGTCTATATATTTAAAGGTTCCCTGGGTACACAGAAAATTATGATTTTGTAAATTAACCAAAAATGATGGAGAAAAATCTTTAAAAACATCCCTTAGCAGGACAGATTTTGGAGAGCAGCAGATATTCAGAAAGGATAAATCAGTCTGCTGAGAGTTTAGGGAATACCAGAGGGGAAGATTTTGGGAGATGGGTAGGATTTCCAAATTATAACCCCATTCTGCAATTTGTTACAGGCTCCAGTTGTAATAGGTCTCCTAGCAGCAGCATTTCTGAATTGCAAGTCTTAATGTTGCTAGAATTGATGACAGTCCTAACGGCTACAGAAGCCATGGTGGGATATCACATAGCAGAGGGCATTACAAAGGATTTCTTGCATGGAGTGTCCTCTGGGATTCTGTGGAATTGCTAAACTGTTTCCAAGCACAGACTCGGAGCAGTACATTCTCTGAAATGACTGCCATTAAGGGCAAAGCCTGAAGTAGAGAAGGAATTCTAATACAGTGATGGTAATTCTTCCAAAGATATCAGTGTAATTGGATATGCACATATCTATGGTATTAAGAAAAGCCACATAGTATTAGGTGAGATCCTCTAATTTTGGGCCTGTTTTCAGTGAGCATTCAAGTTAACTTTACGCCACAGTGGATATTCAAGAGTGTCAAGTTTAAACAACTTCAACAGCATGTTTGAAATATGGTATCTGACGAACATGCTCTCCACTGTGTTGTCTTTTCTAGATCTTTCAGGGGGGAAACTGCACAAATTTGCAAGCATTGTAGTTGGTAATCATGGATTGCATTCTACACTGCAAGCCATGACAGGTCCTTCAATTCAAGAACTAGAAATTCAGGAGTTGTTTCATGAATATGAATCTGAACCCAAGATATTTGAAAAGAGGCAGCAATCAAGTCCCCCATCCCCAGTTTCAGCCCTCAAAAATGTGATCTTCTGATAGAAGAAGATAAGGGGAGGGAGCGGGGGGGGGGGGGAGCCCAGATGCGTCAATTAGTTTGAAAGCCCCTGACATTCTCACAGACATGTTGGAAACAGCCTGGCCCTATCAGTGCATTTTGGATTATGCTACAACGGCACAACAATTTGCTTCGCATTTATTCTTGGAACAGTAAGTGTATGTCAACTCACTTACTGAAGGATGAACATGCTAGATTGTGTATCTGGGGAAATGCATTTTATACACTTTCTCTCTTCCTCTGCTCACATGTTCATTGGGGTTGTACGTGCTAAGTGGAACGTAGTGGTACAGTTGTCATACCTAGTATCTGTGATATACCCTTTGAAGTGAACATTAAATGTTTGGACCTTATAAAAGTTTTATGCATGCTTGCATGCGTGAATAAAACTGCACAGCTGTATCCCTTAAGTGAGCGAGAATGTTCCTTGAGGATTTTAAAAAAGTGTAGATGCCAACAAGCCAAAACATCCTCTATGTAGTAGCCTCCCCCTTTGGACAGAAGTGTGGCCATCCCTCTACAATACAGCCTTTCCAGCCCACCCATAATGGGATGGAAGAGACTTGTCGTTAACTCTTGGGCTTACCAGGAAAGTTCCTGCATGGCCACTGTCCTGCATGGCCACTTACAGGAGCCAGCTGAGCCAAGCCCCAGTGGAGCGGGCAGTGCCCTATGGCCTGCTTGGCTTTAGTCTGCCCATTCAGGGCAGCAATGGGTGTGGGCTTATCCCCTGACCCATCCTGTGCTGGGTCCAAGCCGAGGGGTCCGCTTAGCCATTTGAACTTCCCACTGTGCCCCTTGTCTTGGCAACTGGACCAGCAGGACTGGTATGGAAAGGGTGAGGGGCACAGGCGGTAGACTCCAGGTTTTCTGCCACTCTGTTCAGGAATGAGATGGCTCTTGGAACTATCAAGTGCTGCTTGACAAAGCACAGCTCTCCTGTTGTTAGCAGCACATGTCGCTTTGAAATGTAGCTCCTGAAATAGTTCCCAAACAGAAACTTATTTTGAATAAGAAGCCACAATTTCCTGTTCTGTGCAAAGTTCTGTGCGGTCGTTCCTGCCAACTCTTCAGAACAAGAAGAGTTGGTTTTTGTATGCTGCTTTTCTCAAGGAGTCTCAAAATGGCTTACATTCTCCTTCCCTTTCCTCTCCCCACAACAAACACCCTGTGAGGTAGGCAGGGGTGAAAGAGCCCTGATATTACTGCTTGGTCAGAACAGCTTTATCACCCACGGTCACCCAGCTGGCTGCATGTGGAGGAGCGGGGAATCAAACCCGGCTCACCAGATTAGAAGCCACTGCTCTTAACCACTGTACCAAGCTGGTTCAGTGCAGAAGAGAAGGAGATTTTGGAAGTGAGTTTCTATTTGGCAGTGCATAAAGGCACTTTTAACAATGTATGCAGGTATGTTTCACAGTTTTATTCTTCATCATATTAATTCTTATGATGAGAACTGAGACTTTGCTGGTCATACATTGTTTCAGCACATTTCAGCCAGCACATCCAGGCCATAAAACTTCACCATAATAGGAATTAGTTGCACAAAATCTTTTAAAAACATAAGTAAGGATACAATAAAACTTACTTTGAGCAAGCAGTTATCATGGTCTTTTTCTAGCTTTTCTGCTCATGCAAGAGCAAGAGGAAATTCTGCCTTGGAGCTCTCCCATAGCATATAGCCCTCCCGCTATCTAAAAGAATTCATGCTCATTCTCAGAGAATTTATGCACGTATCTGCAAGCTCCATAGCGCAGCCTTTTTCAGCCTTTTGGCCATGGAGGTAACACTGAAATATTTTTCAGGCTTTCAGGTACCCAGAGGTGATGTTAACTGGTCATTTCCCTCTGCCACACCCCCTGGGAGTAAGTGGAGACTTGAACAACAAAGGTTTAAATGGTCCCCTTCCCACCCTCTCCAAGTCCATCACTGGTCACTTTGGGAAGGGGTGGGTCAACCTGCCCAAATAAGGGTAGAATTTTCTAAAATTAAAAAAACCTTTTCTTTCACAGCGTTGGAGAGCTCTCCTCGGCGACCATTTTGAAAAAAACACATCCTATTTGGGCCCCAATCAGGACTCTTCAGGGCACCTTATGGTACCGCGGCTGGGAAAGCTGGCCATAGAGCAATCTTTCTCAGCATTTTTACCATTGAGAAACCCCTGAAATATTCTTTAGACTTCAAGAAACCCCAGAAGCAGCACAATCATGCAGAATATGGTTGGAAAGCAGAGCTGTGTAATTGCCCACCTGGGGCCCCTCCCCTTTCCACCCCCTCCAGGCCCATCATTGGCCATGGGGCAGTTGACATGACCCTATCTGTTGCTCTTAAATAAAACAGTAAGTCCACTGTAGGCCATACCTGTCCAGGATTGGCCCCTCACCCAAACTAACAGGTGTTCCAGCCAGTCAGGCGAGGGGCCAATTGCCAGGCGCAAAGCACCTGACGATTGGCTCCTCTCCTGACTGACTGGAACTGGCAGCAGTTGGGAGATGCACAGTGCCTCCCGTCTCGCCTGACCCACCGCCCCCAAGACGGTACACCCCTCCCACCCACAACCTCAGCAGCAGCTACACGCCTGCCCCCCCCAAAGACCCACGCCGCCCCACCCTGGAGCCTCCAGCCCGCATTACCATGTGCCTCCCAAACCGCCCCCCACCCCACAACGGAGAGACGCCATTAAGCCCTGGATCCACCAAGCCATGTTGCGCCCCCCCTACAACTGGCAGCCACAGCCCCAAGCCGAAACTGCTGAGGTCCCTCCGCACGAGGGCGCAGGCCCGCGAGGACCAGGGAATGCTGGCGCGCCCTCCTGCAGCGCGCCTGCCACCTCGCTGAGGCAGCAAGCCTGCTCCACGGGGCCTCCAACTCTCCGAAAATCCGCCTCCCAAGCCATGGGGAGGGGACTGGGGAATGCTCCCAAGACCCCATGGGACGCTACACGGCCCCTGAGGAGCAGCGCAGAGCCGCAGGGAGGCCCAAGGCCTCCCCACTCCCCTGACACCCCCGCCCTCCCTGGGACACCGATTCCTGCGCTGTCAGGGGGGGGCGGCCATGGGGTGTCCTGCCAAGAGCCCTGCTAGCGCCCGCTGTATTTTGACTACAGCGAGCTTAAATTCTAGTATGGTAATATTTCCCAATAATAACATCAACAGCATTGGGACTTGCAGTTCCTTAGGAGGAACAAGTAGGCTTTGCATCTGTGCAGGCAGGGACATAATGTATATGGCAGGTGCTTCTGAACGGTGTCCTTTATCATATGCACCGATGTCTCCTTTGTCACTTGGTTCTCAAAGCTTGGCTGTTGTATTTGATTGCATCACTGACTATGAAGTGGGCTGCCCAAGGGCAAGGAAAGGTGAGATACAGACCTTGGCACAAGATACAGGAGTAATACCAGTGCCGCTGAAACAAGGAAGGAGGGGAAGCCAGAGCCGGCCTTCCTAACCAGCTGAGATCCACTTTCCTATCCGACAGAACACAATCCACACAACCCTTTTGATTATGACCACCCAAACGACACATGACTGTGCAAGCTTTTCATTTTGACAGAACTCTTTGTCAAGCTGGTGGTTTCAAAAAAAAATAAAATGTTTTTAAAAGTTTAAAAAGTGAAAGGAAAATCCCACAGGACATAATGGTGAATCTTGGTCAGGCTGTTCCCAATGGGGTAATACAACAATTAAACCCCATCAACATTCACAAGTGTCAACCATCATCTTCTGCTAGGTCTACCATCACCTACTGTGGAGTCAACATGGCTACAAATGCCTTTCTTAGGGAGGTGGGGAAGCGGGGGAGCTCCCTTCTCATTGCTGCCATCTAACAGCTGCAATTCACTCTGCTGGTCATTGATCATGACCCTTTTAGTAGCAAGACCAAAGCTTTCTTCAGCATCTAGCCACAATTCCCCAGCTCCCTGTCACTCCCTCACCCTTCATGTCCTTCTGTATCTGAGTGGCCAGTCCCTAAAGGCTTCCTATCTGAATCTGGAGTGTAGCTTCCCACTGCACCTGTCTCTGTCAAACGTCCTTGGGCCTGGACTGTTAACAAAGCATGTGTGTGACTTGCAAAAAAACCTGAATAAAGATGTTAAGATTTGGGAAGTGAGATCTGTCACTGTAAGTATGGGCCAGATCAGTATCTCAATATGGAACAGTGGCCATCGGCTTCTGCGACAAATATTCAGGAATGTTTTGGTAAGTGGCCTAACATTTTTTATTTTTATTTATTATTTATTCATTGGATTTATAGCCTGCTGCTCTTGGAAACCAGCTCACGGCAGGTTAAACAAGCTATCCACACAATATAATACAATAAAATCCCTTCAAAAAACCATTAAAACCCCAATTTCTAGAATACAACAATACAAAACTTCCACAGATGGCAACCATAGTTTCACTTAAGACAAACCCTTCTGAAGGCAGCATGGGGAAGACCAAGATTTTGACTTGCCATCTACCATACCCTATAAAATCTCCCCTAATATAAAAAGAAGTATGCGTGTTTCTATATCTCAAAAGCTGCATGTTATGCCCCCCCCCCCCCGGCCATTTCTACCACCCTCTTATGATTCAGTCTTGGCCAATCCCAGAAGATTTATTTGGCTTCACTGGATTCTCTGAAATAAGAGAGGGGGGGGGTGATTTTTAAAAACTATCCCTATCTACCCCCTGCTTGACTAAGCACTGTGCCCAGGCTTGAGAGAAAGCAGCACTTCCTAATAAGTTATTAATGGCTCTGTGGCCGTTGTTCAATGAAGCAGATGCCTGCAAATCTCTAATCAGGCATTATTTCCCAGGGAGGGAAGAGCGGGAGCAACACAGATGCAGGGCCCCTCCCGCAGCTTATCATGGCTAATATAATACGGGCAGATTTACAGAGGAAACAGCAACAAACAGAATCTCGTGTGTTTGGAGCAGGCAGGGAGTCCTCTGACAACAGCAAGCAGAGCTCTGCTGCAGCCTCCAGTGCTTCCCTCTTGCAGCACAGCTTTGGGCCCTGCCCTGTTCCAGGTGAGTTAGTTTCTCTTGGGGCTGGTGTAGAGCAGTGGTCCCCAACCTTTTTATCACCGGGGACCAGTCAACGCTTGACAATTTTACTGAGGTCCGGGGGGGGGGGTAGTCTTTTGCCGAGGGACGTTGCTGTCGCCGCCTGAGGCCCTGCTCCGCTTCCTTTCTCACCGGCGCCCCTGACTTCCCGCCGCCCACTGGGGGGCGCTGCCAGCAGCAGCTGCACACTGCCATGCCAAGGGGGAGCCTCAGCCATGGTGGCCACTGGAGAGCACCAAAGGTGAGCTGGTGGCAGGCTGGTAGGGCAGCCCCTGAGGCAGCAGTCGGGGAGGAGGACAAGGAGGAGCCGTGGCCCGGTACCAACTGATCCACGGACCGGTCCCGGTCCCCAGTCCGGGGGTTGGGGACCGCTGGTGTAGAGGACTGGCAAGCTGGCTGGCGGGGAGGGGATCACAGGGGAGAAGCCGGTTTCTATCTGGAGCCCTGAGACCACCTCCAGGTATGGCTCAGTAACATGGCCTGCTTCTACTTTCCATAATGCATGGGTAGTGGCATCCTTTGGCAAGGAGACAGGCTCATTAGTAAAGCTGTCCCGCAGGGGGCTGAGCAGGATGCAAGAAGCAAGGGTCCCTAGACACAAACAGCCATAGGTGCAACTCTCTGATACCCAGATGAGCCCCACCAAACAGCAGGGATAAGTCTGGGTCATGGTGCTGCCATGGCAGTGGAAGCCGTACTGGTTGCTGCATTTGGGGGAGGGGCTGTGGTGCAGTCCCTCGGCAAAAGACCCAGCCTGTCCCATCATGTAGCAGATGAGGTGGACACACTGGGAACCTGCTGCCTGCTAGAGTAGACAGTGCTGACCTTGGCAGACTCAGTAGCCTTTTCAAAACAATACCTGCATGGAAATCAGTGCACACAGAGGTGGAGCAGGCATGCACAGGAAATTCACTTTGTGGCAGACCACAAAGCACCAGAATGAATATCTCCGGGACATTATATGTTCTCATAGCAAAAACTACCACTTTTCCATTTGAGGTGACGTTGGGAGAGACCCAAGAATGGATCCAAGACATGATCTCCTACTGCTTTTGACAGCACCGAGCCCCAGTTTGGATTGCAGTGAAGACTCCACTTTGTGATCTGAGTCATACACTCAGGGCCTCCCATGGCTGCATTTAGCAGTTTAAAAACCAGCAGGAGGCCATTCCACACAACTCCCATCCTCACAGATCTTGTGTTTGGACTCATTTGGGAGCTGCAGCCAATCCTGCCCCTCTGATGAGTGAAGGACACACCTTTAAACAGCTGCTAAATGCATTCACGCTTTCCATTTTTTATGGGTACTCTTTCCAAATCCTAGGCATTATTATTATTATTATTATTACATTTATATCTCGCCTCCCCCCGGGATATGCTTGGGGGGCAGGGTATAAATCATCAAACCAAAGAATAAATGCACACCTAAGCTTCCATGAGACCATTCACAGAGTACAGATGAATCGAAGATAGAGCTTCTACTCAAGTGATTATCAAGAACAATCCAGTGAACAAGGGAGGGCAATCCATTGTTCATTTTTGTTGATTTAAAATTGGAGTTGCCAGCATCCAGGCTGTGGCCTGGAAATCCCCTGGAATTGCGCGTCTGCAGACTACATAGACCAGTTCCCCTGGAGAAAAAGGCTTCTGTAGAAGGCAGACTTTATGCAGGGGTAGTCAAACTGTGGCCCTCCAGATGTCCATGGACTACAATTCCCATGAGCCCCTGTCAGCATTCCCCAGGCTCCACCCCCCAAATCTCCAGTTCACCATATATCAAAACTATATTGTTAGGGTTTCATTCGTGTTCAAATGAAATCAAGGCAAAGGCAGTTTGCCCAATGGGTACCAGACCTCCATTGACTGTTCCTGTTTCTTAGTATACGTGGCCCCAAATGGCTCTGAGCCAGGCTACCTGAAGGACCACCATCTTCCGAAAGGGAAAGCGGTGGCTTGTCTGAAATGTTGAGATTTGCTTTTAATGTTAAGATTTGCTTTTAAAGTTAAATATCTTTAAGAATGATGATTTTATTGATTTTATGTGGTTTTATGTAATTTATACAAGAGCCTCTTGTGGCGCAGAGTGGTAAGGCAGCCGTCTGAAAGCTTTGCCCATGAGGCTGGGAGTTCAATCCCAGCAGCCGGCTCAAGGTTGACTCAGCCTTCCATCCTTCCGAGGTCGGTAAAATGAGTACCCAGCTTGCTTGGGGGGTAAACGGTAATGACTGGGGAAGGCACTGGCAAACCACCCCGTATTGAGTCTGCCATGAAAACGCTGGAGGGCGTCACCCCAAGGGTCAGACATGACTCGGTGCTTGCACAGGGGATACCTTTACCTTTACCTTTATGTAATTTATACCTGTTGTGAGCCACCCTGAGCCCTCAGGTGAAGGGCAGCATACAAGTGGAAACATCAATCAATCGATCCAGCCCTCTGTATGAGACAATTGCTTCAAGCCCTGCCCTCTGGGTCTCTCCCTGCAGAGGAAAGTTGGGTGGTGATGAATGTAGTTTTTTTCATGGCTACATTTTGCTTTCGACATGGCCTCCCTCTTAAGGTCCACCTGGCACCTGTTTTGCTTTCCTTTTGGTGCCTGTTTCAACCTTGATGTCTACTACTATCATTTTACACTCCTACATTGTGCATGCTTCTGTGCCCTGACTTTCTTTGATTGGCTATTTTTACTAGAATATTTGTAATTATTGGGGTTGTTTCTTTGTTACGTTTTTATCATTGTAATTTTTCTGTTTGCTTGTTTTATTTTGTCATCGTGAGGAGTCTCAAGCAGGTCTGGAGAGTCAGCATAGACTTCTAAGTCAATAAAGAAATCAGCCTAGAAGCATTGCTCGTGCATCAGAACTGTAGATGTTGGCTGGTTAGGACCTTCAAGGTCATCCTAAGTCAAAGATTCTCTAGTAACTGAGGGCAGCCAGGAAGACTGGATTGCCAGGAAGGCTGGAATGAGGAAGCACCATTCATTGCAAGCAACCCACTGAGAAAGAGACCAAGGTCAACTCGTGACTACTTGGCTCAGATGAGGCTTGTCTTGATAATATCACATGAGAGGCACCAGAAGGCACAGGAGGCTGAATTGTGACAATGTTTCTCAATCACACCAAGCCCCCATGATGAGAATGCCAGAAAGCTGTTGTAAATAATGACATATCTGATCATTTGTATGCAACTGGCAATGTAGTATTCCATTAGTTTGTTGAGAGTTTAGGGAGATGGGACTTGGCTTTGTGCACTGAAGATATTTCATATACAAATCTTGCCATTCATAATCCATCAACACGGGGGGGGGGGGGGGTGGACTTTCCACTTCCAGACTATTGAATGTGTGTGTACCAGATGATGTCAAGTCTTTTTGCAAGGCAAACTCACAATGGCCTTATGCTTTGTGTTCACAGCACAAACTAGTACAATTGTAAGGTGATGAAAACTTTATTGAATATCAATGCAGTCACAAAGGTCACAGAGTGGGGTAGAAGACCAATGATCATAATTGTCTCTTTCTCTCTCTGCTTCAGTTTCTGCCTTCTTCTATAGCATGACAATGTACACCCAGAGCATACAACACTCACTAGTATTGCAGAAAGTGGACCAGAAAGTAACTTGATGTCGACCGAAGTGCTCTTCCTATTCTAATATGCTCCTGTATATGCCGTTTGGCCTTTTATTCACTTACGTTTATCTTAGATATTTTAAAAATATGATTAGGATGATAAATGGAGGATGGGTCTATGAATGGATATCATCTATGACAGCTCTATGGAGTCTCCCTGTTCAGAGATTATGTATCTGGAGGCTACTGTTGGAAACTGGACTCTGAACTGGAGGGACTTTTGAACACTTACAGCAGAACCTTTCATAAATGCTTTTTACTTTCAGTTCTCGTATCTTTTTCCTATACTGCTGAATAACAACTATGATTTAAGACAATTTTCTCCCTAGAAATCGCTAGAGATAGAAAATGCAGGGTGAACAGCTTCTAACAGATTTGGGTTTGGGGTGGCCCTGGTTACTTCTCACACGGAGGCCATCTTTGCAGACTGAAACTCATATGTTACCCAAATTGCTGGACACGTGTCCTAAAAACACGTATCTTTGAGCTCGTGGGGAATATTAGCTCAAATGCTGCGAGAGGGGGGTAACTTAGCGTTATCGGATCGTTACCTTTGTATACGAGGGTTATTCCACCTGTAGGAACTCAAGGCAAACACAGATTTAAATGGTAAAATGTTAATATAAGCTTTTATTGAAAGGAAAATAACAAAAGTACACACAAATAGCTAACACACACATACAAGCAGTCATATAGAGAAGGGGGAGGAAGAGTGGAAGGCTTGATAGTTACCTGTCCGAGGAGTGGTGGGTCAGAGGAAGGAGCACGAACCAGCGTGGGAGGTCCCGGGTTGGAAGACACTCAGAGTGGCTGTGTGAAGCCACAGTTTTTATAGGATTTTGGGAAGGGGGCTATGTGACAAGGCTCAGGTAAGCATGTGCTGGAAGTTTCCAGGGTCCCCAGAGATTAGGACAATACCTGGCCAAGTGGGGGGGGGGTGATGGCCGTAAATGGATTTGGATAAAGGTATTAATGGCTCTGAGGAATAGAGCCATCAGGTCTCGCTGGCAGGATGTGGGGGAAATATCCCCTGGCAGAGGGGCCAAGTGTGAAAAATGTTGCAAGACAAAGGATTTTCCTAGGAGCCCTTAGGCAAACAGGAGGAAGCCAGTCCACTCACTTAGAAATACAATGGGGGGGGGGTCGAGAGTAGGGCATGGAGGCACCTGGATTTCCAAACCTGAGGCAGAGAGCAAGATTTCTAAGATGGAGTCTGGCCTGGCTTGGCTGACCCTAGCAGTGTCATGGCTTTAGCTTAAGCCTAGACTATTGTGGGGTGCCATTGGTTATAGAAGACAGTGTGCCAAGACATAAGGCAGGGATCCTGCCATGCGTAACATTCCCCCCCTTCTGTAGTGAATTATATGTCCAATTTATTCACTACAGACCAATGTATAATGCGTTAGTGGTGGCAAAGATTGAAATTCAGACAAGAAATTCAGAGAGAAAAGTGGGGCCATCTTCTGCCACTACAAAAACTACAAAAACCTAAGCCAAATTAAAAACAAAACACATTTAGGAGGGGTTTGGGTGACTTAAGGAAAGCTGTGAAGTTGCTGTTCCCCTTTACCACAACCACTCAAAACTAAATGTAACATACATGAACTATGAACTAGCTAAGCGTGAGGTCTCCACCCTATGAATAAAGCAATGAACCAATGCAACCTAATACGTTGAGCAAGGCAATCTAGCAAACAACAGACAAAAAGCAAATGCAGTGAAAACCAAATTCTATGCAGGCAGGAAACTGTGGGCAGTACCTGAGCAATATTTTAGAATGCGAGCACTAGGCAATCCTAAAAATGCTGGCAATGAATATCAAGCAATTACTATGAAGCAAGCAGAAAGTGGTAGAAACTAAAAAGTTAGACAATGAACTAAGCAATGGCTTCTAATAAGCAATGCAATAAGAACAAGGTAAAGCTAAGCAATTTAGCAAAACTTATATACATAAACTAGCAAACTATTTAAAACTGATACAGGCACAATGCAATAGACAGTGAGTTGAAATACAGGGCACAATACAATTTGGAATACAGACAATACAGTTTGAAAAACTTCCTCCCCCCCTTGTCCCATTGGTAAAGGTGGGAGTGAAGCTGGAGATTCCTTGAATAGTTGAACATGAGGATTGATGAAGATGAGCAACTGGATCAGCAGTTGAATATGTTGATATATATATGCATATATATATTTTGTTGTTGTTGTAAGATATTGCTGGATGATGTTTGCAAACACATAGAATGGTAAAGGAGGTTCCTCCATGGGGGTAAAAAGCAACTTTGGCGAGGATCCATTTTATGAGAGAGCCACTGGCAAGAGGTTGTGGCAACAAGCAAATAGCTGGAGATGTGTGCAGGTCCGGGTTAGCTTGCAAGTTGATCTTCTTCCCCCCCTCGTGACTGAAATGGCAGGGGAAGAGGTGGTAAAGGCACTAATCCAGGGCGTCAGAGGGTATGCAGGGTCAGAGATTGCACATAGAAGAAGCAGTAGGCAGGCTGGGCAGCAAGGCTTCATAGAACAGGAGCTGGGGTAAACAGCAAGCATCAGTAGTTCACTAGCAAGTAGGCTGGGGCAGAAAGCGCAGAGCAGCAGGTCATGACCTCAGGACACATCCATAGCAAACGCAGGCAGAGGATCGCTGTCATCTTGACCAGGTCAGGTCTGGAGGTTGGCGAGCAGGATACAGGTGAAGAGCACACAGGCAGGACCATCAGGAACTGGCCTGGCGATCTGAGGTTTGTGATGCACAAGCCTGGAGCCTCACTAGGGCAGGCTTGGCAGACGCGGGTTGCAAGAATGTTTGAGTGGCCCAGGGCATCAACAGCACAGTGGAGCTGAAGAGCTCAAGGGGGAGACACCCAATTGAGAAAAGGACAAAGATTGACAAAAGTTCAATGGAGAAGTGTGTGCAGCTGCAAAGAGTGAAGCTGCAAAGTCTGTTGAGGCTGGGCTCAAGTAGGCACACAGCCTGATGGATATACAGATTAGGAAAAATACTCAAAAATTTAGAGCTTTGAAGACAATGAACTCAAAATGAAAGATTGGAGCAGAGGGGTGCCCCCATAAGTGACTGTCAAAAAGATCCACTGTGGTGATTGCCCACCATGACCTTACAGAGACTGAAAATAGAATTTAAGAGGAGCTAGGTGCCATCTCCAGGGAGGGAGAGGGAGATTAGAGTGCAATCATAAAACAAGAGAAGGAGGTTGCCAAACTCCTGGTGAATTTGGGAATTTGAGAGAAAACTGATAGATTACTATGGGCAACTGAAGCAAGATCCTTTGTTGAAATACACAAGAGGAGAGAAAGTCCTGGAAGTCCTGGAAGAAGAAGATAGTTTTTGGAGGCTAGGTCTACTGGACATGTGCATGTCCGCTGCACTGTTGTGTAAAAAGAAGCATTCAGAAAAAGAATCAAAAAGCCAAAGTTATAGGTTCCTGCAAACACGTTGCAAATGGTCTGTGAATGAATAGATTAGCAGCTCAAGTACAAATATATATATATGGGGAATAAAAAGAAGAATTGCTAGATAGAATCTGGTCAATTGCTTTTCAGTTAATAAGCACAAAAAGAAATAGATGCTCTGATATGCAATAGGTTAAAAGCATACTACAGATTTTTCTCTATAAGGAACATAAGATAAATCAAAACACAAAAAGAAAGCTTAAAAAACAAAACTTTGATTGTGATCTATAAAGATCTTGCTATAAAGAGCACAAGAGAGGACTCCTAATTAAAAGAGGACTCAAAAACATGGCAAAAGAATTTGCAAAATATTGTGGATTGACATAAACAATCTAAAAAGTTAGAGCACATAAGCACAAATCTAAAAGCAAAGGTTTCTTCTAAAAATGAATAAAACCAATAACTTCAAAGAAAATTTAAAGGTTGAGGTATAGAAACTTGTTTTTCAGATTGAGATCTGCCTGCTTGTAGGCCAGGCTGATTAGATGTCAATTTCTTCTTTTAAAAGTTACATTGTAGTACTGCTGAGAATATGAGTGGGAAAGAATGAATAAGAGCAACATGAAGATGAAGTCAGAGTCCCATTACACAATAGTGTGCCAAAATAATTGTGTTCTTAAGGAGGAAAGACTGTTCCTCTGTACATACACAGAGTGCCTTTTCATAAGAGTCAGGCTGAGTGGAAGCCTGAGTACCCAAATGAAAGGTCTGTATGAAGCTTTCTAAACATATTCAAAACAAAAGCAAAATTGCAAAAACAAATTTTTAAACAAAATGGTCTTATGAAAAAAAGAAAAAAAAAGTGTTAACTGCCAATTAAAATTTGAAATAGGAAGTAAAAATGTCAGAGGGAAAAGATATGGAGGGAATGCTTTTTCTCAAAGAGAAAATATTTCAAATATTAAAAGCAGCCAAAATTGTCTTAAAATAAAAACTAAAACTAAACATATTTTAGAACAGAACTATTTTACTGTACTCTCTCCCCCCCCCCCCCAGATTCTCTCTGAGGTCTTTAAAGAAACAAAACTTCTTCCCTTCCTGATTTGGGAAGAAGGAATACTTTCAGTCCTTTGTTATGTGGATTAGTTGCTGGGATGGGGGAGAGCAAGGCATGAGTCATGGGGCTGAGTGCCTAGGAAGGCAGTTAGACAAAGAGAGTCTGTTTTAAGACTGCAAAATAGTGGCTGTTTCAGTGTGACTGCAACTATAGCTGGAGGCTCTACTAATTGCAGCCAAATTTAAAATTTGAAAATTTTAAAGTAAAAATTGAAGCATGCATGTTGAACCATTATTTTTCCTGTGTATATCATTGAATCTGTTAACTTTGCTTGCAACATTTACTGGGAGGAGGGAAGCTAAGAGAAAATTGAAAAGGAATGTTATCCTTGCAACAAATTCTTCCCTGTTAAAATAATGGTTGTCACCTTGGATTTTGGAACTCTGTACAGGTTCAGAGGCAAGATTTACTTCCTGACTCTGAGATGGGGGAGCTGAGAATATTTCCTTTTCTTTAAAGACAAGAGGTGAAGCTGGGTTACTGGGTCTACTGTATTTTCTTTTCAATTTATTATCTGTGTGGCTTTGGAAATCCAGTACATTTTGCAAATGTGTTTTTACTTTAAAAAGTTCACCCTGGAATTCTTTGTTTTTCTTATCAAGATCCTTAATTTCCAAATCTTGTTTCTGGGTAAGAGTTTTAAATTTCTCTATTTCCTTCTGCCAGTCCTTAGGGGATTGAGAAGAAATTTCTATGGGGCTAGTTTTCTGTAGCTCACATCTAAGTATGTCTCTGTTCCTTTTCTCTCTAATGGCCTTTACAAAACCAAACATGAGTACAGATGTCGGTTGGTCATGATACTGGGACATGTCTGCTCCAGTATTTCTAAGTTCCCGCCATAGAAAAGTCCTGTTACTGATTCTTTTATTGCGCTGCTGATGGACAGAATTTCTATTCTGGAAGTATTTAGGTTTGAGAGTATTTGGGGGGAAATTATTTGAAGGGAAACCATTTTGTGGCTTACTCCTTTCTCCTGGCTTTTGTTTGCTCCAGCCATTAGTTGGCTGCAAGGAGCGATTGTCTCTATTCCTATTAGAATGGGGGTGATTCTGATTAAAGCGGTTCTCCCTCTTGATCCTGTACTGAGAGTGGAGACCACTGTTTGCCTGAATGTTTAAATTTTTGGAGTCCTGGTTAGTGGGAAATTCAAGAGAACCTGATTCTCTAAGCTGGCCTGCAATAGGGAGCTGTTTCTGGATTTCCTGCCTCTCAGTTCTATCTGCAGGGGTTGTAACTAGAACTGGGTGGAAGGGAGCTGAATTTTCCCCTTGAGGTTCTATGAATATTTTGGGGGTTATATCTTCTGGCAGAGACTCAGAAGGTAGAAGGGGAAGAGTCTCTGTATGAATTGTGGCAACTAGAGCCCTTTGGAGCTCTAACTGCTTTTCAAGTTCCTGCATTTTTCTATGGCATGCCTCATGGCTTACTTGAGCATGCTTGGCCACATTGTTCTCCACTAGGAACTGTGCAGCTCCCTTGATCTTAACTAGCTCTGCTTCTAGCTCGATAATGCGAGCCTCTGCTACCTCAGCTCTTTGCCTTGTGGCTTGGAGCTGACTTTCTAGTTCCTGGATGGTCTGAAGCTGATGAGCCTTCTCCACCCGTGCACTCAAGCGCTCAGTCCTCATGTCCTCCATCTCGTTGGAGAGGTGGATGATATGAGCCTCACGCTGTTCCAGGAGATCCGTCAACTGGGTCTCCTTTTGGTTCAGGAGATCAGCTGACTGGGCCTCCTGTTGTTCCAGGAGATCAGTTAGCTGAGCTACCTGCTCCTTCACTAGGGCATCCTTCTTCTCTAGGGCATGTTGCAGCTCAGCAATCTGGGCTACACTGTCCTGAAGGGCAACAAACATACCCCAAGTGGCATAAGAGTCCTTACTGCCACCCCCGAGCTTCCTGGTGTTACACCATTCTTGGAAAGCCTCGGTAAGGGTTTCCAGGGGGTTAGAGCTTTTAAAAGCTCCCGGGCGCCAGGGGTTCCGGCCGCCCTTCTTGGTCACCCAGAGTGTCAATCTGTCTGCTGGTTCCTTACGGACAATCAGGCTAGTCAAATTGAATCTGGATGCCATTTCTTCCTATTAATTTCCAAGATCTTAAAGGGGACGGGGCTTGGTTTTCTGGCTTCTTGTCGCTGGGCAAGCAAGCACAGAGGGGATGAGTTTAGGGGCAGCCGCTGCTCGTCTCTTAAACAGCAGGGGAGAGAGGGGAAAGGATCCCGTGGAGTTTAACCTCTTACGGGTGTGGCTAGTTTGTTTTTGGCTGAGAATGGCCGGGGCTCTTCTCAGTTCAGGGCAAAAACTACCAAAAACCAAGCAGATGGCTGATTTTTCCAATCAAGGTTGCCGGAGCGCACTTGATCCTCGGGAAAACCACCGAAAACCTGAAGGTATTTTTAGGGAAGAAATCACTGGGGGATTTTCTTGCGGCTTCTATATCCTTCAAAGCGGCAAGGGGAAAAGGGGGAAGGGCTCCCGTCAAGGCACGTCCTTACGGGGTTTGGCTAGTTTTCTTATTTTATACCGAGATGGCCGGGGCTCTCTCGATTCAGGGACAAAACTACCAAGAAAACCTGAGGGTACCGGCTAATTTATTCGGTTAGGATCGCCCTGGCTTTCCTGAACACGGGGAAAATTACCAAAACCTGGATCATCTGAGCTTCGCAAAGCCCGCTTGAGTTCTCGTGCCACTCCCGACACTCGAAACTCCAACTCCTGCGGCCGCAGGGCAGTTTTGTGCTACAGAGAGCGACTCTGCTTGCACAGATTTTAGCAGTAGGGGGATTTTCCTGGTCCTTCCTACAGCTAAGAGGAATTTTGCCTAACGCCTTCCTACGCTTGGCTAATCCCTAGTTGTTGGGTGCGTGTCGTCCACCCGCCCGTCTAAGCCTAAGAAAACCTTGCCTCGGTGTTCCTAGCCTTAAAGGAAACTAATCTCCAGCAGGAGCAAAACAATAGCAAAAGGGTAGAAAAGAGAGAGAGAGGCCAACCCTTTTAGAAAGCACACCTCCAAGAGCACATTCACACACTTATGCCAAGAGTTCAAACGGGCTTTTCCCCTTACGTCCGGGTTACTGGAGAGTACCGTGCGTCCACTTTACTCCCGAGTAAGCCTGGGGCAATTGCCCGCGAGATCCACCATAATCTGTTACCCAAATTGCTGGACACGTGTCCTAAAAACACGTATCTTTGAGCTCGTGGGGAATATTAGCTCAAATGCTGCGAGAGGGGGGTAACTTAGCGTTATCGGATCGTTACCTTTGTATACGAGGGTTATTCCACCTGTAGGAACTCAAGGCAAACACAGATTTAAATGGTAAAATGTTAATATAAGCTTTTATTGAAAGGAAAATAACAAAAGTACACACAAATAGCTAACACACACATACAAGCAGTCATATAGAGAAGGGGGAGGAAGAGTGGAAGGCTTGATAGTTACCTGTCCGAGGAGTGGTGGGTCAGAGGAAGGAGCACGAACCAGCGTGGGAGGTCCCGGGTTGGAAGACACTCAGAGTGGCTGTGTGAAGCCACAGTTTTTATAGGATTTTGGGAAGGGGGCTATGTGACAAGGCTCAGGTAAGCATGTGCTGGAAGTTTCCAGGGTCCCCAGAGATTAGGACAATACCTGGCCAAGTGGGGGGGGGGGTGATGGCCGTAAATGGATTTGGATAAAGGTATTAATGGCTCTGAGGAATAGAGCCATCAGGTCTCGCTGGCAGGATGTGGGGGAAATATCCCCTGGCAGAGGGGCCAAGTGTGAAAAATGTTGCAAGACAAAGGATTTTCCTAGGAGCCCTTAGGCAAACAGGAGGAAGCCAGTCCACTCACTTAGAAATACAATGGGGGGGGGTCGAGAGTAGGGCATGGAGGCACCTGGATTTCCAAACCTGAGGCAGAGAGCAAGATTTCTAAGATGGAGTCTGGCCTGGCTTGGCTGACCCTAGCAGTGTCATGGCTTTAGCTTAAGCCTAGACTATTGTGGGGTGCCATTGGTTATAGAAGACAGTGTGCCAAGACATAAGGCAGGGATCCTGCCATGCGTAACACATACCATATGTATTTATCACCCTAGTATGATAACATAACTAAATATGAGGTATGAAGGGCATAGCACAATGGTAGAGCATCCATTAGGCATGCAGAGGGTCCCAGGTTCAATCCCCGGCCTCTCCAGTTAAGCGTCAGATAGTAGTTGAAAGATCTTTGCATGAGACTGGGAAAAGCTGCTGCCCATCTGAGTAAAAAGCAAATTAATTTAACGCAATTGCCGTTTAGTCTGTGTAAAAGAGATGGCTGCATTAAAGTTAGGAATTAAAAGATTAAAAAGATTTAAATGCAGAAATACCAGAGAGGAGTGCCAGGTGCTTCCTCCAGGTCGTCACCTTAATGCTCTGCCAATCTCCAGTCTGAGTAGACTGCAGCAAGGGCCTAGAATCATAGAATCATAGAGTTGGAAGCCCTCTAGTACAACCCACTGCTCAATGCAGGATTAGCCTAAAGCATCCATGATAAGTCCAGCCATGGCTTGAAGAATGCCAGTGAGGGGAAGCTCACCACCTCCTTAGGCCGCTGTTTCCACTCCTGAACTACACTGACTCTGTATCCCATCCTCCATATCTAGTTGTTACCATTCTACACATAGTTTAAACCCATTACTGCAGGTCCTATGTTCTGCTGCCAACAGGAACCACTCCCTGCCCACCTCTAAGTGACAACCTTTCATATACTTAAAGAGAGCAATCATGTTCCCTCTCAATCTAATATTCTCCAGGCTGAACATTCCCAAGTCCCTCAATCTTTCCTCATAGGGTTTGGTTCCCAGACCCTGGATCATCTTTGTCACTCTCTTCTGAACCCTCAATATTTTGTCAACATTCTTTTTGAAGTGAGGTCTCCAGAACTTCACACAGTACTCCAGGCCTGACTCAGAATAATCCAGGCCTGACTCAGTGTAATTTGGATTTCTTATGCCACCACAAAATTATGGGTTGAATTACCTTCCAGCAAAATCTTCTTTGGGGCTGTATTGTGTAAACATGCTGTGGTCAGCAGTTGATTTCCCTCCCACCACTGTTTCATAGATGCACTTATGGGAGTTTCTTGCCACCAGTCCTACTTCTCAGTTGGCAGCCTTCCCATCAGTAGATAGTTGGGTACAAAGTTGTGTTCACCCATCAGCACACATGAAACACAATCTGCATGGATCCCTGATTAATCAGAGGCCCTCTGCTCTTCCCCACTCTCAACCACACATCTAGATTTTAAGGCCCCCTAGCCCTATGCTGAGACAACCTTTTTAGAACATGTGGCCTTGCTTGTGATAAATAGTTCCTTCTTGAGTTTAATAGATACAAACCATCTGGAAAGAGCACTCATCCAGTGCAGCACAGGAAGTTTCAGTAGAAGCACTGGGCAGGCATCGGTATCACCTTAATTGCACCCAACAATATCCCAGATTGATAGAGCAGAAAAGAAGTGCATATTGGCTGCATTGGCCATCCATCATCTTAACTACTGCCAGCTGCTCAGTTTCCCCCAAAAAACTTCTCCAGTATCCTCTGTGGTTCAGAGACACGTGAACTCCCAACAGCAGGTCAGAGGTATTCAGTTCAAGGACACCTCATCTTTACCACCCACATTTAATCTCTGTCTCTCCACAGCCATAGGCTGAGAGGGCAAATACAGCTGCACACTATAACCTTTCGGCCAGCTCAAGCCTTCTGGGTGAAATGCCACTTTTTCAACACCCAGTGGTCCTTGTGGTGGGGTTGGTCTCTCTCGTATCATTCCATTTCTGGGGTCCAAATAGAAGTGGCCTCATTTCATTTTTCTTCCCATTAAAAATTCTTTTATAAAGATCTATCAAGAGCAAAACACAATTCAACAACAGTACCAAAACAAAAAGTGGAGAGGGACCAGTCTTGCTTTACTGGTACTTTTCAGTATGCAATAAGATCTCATCTTGTCAGAAATGTGCTCATTTTCTGTCTTCTCTTAGTCAATTTAGACATGAACACTAGAGCAGTGTGCTGGGTCAGATTAATGGTCCGTCTATTCTAGTATCGCATTTCACACCATTGCTAACCTGGAAGGCATACAAGTAAAGCACAGGTGCCCTAGCATCCCCCTGTTGTTGCACATGCTTACACACACACACACACACACACACACACACAGCACTGGTAATCAGAGAGTTACTGCCTCTGGGCAGGGATATTTGATGGAATCCTCATGGCTAGTAGCCAGTGATGGACCTCCCCCTTTGTGAATCTGTCGAATTGCTTTGGTTCAAAAAGCCTCATTGCTCCTGCGGATCTGCTGCTCATTGCCGAAGCAAACACAGCCTAGTCACAAAGCCATAACATCTCTTTAAAGAGGAAGCTGTGGAAATTTCATACATTCACCCTTAGAGGGATCACGTGTGCCATCTGTTCATACGGCCCCTATAAAATCTGAAGGCATACACAATGGCGCCATTACCATGAAAGCAAAACTTAGCCATTTGAGAGTCCTTGAACGTTGTACGGAGAGCTGATGCTTTCTCAAGGTTACCTTCGTTGATGCTACAGGATGATATTTGGTTGTTGCAGGACTTGATTAGATTTTCCAGTATTGTAAAAGCACGGCTGCTCTGTAAAATTGAATGCAGACATTTATACCTTTCAAAAACATTGTTCAAGTCACTGCAGTGGGCTTTTTCAGAGTGCAATAAAAGCTACCAACATGTTTGAAGGAAATCTTTAAAAAAGAGTTCACTTATGCTAATGAAATTATTTTTTTTCTAAGGCAATTGGAACATACTGACAAGCAGAGATTGCCATTCCATTGTAATGAAAACAGCATTTGGAGGCATTTTCAAAGAAATCAGAAAATGGTCTTTCCCACCATCTTCCCCTTTCTCTAAGTCTCTTCCCTTTAAATTTTTTATTAAGCATTATTGCAATGTTCGGGAAATTTCATAGACCCTTCACAAAGAGTCATTTCTAATTTAACTAGGAAGCAAGAAAAGATCATTTCTGGGTAGCAGTTCATCTGGTTATAGAACAGGAGGATCCCATGTGGCAAATGCATTCTTTCCCCTTGCCTGGACGGAACAGTCATCTTGTCCTCTAATGATCCTTGAAAGTACTTGCAGAAAAAGTGGGGAGGGAGTAAGGTCTGAGTTCTGGGCTGCTGCGGGATGAAATCTGTAAGATCTGTCCATGACTCTGGCGGTGGAACTATGTGGCTGTGAATGTCTCTGTTCAAACTGTTCTAGCCCTACCAGCTTGTCGTATGACCCCCCCCCCAATCTTATCCAAGAATACATCCTAATCTTCCTGAGAGAGTGATTCCATTGAGAGAGTCAAGAATGGAAGTTTGGAGACAAGCTGAGGTGCAGGCAGGCAGGGAAACAGCAGATATGCAGGAATGGACAGTTCGAATCAAAATCTTAGATTGTCTATCACATCTTTATCTACATGGAGCTTCCTTCCCAAATGACCTGTGAGGCTGGCTGAACTGTAGGGGAGGGGGAGAGAGAAATTAGTCCAAGACCATCCAGCAAGCGATTGAGGAGAGAGTTGAACCTCAGTTCTCCAATCACTATACCATTCCAGCACTAGCTTATAAACATACGGAAGCTTACAGCCAGTCGTTCCCCTGGTGTCACCTGCACCTGTTGAACTGATACATCTCCCCATGCAGTGGGGAGGTGACCTTGAAGGGCAGCAGAGAGACAAGAGATCTGGCAAATGACCATGCTGGCACAGAAAAAAAAAGACTCCTGCAGCTGACATCCTTCCATACTGAAAGGTGAAAGAAATGAAAGTTGCTTCTGAAAGTATTGCTGCCATGTGGTGGCTGGCTGAGACAGCTTCTAGGATTACCCCGTCTCGTCCCTCAGGGGCAAGATTTTCCTTCCACTTTTCTTTTCCTGAGGAATGTGTTGTCTTCTCTGTTGAATAACTTGAGCTTTCATCCTCCAAAACTTGCTGGAAGTCACATTTCTGTTCTTCTGTATGCAGATGATGCAGTAATTCTCTCAAGAACACCTATTGGACTTAAAAGAGCACTGAATGCATTGTCGTTATATTGTGAAGGGGAACAATTAGAGCTTAATTATCAGAAAACCAAAATCATGACATTTGCCAAAAGGCCAAAAAAATATACCTGGCACATTGACAGAACCAAAATAGAACAGGTTTCCTGTTTCAAATATTTGGGAGTCGTTTTGCAATCAACTGGCCGCAGGTTAGCCCATGGGGCTTATGTCGCTGGAAAGGCACAAAAAAGTGCAAATGCCATCCTCAGATTCCTTAGGCTGAAAGGAGGTCATTATATCCCCGCAGCTTTAAAATTGTTTGAAGCTAAGTCAATGGCACAACTGCTATATGGTGCGCAGCTAGGTCCTTATTCCAACTTTGCATTATTGGAATCTGTACAATCCAAATTCCTAAGATCAGCTATCCAAGTCCCGAGATGTGTCTCCAGTGCCGCCTTGCGACTTGAGACTGGCCTTATGAAGGTGGAGGCAAGAGTATGGTTAAACATTCTCAATTACTGGCTTAAAATCTCTTTTTTTCCCTGTGGTTTAGCTTCCTTGATAATGAAGGATGACTTCCAGTCTTCATGGAAACAATCAGTGAGGGGGAAAATCGCAGCTTTGGGATTTTCTCCAGAATTTCTGGTTCGGATGGCCTATGACCAAGCTAAAGAGGTTATCAAACAGCGAGTAGTGGATATAGAACGCCAACATGATCTAGCGAATACCTCTGCCTTCATTGTTAGTGAAGGCTACAGGTATGCCACAGCTCCCTTGGCTTATTTAAAGAATCTTGAGGTGCCTAGCCACCGGAGGGCCTTTACTTTAGCTCGTTGCAATGCCCTTCCCTCAGCTGTACTTGAAGGGAGATACAAGAAAATCCCCTATGGTGAAAGGAAGTGCCCCTGTGGCTCTGGTCAGATAGAAACATTGGAACATATCCTTTTGTATTGTCAGTTTTATGATGACATACGTTCCATATTTATCACACCATGGCTACATAGAGTCCCAGGGTGCTCAGGACAATTTTATATCTCCCTGCTGCTCACAGACACAAATTGTTCCATCACATATAGTGTCGCCAGGTTTTGTGCTGCAGCCATGAAAAGGCGGTGGAAGTTGACTAAAACTTAACAGACCCTGAGAGCATTTAGAACAATTTCCTATATTTCCATTTAATTCTAATTTATATTTTAGCAGACTCATAGTCTAAGTGTTTAACATAATGCTATTTTAGGAGTAAAACTGTGTTTTAGCCATATTATTTATGTAATTGTAAAATTGTTTTGATTTTGCTGGTCTATGACCGTAATAAAGAATACTACTACTACTACTACTACTCTGTTGAAGAACTCTGGCTGTCCAACCTTGTCACAGGACAAAATTTTGATTGTTTGCTCAGACCAGGAATATGTGGGAAAGATTGGGAACCCACTTTACCTTTAATGACAATAAAGACATTTTTATATTCCAAATTAACAAAATATGTTTGTCAACGTAGAGGGGAAAGATCAGGTGAAATCAGGGGCTGAAATTTCTGAGGTAAAAGCAGTACATGCACAGACTTTAGAACTTATAGTTCAGGCTAATAAGAGTTCTCAAAAGCTATCCAGAGTACCATAAAATATGTTGAGAGGCTTTTGTTCCAATGTTTACTCCAAACACTCCAGGACACTTTCTTTGGGCATTCTCTAACTCTTTTCATTTCCTGAAGGAAGGTGCACTCTTTCTAGTACCCAGCCCCCTTCTCTTGAAACACCAGTATTTGTCTTAACTGACAAGGTCTCTAAAGACAGTTTCTACCCACACAAGATCAGGAATCTCTGTATTCTTTAGAGCTAATCTCCTGTTTGACTGGGTAGGGAATTTTCTTTTCTCTCTAGAAGATCTACCCCCTTTCCTGGGCTCAAATATTAGTCTCTGGCCTCCATCTAACTACCCACTGGTCCTTGCCAACTTTCCCCAGATATTCTGTCTATGTTAAACTGCTCTCAGTCAGAGCTGAATTCTTAATAATTTATCTACCTCAGCATTCAGCTCCCAAGTCTTCTCTGCTCAGCTGCTGCTCACCAATCAGATTTCTTGGAACAGCAAGGCTGTTCTCAAGGCTCTCTGTTTTTGTGAAGAGTTAACCCTTCACAGTTCTTTACCTGCTTGTACTGCACTTCTAGGCTTTTAAAAGTTCAATCCATCACAGCTTCCATCTGGTGATTTGACTTCTCCACACAGGGTATCAACCCAGCCACCCCACTACATGGTTTATCTTCATGCGACTGCGCTGATAGTACCTTGTTGGACCATAGGCACAAAACATGTGGGACAAGTTTACCACTGGCAAATGACATTCTACATGCAGCAAATGTAGTGAGGCAGTGACAAATGTCTTACTTCATGGCAAATGTATGATAACACACACACGTGGCCCTTGCAGTCACAGCCTCACTAAAACCTGTGAAGCAATTAGTGCTGATCTACCTCCTCCTGGGATTATACAGACAAATTATGTTGCAGCTAATGCACAGCACATGAATAACAGTTCCCTACCAGACCCAGTGAAAATGACCTGTGGGGGAAGAAAGTGATTGGTCCCAGGGAAAGTCATCTAGCAAATTTCATTACGCTTCCAACTTTCCCTAGCTAATGAATGTGGGCTAAAGTTTTGGGCAAAACATTATCCAGCTTTGTCTAATGATCCCCCACTGCAGAGAGACACTATTCATCCCCTCTCCCCATTCGGATAATGTGCATATTAGCCAGGCAAAGGGCTTCCCCATTAACATTGCTCTGGCACTGTGCGGGAGGCATTCCCTGCTGCATTCATTCACAGAGCCCCGCGAGACGGGGAGCAGCATGCCTGACAGAGCCCAGCGAATGTGCCCTGCATTGCTTTAATTAGCGACTGCTCAGTCCTTTGCTAATTTCCCTGGGACTCCACACTGCTGAATCATGCCCTCCCCCCCCCCTTTGTCTCCCTCCCATCTCTGGTGCAATGGGAAGCTTTCCTGCTGACTGAATGACAAACTGCACTGCAGAAGAGAGGGAAGGGAGTGAGGGGCCGTGGAGTGCTGCAGCCGGCAGCCTGAGCAGCTCTGTAGGGAGCCGGATCACCACTGGGTGACGCCTTCCCCTGCCTTGAAGCCAGGTCCCAAACATGGTGATGCTGCAGGAAGTCCAGGGATGCTGCTTTGTGGGACTCTGGGTGATCATGTTAGAGAGAGCTCTGAGTTTCTCATGCTCAGGGTGGCTTGTCCACAGTATCATTCCCTAAGCAGCCAGAATTTGCAGGGGTCATTCTTAAAACTGTGTTGGCTCTTGGGAGGAGAGAGCTCTGAAGACTTGGCAGTATTTTTTTTTTTGCAATATTATTTTCAGAGAATCATAGAATCAAAGAGTTGGAAGGGGCCATACAGGCCATCTAGTCCAACCCCCTGCTCAATGCAGGATCAGCCCAAAACATCCTAAAGCATCCGAGAAAAGTGTGTATCCAACCTTCGCTTGAAGACTGCCAGTGAGGGGGATCTCACCACCTCCTTAGACAACCTATTCCACTGCTGAACTACTCTGACTGTGAAAAACTTTTTCCTGATATCTAGCCTATATTGTTGTACTTGTAGTTTAAACTAGCAATCCCCAACCTGTGGGCGGCGGACCACATGTGGTCCTTCAACTAATTGGAGGTGAGCCCCGAAGGACGCCTTCTCCTCCCCTCCGGCCCTTTACAACACACTTTATTGTTGTGGCATGTCTGTATCTTATTTTGAAGGGATGTTTAAACATTACCATAGCAATCAGAGAGTGCTAGGGCAGTAATTGAGAGTAGAGGAGTAAACTCCCCACTGGGCCTCAGTAAAAGGTGTTGAGTGGTCCCCGGTGATAAAAAAAGTTGGGGACCACTGCGTGTCCTTTCCTCTGCAGCAAATGGGAACAGCATCCTGCCCTCCTCCAAATGACAACCTTTCAAATACTTAAAGAGGGCTATCATGTCCCCTCTCAACCTCCTTTTCTCCAGGCTGAACATTCCCAAGTCCCTCAACTTATCTTCATAGGGCTTGGTCCCTTGGCCCCAGATCATCCTCGTCGCTCTCCTCTGTACCCTTTCAATTTTATCTACGTCCTTCTTGAAGTGAGGCCTCCAGAACTGCACACAGTACTCCAGATGTGGTCTGACCAGTGCCGTATACAATGTGACTATGACATCTTGTGATTTTGATGTGATGCCCCTGTTGATACAGCCCAAAATGGCATTTGCCTTTTTTACCGCTGCATCACACTGCCTACTCATGTTTAGTTTACAGTCCACAAGTACCCCAAGGTCTCGTTCACACACAGTGTTACCTAGAAGCGTATCCCCCATCCAGTAGGCATGCTTTTCAATTTTCTGACCCAGATGCAGAACTTTACACTTATCTTTATTAAATTGCATCTTGTTCTAATTTGCCCATTTTCCCATTGTGTTCAGATCTCATTGAACTCTGTCTCTATCTTCTGGAGTATTTGCCAGTCCTCCCAATTTGGTGTCATCTGCAAACTTGATGAGTAGTCCCTCCACCCCCTCATCTAGATCATTAATAAATATGTTAAAAAGTACCGGACCAAGCACCGAGCCCGGAGGTACCCCGCTACTCACCTCTCTCCAGTCTGATGAAACACCATTGACAACAACTCTTTGAGTGCGGTAATCCAACCAATTCCCTATCCACCTAACTATCTGAAAATCCAGATTGCAGTCCTTCAATTTATCCATCAGAAAATCATGGGGAACCTTATCAAAAGCTTTACTAAAATCCAAGTAAACAACATCAACCGAATTTCCACGATCCAGCAAACCTGTCACTTGGTCAAAAAAGGAAACCAGGTTGGTCTGACAGGACCCGTTGGAGACAAATCCATGCTGACTTCCTTGGATCACCAAATTGTCCTCCAGATGTTTGCAGATCACTCCCTTTAATATCTGCTCCATTATCTTCCCCACAACAGAGGTCAGACTCATTGGTCTGTAGTTTCCCGGGTCATCCTTCCTCCCTTTTTTGAAGATTGGAATAACGTTTACTCTCCTCCAGTCCTCTGGGACATCTCCAGTCCTTAAAGAGGTCCCGAAGATGATGGACAAGGGTTCTGCAAGTTCTCCGGAAAGTTCTTTGAGCACTCTCGGGTGCATTTCATTTAGCTAAATGCCTCTCTGTCCATGTCAACCTGCCACCCAGACACTATCTCTTGGCTACTGCCATCTCTAGATGTGCCTAAACCCTTTGACCTGTGGGAAAAAAACAGATGTAAAATAGGCGCTAAGCCTTTCTGCTTTCTCTGCATCCTCCATTAGAGTTATTAGTCCATCCGCACCCAACAGTGGGCCTATTGCCTCCTTTACTTTACGTTTGCTCCTTACATAACTGAAAAATCTTTTCTTGTTACAGTGGGCTTCCCTGGCCAATCTTAGCTCACTCTCAGCTTTTGCCTTTCTGATGATTGATCTACAGTGCCTAGTAACCATCATAGAATTTTACTTGCAAGCTGACAAACAGAGCACAGGAGGGAAAAAGACGCTGCTGCAGAGTTGCTGATCATCTACCCCACATCAGATCCTGCAATCCTGCACTCCAAGGGTCTTCTGCAAACTCACTGCTGTCCCGCCCTTGCTCTTTGACTTTACCACAAAACCATGATTACTGCAAAACAATATGCAAATTCTTTAGTGCTCTTCCTTAGGCTGGGTGTTCACAACCGAAACCAAAACAAAAGGTGGGGGGAGAGAAAATAAATTGTTTCAAGGCATGGTGGCAATGCTGAAAGTCTTTAAAAGAAAATCAGGGTGTGCCAGGTGCAAACCTAGATGGGGTACTCAACAGAGCTATCAAAGGAGCACCCCTTAACAATCTGCTCTCACCAAGGAAACATCAGCCATCAAGTCTAAAACAAAGGAATGGTCATTCAGCAGCAACAGCATTGTTTTGCCTGCATGTTAGCGAATGGGAAACATGCACATTTGCATCACAGAATGTATCACCCCCACCCAATTCTTGCTGGCTACAGCAAGTGGTGCCCCTTGAACCCAGAGCACACATTCCCTCACCATCACCTAGAAATGGAAATAGCCTTCTTTGTGGAACCCGCACAGGGTCATGGTCTTAGCAGCCATATTCTCTAAAGTACAACTGTATAGCCATTCCGTCTAGTGCAGAGCCCTGTTCCTGGAAGCAGTCTGTATCATATACTATGCAAGATTTACTTGAATGACTTGTAGCACCTGCACTGAAAACAATGCAAATTATGAGGCCTAAGGTTAGTAAAACTGGGGGATTTATCTGCCCTACAATAAAGAGGCTCAGACATTCTGGGGGGAACTGAACAGGGCAGAGGTATGGGACGAATTGTGCATCAGAGAATCCTTCTTGGTTGGCCACTATGTGAAACAGGCTGCTGGATTCGATGGACCACCAGTCTGATCCAGCAGTCTTCTTTTGTTTTGCTGATCTTTCTTTGCCAGCTTAACTGTCTCCACTCCAGGCCACACAAGTTATGCAACATTAGAGTTCTTATTTTTTATTTCAGAGCAACCCTGGCATAGGAACCATTGAGTGTCTAGATTGTCCCACTTTTGGAGGGACATCCGGGGGTACCTGGCAAGTGGTACTTATGTTGAAATTTAAAAATATATATTACAATACTATTTTTGCATTCTATTGTTCTATGAAACTTTTTGTTGCTCCATATAGACCAATCTTTTAATCAAGACCCCCCCCCCCGGTCAATGGTGTCCCGCTTTACCAATGTTAAAATCTGGTCACCGTACACTAGACATAATAGATTCACATGCATCTGTCCCTGTGAGCAGAGGCAGAGTTTAACCTGTAGATGATTAGTTGTCAATTGACTTCTGTCTCATGAAGGAGTAGCCGCTTGCTGCAAAGGGGACATCAGATTTCTAACAGCCCCCAAATATTAATATTTCACCTTGCATAAACAGTCTTGACACAAACATTAACTATGAGTTGACTTAAACCAATGGCCAGGTCAAGATAGTAAGAGGAAGAAGAGCTGGTTTTTTGCACTGTTTTTCACTACCCAAAGGAGTCTCAGAGAGGCTGAAAGTCACATTCCCTTCCTCTCCAAACAACAGACACCCTCTGAGGTAGGTGGGGCTGAGGGAGCTCAAAGGGAACTGTGACTGGCCCAAGGTCACCCAGTTTGCCTGCATGTGGAGGCGTGGGGAATCAAACCCGGTTCTCCAGATTAGAGGCTGACACTCTTAACCTCTACACCAAGATGGCTTTCTACACTATACCAAGTGAGAACCACGGCCTCTTTCCACGCTCCTTGTAGCCTTCTGGGACCTGGGAAACGCTCTCTTTTCCAAAGACAAGGTCTGGGAACTCAGCAAGGACACTCGCCTGCTCCCCATCATGTACCAAGGGAAGTTTCTTCATGTCTTTGCAATATCTTTATTCTTTGCCTTCCATACGCTATAAGCTTTTTGTTCTTGCAATCAATTTCTGGGATTAATATGTTCCCTAAAATGAATATGTTCTCTAAAATGGGGCTCAGGAGTGTCCAGTTGTTTCTTAAATTTGTTTTTAAACTGTTCTGTGCCTTGGCTATCTTGTCTGCAAATTAAGATCAGTGACGATCAATTCATTGATGTCTGCAAGATACCAAGAAGTACACAAGAATCAGATGTTGTTTCCCTCTATCCAGCATCATGGCGGAGGGCAACGGCACACAAAAATGAGCATGTTTTCTTAGATGCGTATTTTGCACACAGTCACACAGTATTGCACGTTTTTGACGTTTGAATTTGCACCAACAATTGCTGTCATATGCAAGATTTTGTGGTTTGATATCTGATGGTCTAGTACAAACATATGGCAGGAACTTGTTCACTAATCTAGGTTGAAAGATATGTAGGCCTTTGAAACAGCCACAAGAACTTTCACATTGTGAGTCAGAATGACCAGTTTCAATATTATACCTAACTCCTGATTCATTGCATTTGGGATGTTAATTTGCCTAAAGTCCATACTAGTTCATTCCCAGTAAGAACCAGATGCTTGCTGGCCTCAACCACCTAACCTCAGTGCCTGCTTATAGAGGCGGTAAACATGCTATTGATTACGCCCACTAAAGATACGGCAGAAAATCCACCAGAAATAGCTCTGTTCTTAGTGAGGATAATTTCCCCCATGCCTGTGCATGTACATTAGCCGCATTTGAAGTAAGCCTGTTTGCTGCAGAGTAATGTAGATTTGTTCCCCAGGGTCTCCCCATTGGCTGCTCTGTAAATTACGCTTAGAGGATAATACACGGAGCACATCATTATATTCAGTGGGTATAGGAGACAGTGACTCTGCCCCGAGTCCCAGGGGGTTGCATTGGCATCCTGAGGTCTGAATGTCTCCCTGAGATATTCTATGGATGCTCCACCATATAGTCTACATCCAGAAGGCCATCATAACTAATAATGCCAATGAATATTATGCTCTGTATATGTAGGTAATCTTTTCCTTGTGTTGCAGGAATGTGCTCTATGCTCATCCACAAGGCATAACTAGAGCCGGTCAGGAGCCAGTGAGTGCGTAGTTCTGCCCTGCAATTTCAGCCATGTAAAAATCACTCACAACCCATCACTGGAATCACAGAGCTCAAGGACTGTGCTGGGCAGTGGAGTATCATCCGTCAGGGGCAGGGTTAAACCAGTGGGCTGTGTCCTTTACTCTGGCGCTCAAGGAGAGAATTTTGCATCACCGTGGCAAGACAATCAATTCAAAACTAGAATAAAGGAGAAAAACACTTCTAGTAGGTGACAGTCTGCACATGGCCATTCTTCCCCTGCGACACATGATCTGAGCTCTTTCCATTCCCTGCAGCATCATGCACAGCTCTGTGGGCTCCATGCCTGCAGGGCACTGCTGCTTCCAGAATCCCTCTGAACAGTTCTTGCGAAGACCCCTCCTCTCCTGCAAACAGTTCCTCCTGCAGCCCTCAGCTGAGACAATGGGAGCTGCCTGTTTTTTATGGCTGGTGCGAGCATCACACGAAGCAGCACAGCGGAGCAGGGCTCTCAGTCTGGCAAGAGCTACACTGCAGCATTCCTTACTGCAAAAGGCAGAGGAGGCGCACTGTCAGGCCATGCACGGCAGGAGTGACTTAAATGCAGGAGTGCTTCTGAGGAGAGGATTATGTTCTGGCATGCCTTGCTCGTACAGACAGGGCCTCATGCTAGTGAGGTCAGCACTGAACCCAAAGTTTCTAGCTGAGAGCAGGCAGAGAACTGCGAGGGACAAGGGCTTGAAGAAGAGGACATGGAGAAGACAGAACAAACTCTAAGCACCATCCTCTCACTTTGCACTCCTTTGCTTTAGGCTCTGGCCACAGAAGCCCACAAGGGTGCAGCTGTAAGTCATTTACAGCCCCCCCCCCCTGGTGTGCATATAGTCCCTTCGTACCCTGACAATTCCACAAAAGATTTTGATTAAAAATTGGAGTTCATTTCTATTATATCTCGAGAGTGATTTGGGAGTTGGAAAGTACTAATACAACTATCTGTCCCTGGTGAGTATGGATTTAGATTCTTGCCCTCTTTGCTTCTTGGGGGGAAGAGGGTCTTTACTGGCCCTGCAGAGTCACAACAGGAGAAATTGAACAGCTGATCAACTGGCTTGCGGTTGAAGAAGACCTTAGAAAAGGGGTAGTCAACCTGTGGTCCTCCAGATGTCCCTGGACTACAATTTGCTGGCAGGGGCTCATGGGAATCAGCTGTTGAGATGCAAGCACACTCATTCAAGTTGCATGCAGCTGAACTTATCTTCACTGTTGTGTCTGTTGTGCAGTCCCACATTGGGAATGCATGCGCACAGACCATCCATGGAAAAAAAATTACAAAGTTTTCTAGTAGTCTAGCAGCCCACCTCTGGCACTTTCCTGCCAAAATGTTCAGCTGACCAGGAGGAGGGGCACTACTCCCTCAGTTCTCTTTCTGCTGCCCTGAAGAGACAATCTCCTTTCTCGTGTTCTTTTTGTCATCAATAAACACTCTAGTGAAGAATAAAGGGTATGTAAAGAAAAAATGTTTCTGGATTTCCACTTTGTCATTATGGCTTAGAAGGGGCCTCCTTGGGATTAGGCCAACTAGGGCTTAAAAATGATGCTGATAAATGGCTATTCTCTGTGCCTTAACTACCTTGGGGTTCACACAGCAAAGCAAAGCTGCCTGTCCTTTCTCTCACCCATTTCTCCTGAAGACATGATTTGATAGAATTGGACTCAAAAGAGCTCTTTTTCAAAGGCTTCGGCTTGTGCCCCTCCCTGGCAAGGTGTGGTGTGACAGAGCCTTGGATTCACTGGCTCTTTTCTAAGGCATTGGTTGGGCTCCAGCCTGAATTCCTCCCTCCTTGGCTTTGTCTGCTGTGAGGAAGAAACCTGGAGGTTTCACCTCAGCCTCCACTTCAGAAGGGCTCTTGTCTAAGGCTTTGGCTGCAGCCTGCCTGCCTGCCTGAGGGCATCCCTTCCCCCTCTCTGGCATTTCTAGAATCTGACCAGATGCCTGGCGAGGGGTTGGTGGAGGCTGCCTGACTGAAGAAATCTTTCCCTTCTCTTCGCTGGGAGGGAAGACGTTTGGAGGTGTGGCCTGGCAGACACTGCCTGACTGAAGGGAACCTTCCCGCTCTCTGCCTCTGTTCTCAACATCCCATATTCAAAGAAGTTGTGAAGATAAATGAGCCAGCATGTTTGAGACATGGGAGTGAGTCATTGTGTCTGCTTTAATCTGGGCCTAATCAAATGGCGTTTTGCAGGATGGTATCCTGTGGAAGCCCCTGGTCCAAATGTGGTGGCTCAAAGCAAAGGCAGAGAGAAGCAGACAATATTCCACAATGAGATGCAAAGAAGATTTAATAGGTTTGGGGGGGAATCAAGTAACTGTTTTATTTTCTTTCCACTCCCCTCCATTGCACAATAGATATTACAGGCTTGCCTGACAGGACTGTTGGGAGGATAGCTGGGGTCCTGCATGTGAAATGGTTCAAAACGTTTGAGATATATGATGTAAGTGTTCTGGATTATGGTTTTTACTTTGGGAAGTATGTTATGTAGTCTATATTGGCATGCGGATGCTGGGCATTGGGCCAAAATAGGTTATCTCAGACTTGGGCACCAAGAAACGCATCTAGTAACAATTTTGCTGATGGTATAAGGGGACAACAGAACTATGGTCTTGACCACAGAGCTCAGAAGAAAATATTCTACATGTTGTTTTGTGTATTCCGTGTTTTAAAGTTTTGGGATGGGATGGGGCTGCTCACTCACAGTCCTGTTCCAGAAATGTTCGTTTTTCTCTGTCTTCCAGTCTGCTCATGAAAGTCCCGAAATTGTGTTTTACTGTCTCTTGAACTGCAAGTATTGCTTATTCCCCCCACATACACACACATGAAATCTGGAACGTTCATCTTTTGACTATAAGCCTCGTAAATCCAGCTCTTCATCTTCTTCATAAAAATCTCGCTATTAAAACAAAAGGCAAGAAATGGCCAAAGGTTACTACATTTATCTGCTATTGATTCCAAGGGGAGAGTTAAAAGAATAATATACTTTCCATTGAAAAATCAATGGGACTTAAAAGTGCTTAACTTTGATAGGGTTGTGCCCAAAATTACTTCACATTGGAATTCCAAAGACTACTTGTTTCCTCAGGCATTGACGGATTTCCTTTCCAGGTTATAATCTGGAGTTGTAGATGCAAGATCTGGCCCTTTTATTGTGGGTTATTCAATCTCAAACCATTTTAGTCCTTCATTTCCCCCTGCCTATGTGGCTACCATATTTTATTCACCATGATCCTGTTTGCAGAAAGTCTGTATGTGCTGGCTGCTGAGGGTAATGAATGTACGCTAAAGTACCTTTGATAAGATTTGATAAGAAAGTATACCCCCTACCACCGAAAAGTATGGACACTTTGCAACTTAATTTTATTTATTTACTGCCCCTCCCTGCAAGCAGGCTCAGGGTGGTTTACAAGAAAAAACATAGTCCCCTCCCTCGCCCTCTTAAACATACTCCTCCAGTCTCCTGGAATGGGATGGCATAAAATAGGAGAGGGTCTAAAATCAATGTGAGAAGGAAGGAGGCCCGTATAAGTTCGGACAACCATAACGCTGGCAGCAGAGTGCTCTTTTGCACTCCCTTTGGAACCTTGACAGCCGTGCCAGGGCTTGGATTGCAGCTGGCATCTCATTCCACCAGGTTGGGGCCAGAGCCAAAACAGCCCTGGCTCTGATTGAGGCTAGGTAAACATTTTTCAGGCCAGGGATTACCAACAAATTGGTGTTAGCAGAATGCAAAGCTCTCTGGGGAGCACATTAGGACCTCCCTTGATATGGAGGCATTGAATGTCTCCCCTAAATTCTTGACAGTGCATGAAGCTCTTCGTTGCACACTTGTCAGGGCAAGAAAGGCACACGTCCTCTTCTTGCTCCTTCTTGCCTGGCTGCAAGACCTCTGTCTTCTAGGGGCTGAGTTTCAGGTGACTTTTACTGCATGAAACAGCAAAGCCCACTTGCAAACAACTGCACATGGGAAGTACATGGGAAGTGTATTATTCAGCACGTGAAAGTACCTTACATCAAAAGCCTTTCCCTTAAATGGACCTGTAACCCAATAGCGCTGGGAAAGGAGGCTTCTCAGAAGCATGTCCTGTACCACATGACAGCTTATAGCACCCCATATGGCTCCTTCTCCATGGCTTTCATCCTCAGACATCATTCATTGTTTCCCTCAGTACCAGCATGAAAAGAAGAGTGGTGAGGAGTGGGAGGGAGCATGACAGCACTTGAAAGGTTGATGTTTGAGGGTGGTAACTTTCAGATCACTACTATTGAGATCCAGCCCTTTTTGGAATAGCCACAGCAGCTTCGGGGGGGGGGGAGGCGTCCTGTGGTAAGGAGCTGATTAGGTCTTGGTTTGCCTTGCCCTTCTCCAGGAGGGCTGGCATGGGCCATCAAAGTAGCAATGTAAAGCACAAATACTATTGCACTAGCCCAATAGTGTGGTATACAGTATGGCACAATGGTTAGAGTGTCAAAGGAGGATCTAAGAGACCCAGCTTTTATGCCAATAAAGGTATTCTGATAAGAGACCCAGCTTTTAATCATGACTTTGCCATAGAAGCTTGCTGGGAGAAGTTGGGCCAGTCATATACATTCAGTCTGACCTACCCCATAAGATTGTTGTGAGGACAAAATGGAGAAGAGGAGAAAGATGCAACTCCCTTTGGGGGAAATGTAGAATAATGTAGAATTTTTGGCTTAACATCTGAAAGAAGTTCCTGACAGTTAAAGTGGTTCCTCAGCAGAACAGGCTTCCTCGGGAGGTGATGCATTCTGCTTCTTTAGAAGTTTTAAGCAAAGGCTAGATAGCCATCTGATAGAAAGGCTGATTCTGTGAACTTAGGCAGATTGTAAGTGGTGGGCAGAAGGGACTGTGTCTGTGCTTGGTTCTTGCATGCCCAGGGAAAAGCTAGTTGCCACATTGGGGTCAGAAGGTGAATTTCCTCCAGACCAGCTGACCAGGGATTCTGGGATTTTGGAGGGAGCATCATCTGGACATGAAATTGGGGCCACTGTAGGTGGACAGGTAGTTGTGAATTTCCTGCATTCTGCAGGGGGCTGGACTAGATGACCCCAGAGGTACCTTCCAACTCTACGATTCTATGAGGGAAGAAATTAAGTCAATAAATATTAGGAATCCTGACTTTGTGTATCAGCTTGGGAGCTGCACAGCACTACAGCACTGAGGTTTGCTGCTATCAGGCATCTGCCACTAACAGCATCTTCCACAGCACCAGCACATGGCTGAAAAACAAAACAAAAAAACCCTGAGGGCATAAGAAGAACATAAGAAAATCCCTGCTGGACCAATGTCCCATCTTGTCAAGCCTCCTTTCTCAAACAGTGGCCAGTCAGTTTCTCTGAAGGGCCTAGAGGCCAAGACCTTCTCCAGGTGTCGCCTTCTGGCCCTGCAATTCAGAGACAGGCTACCTTGGAACATGGAGGCATTTCAGACATCATGGTGTGAACTAAGTTAGTATAAAATATGCACCTCAAAGTCTCTGAACATAGCAAGGAAGTGGCCCTGATGGGGTCAGAAAGGGCAGGGGTATATATTTTATAGATAGATAATCTGTCTTGCACAGGACGCTGCTGTAGCTGCTCCAGAACAATTCATTAAGAGTATATATTTTGTAAATAAACACAACAATGTCTCTTGCATAGTCACTTTTGACAGTTTTGCTCATCGCCCTCACAGCTCTACATGTCTGAAGGACTCACTGACCCCCAGCAGCCTGCCTTCTCCTAGACCTCAGTTCCTTCCTGCTTAATTTGAGGACAGCGGCTGCTCTTGCTACAGCCAAAGCAGGCGGCTTTCTGGAATGGAGGAAGCCGGTTTTTAAAAGATGATCACAGCAAACTGAATGCAGAGGCTTTGCAGTCGGAGAGAAAGGGATAATGCTGTCGGAGGAGACTTCCCGGGCACTTTGAGACCATCCACAGAGGCCACCTCTAAGAGGGCATCAGGGGAAAGGGTCGCAAGGAAGGCAGTTCTTGTTATTCACAGTTGTCTGTCAGGACAATGAAAGCGCAAGGAGCTCACCTTTTACTGTGTGACCTTGGGTGACAATCTGTATCTTAGTCCTTTCCGACTGTAAAAAAGAAGTGCCTGAGGATCAGAAGCTTAAATATGTTACACAGAACAATTGCAGGCACCTGCTGGTGCTTTTTGCTGTAGAAAGACTGCAGCTATCCTAGTAAAGCAAGTAGGTTGGCAAGACATGATGCAGCAGATGGCGGCTGACCCCCTGCCATGAACACTGTTTCTGGTGCGAGATGAAATCAGCTGCAGCAAGGCCGGGGGGGGGGGGGGGGAGGAGAGAGAAAATCTTCAAGAAGAGCTCCTTTGCTTTGAGAATAAATAGCTAGGAGGGTTGCCATTAGGAGCTGCTGGGCAATTGTGGGATGGTTTTGTGTAAGGTGAGAGTTTTATTTGAATTCCAAGAATTGGGATCTCCCAGGATAAATGTGGCTACCTGATTTATAAAATCTCACCAAGCGTCATTCTGAACAAGGGATATGCTGAGTCATCACACAAAGCCAACTTGGGCATCCCCTTGCATCACAGCATCTAACAAATCTATTGGATACACTGTCAAGGGCACAGCAACAACTGCAGCATAATATTGGAAGAATCCTGCTGGATGAGCCCAATGGCCTGTCTGGACTCAAACTTAAATCCAGCAACCTGTTTTCAACAGTGGCCTGTCAGATGGGAAATTCAAAGCTGAACATGAAGGTGGAACTTCCACCTTGTTGATTTATTTATTGGAAACAAATTTAGACTGGCTTTCCACTAAGATGAGGGTCCTCAAACCGGTGCAGAACCAAAACATTAAAACAAATTTTAAAATGCATATATATCTGTTCCACTTAATATTTCTGGTAAGGCCTAGGAGGAGGAGCTGGTCTCATGGCTTAAGTGCTACTCAGCGCTTAAAACCCACTCAGGGCAGCTGTCCTGCCCCTGACTGCCTCCTCCTCCAACCAGCTTGCCTGTCTGTCCAGCAGCCAGCCAATCGCCTTCCGTCTCCCACTCCTGACCACCCCTTCCTCCTTTCACTTCCCTCTGAGGCTACAGATCCCTGCTGCATGAGAGCTGCCCCTGCTGGTGAGTTCCCTTCCTAGGGGCCTCCAGCCTGCAGCCTTTCCAGGGCCTTTCCAGGGAGGGAGAGGCCATCTGAAGAGTTATTCCACTCCACCCCAATCTAGCACCTGTTGTATTCCTGAATGCAATGGGCTTTGCCCCTAGTAAAAAAACAAACGAACAAGCTCAGCAAACAACTCAGAAGTCAGAAGTATACTGCTGAACATGGGCGTTGCATTTGATGGTTATGCACTGACTTATCCTCTGAACCCAGTGGTGCCCAGATGTCCTGGGCAGATATTGTAGCATGATTCAGATGGGTGACTACAGCAGGAGGACCAGAGCAACAAGGAATTGTAGACGTCCACCAGAGCTGTTCGAGCTGCCTTCTCTTTCTCATTTCTCATCCTTCTAATGGGAAGGATACCAGAACATGAGCAGATGTTTCTCATGAGCAGCAGGAGATTAGTTGCGGTTCCTTCATTTGCTGGGCTTTTTAAAAAGGGACACTGAAAATCTCACCTCAGCAGCCCTCACTGCTTGATGAAAGCCACTGAACCCAGTTCACCTGGCCAAAGCAATCAGCTAAAGGCAGATGGGAAGGCAGATGAAATATTCCCTCCTCGTTATCAGTCACAAAGAAGCCCTTTCCTCCCCTCCCTTATTTGCTCTCAATGGGATAAGCTGGAGGCCAGAGACCCCAAGCTAGTTTTGTTCCCTGCAGCCAGACCAAGGTTTATGTCCCTCTTGCAGCATAAGGATCTAATTTTGCGTCAAGTCTGCAGGGATGAAAGTGTAGCATACTTCAAACCATTGAAATTAGTGGGCATATGTTGCCCTTAGCATTCTGCTGAGTCGTGGCCTGTGCAGGTGTGTCTGCACGTGATGAGGACAGGTTGCTGGAAGAAGCCCCCCTGCCCGCTCCCCCTCTGCCCCAGCATGCCCATCCCAGGATTTCCATGGCTTCAGCTCAGTGAATGGGGGCAGTTCATTGAGGAGTCCCCTTTTCTGAAGCATTAACATAAACTGATGTTTTCCAGTAGCTGCAAATTGTGTGACCACGTAGAGAGATTTCAAGGAAGTGGGCTGCATATTCTGATCCACAAATATAGGGAGGTTCCCCCCCTTCATTTCTAGTCTGTCCAGTGGTAAAACACCCTCATGCTCCAGACATCCGCCCTTTCCCCACTGAATTGGAATTCACTTCATGCCAAAAGGTGGCCTAAGGGAACAGGCACAAAGGAGGGAGGCATCCCTGAATGGCGCAGATACTCCAGTGGTGGGCAGCTCTTGCGAACTGCTCACCAGCTCCCCTGCATCCGGCTCTTACTTTGCAAAGGGTTCCAAGATTCCAAAGGGAGCCACTGGCATTGAGAGCAGAGGCAGCGACAAAAACCCAGCCCTTTGCATACACCGGTTTATTTGGACGAATGAACAAATGCTGGTCAGGAGCAGATCCAGACTACTGAGGAGCCCTTGGCACTTTGCTTCTCCCATGCTTGAGCTCCCATTGTAGAAGTACCACCCAGGCAAAACAGAACTATGGAGCAAACTGAGCGTGGTGGAAGAAAGCAATTGGGTCGAGCCGGATAATACTTGGAAGTGGCATGAGACTTCATCCGCAAGTTCTCCTCTGCCTGTTCTACAGACTGACAATTGCCATGTATTCCAGGGTACTTCTGACCAATGCAGGCACCCCATTGCAACACCACAGCTCTTTGAAGCGCCATTCTGGGCTGGTGGTTACTCAGATGAAGCAGAAAGCATAATCATGCTGGCAGCTTCTGTGATCTTTGCAACAGTGCCCACAAACACGGTGGGCTATCTACAACAGAGCTCAGGTCAGAATAGCTTGATCCCCTTGATGAACAATTAAACAGTTGCTACAAAGTAATGCTGACAACACAACACTGTCCTTCCTACACCAGCTGGGGTCAGGAGACATACTAGGGGTGTTTCAACTGAACTGCAGTGTCATGGCAGTTTCTATCAACCAGAATCTTCTTGGATACTCCCAGGACAGTCACTTTCAGTATGAAGTCTATATTAGAAGAACCAGCATTAATGACTAGGATCTGGGAGAGCCAGCTTTGAATCTCTGCCATGAAGCTCTCTGGGTGACCATGGGACAGTCAGTCCCTCTTAGCCTATCCTACCCCCTGAGGTTGTTGTGAGGTAGATGAGATGGGAGGTAATCATGTACTCTTTGGAGGAGGGTGGACAGTGTGTGAAAATGCACTAAGTAAATAAAGAAACATCCTCCTTGCTTTGCATACTTCTGCCATCTCCAGTGTGAAGGTCCCTCAACAACATCCATTCTAAACCTAGCCCATCGATGAAGACTTGGGTATGACCATGTACTTGAAAATCTATACTCACAACAGGACACACGAGGAGAAGAACAAGAGTTGGTACTTATAGGTTGCTTTTCTCTACCAGGAGGAGCCTCAAAGCAGCTTACCTTTCCTCTCCCCACAACAGACACCCTGACCATTTACGCACTGGAGGTTTCATGCTGGGCTGCAGGCTGGAGTTTTAGTCATGGCAGGTTGCCCCAACTATTCCTGCACCCACATGGGGGAGCATTTGGCCTGGTGCACCTCATCTGCCCCCAATTTGTGCTCCTGCATGGGAGCTGGGGCACTGAAGTTCCCAGTGCATAAACGGTCCCTGTGAGCTAGGTGAGGTGGAGGGAGTCCTGATATTACTGAAGAAGAAGAGTTGGTTCTTATATGCCACTTTTCTCTACCCAAAGGAGTCTCAAAGTGGCTTACATTTGCCTTCCCTTTCCTCTCCCCACAACAGACACCCTGTGAGGTAGACAGGGGTGAAAGAGCCCTGATATTACTGCTTGGTCAGAACAGCTTTATCACCCATGGTCACCCATCTGGCTGCATTTGGAGGAGCGGGGAATCAAACCCGGCTCACCAGATTAGAAGCCGCTGCTCTTAACCACTGCACCAAGCTGGTTCAGTGCAGAAGAGAAGGAGACTTTGAAAGTGAGTGCATAAAGACACTTTTAACCATCTACGCAGGGTGAGGCCGAGAGAGCCCTGATATTACTGAGTTGGTTCTTATATGCCGCTTTTCTCTACCCAAAGGAGCCTCAAAGTGGCAAACAATCGCCTTCCCTTCCCACCCAAAACAGGCACCTGGTGAGGTAGGTGAGGCTGAGAGAGCCCTGATATTACTGCTCAGTCAGAACAACTTTATCAGTGCTGTGGCGAGCCCAAGGTCACCCACATGGCTGCATATGGAGGAGGAATGGAGAAGCAAACCTGGCTCACCAGATTAGAAGTCCACACTCCTAACCACTACACCACACTGGCTCAACAGTCCTGAGGGCACAAGCACACTCCTCTTCTCATAAGATTGCATGTAGGCATGCTCAACACAATTTCTACAACAGCCCAAGTGCATTCACTGAGATCAGCACAAATAGATATAACCATTCACATGCCATCAACAAGATCTTCCATCTCTACCACAGAGATAAGCACCATCCACATGAGTGCTCCTCACTCTATAACTGTGGATATCTTGACAGGTTCAAGGTAGATGACTCAGGAGCTGTGCCCTGGGAGAGAATGAATCATAGAATCATAGAGTTGAAAGGTACCTCATGGGTCATTTAATCCAACACCCTGCATGATGCAGGACACTCACAACCCAATTGCTCATCCACTATAACCTGTAACCCTGCACTGTAATGAAGGCCCTTGTTTCACTCTCCTAGGCTCCTTCCCCACACACAGTAGCAAGAGTAGATTATTAATTAATATTAATTTTATTTATATATATCAATTTTATTTATTTTCACATTTCTATCCCCCCTTTCCTGAAGGCTCAGGACATAATACATCAAGCAGAAATACAAAGTCAGTAAGTATAATAAAACGCGACAATTTAAAATTCTAAATTTATAACAGTTCAAACTGATTTACATAAATGACATATCCTTCCTCCAGGAGAACATGGGGAGGGGTCCAATAATGTATACCTGAATGGTTAATGAGGTGGACTTTGAGCAGGAGCAACCGTGTCCCCACCACCACTGTCTCACGGACAGGCCAAGTTTATCTCTACAAAGGTGAAATTGCATATGTTTAACAATCTTTAGGCAACTGCATACAGAGAACAGATGGAAATGTGTTGAGAAGACTGTCAGCAACTGCACCAAAGCCCTTCAGAGACAGCACAGGAAAACCTCTCCTTTCCTGCATTATCTAGTACACTGGGGGACTGTGATGACAGCACTCCCTGGATCGCTTTACAAAGAGTCCCTGAACGTCCAAGGAGAGCACACAGATTTTGTTGCATCCCTGGTATAGATAGCAGCATGCAGAGCGATGGAGGTGGTGGCACACCAAGCCAAGGGCGCCACCAGAGAAGGTACCCAGTAGCCCCGGCATGAGCATCCTGCTGCACAGATCCGAAAGCAGCCTGACACCCATGTCATCAGGCCATCTAGAGCTGTAGCAAAAGATAGCAAGCTGACTGTGGCTGCATGTGTGTCCTGACGAGGGACTGCAGCAGGAAGGGTGTGCTAGGCCTTATCAGGAACAGTGAGCTAATGACTCAGGAGCTGGAAAATCATTATCTCCCAACACATCTTGTAAGCTCTCCAGAGACATAATAGACTGGGAGCAGGGAAAGTGACTCCCCCAGTGCCAGCCAGCCAGCCGAGTCGCCCCCAGAGTTCACATCCTTCAATCCACTGTGGAGCCTTGCCAAGGGCTGCACCTCCTTCAAAACAGAAGGTACAAACTGTCCAAAATCCCAGGCCCCAATCCCTTTAAAGGCAGTTCACGCTGCCCAGTTTCTAGATGGTGCAGTCCTGTTCACAGGTAAATGACGGTGCAGGAAAGGGTTTGCATAAACTGGATGGCACATGCAAGGAACCAGCAGTCGCCTCCAGAATTATTCATGTGCTTCTTCCAGCAGCCACTTTAGTAGCTTCTGGCTCATTGTCTGTACCACCCAGTTCCCACTACCCTTGCTTCATATATAACCTCGTGCCATAAAGAAATTTGGTAGGATGAACTGACCCATAAACTTGACTGTGCAAACAGGGCTGGATCTATCCAAGACAACAATGCCTAGTGCTTATCTGAGAACTAATTTGCAGTAAGTTCCACCTGTGTCCATGACAATCTGTCACCTGCAATGATCCATTCTCTTTCTCATATGTTCTTCTTTCCCCTCCTTTGGTTTCTCTCACCCCCAACTGGGCATGTTTGAACACTGACGCCTCAGACTTTTGGTGCAGTGGATTGTCCTGTGCTCGATAAAGCCTACTCTTTTTTTTTCCTCTTTAGGGAAGCATCATGCTCTCCAAGCAGCGGCAGAGAAGGCTGAGTCAGCATTCTCTCGAGCAGGGATAGGAATTGTGATTCCCTGCCTGAACTATTGCGGATGGGCCTCTGATCTGACTCACAGGGGTGCATATCCCAATGAGCTCAGGTTTTTGTTTTGTTTGTTTGTTTTAAAATAAGAAACAAAATTTAAATGGCTCTAATCCACTGCAAAGGTGAATTCTGGCCAAGCTTCTCATTCCCTGGATTTTGAATCTGGATTTGGGGCCATTCCCCATCAGAAATGACAGTGAAGTGCTCTGCCCGGGGAAAACAGCTCAGCCCCCAGGACTGCCACACTGCACCAATACAGGAGGGCATGGGTGAGATCTAGAGCTGAAATGCTGCAGGTCACCTGAGAAGAGGCCAACCACGTCCCTCACACTCAACCAGCGCAATTTCATGAACCTGAAATGGAAAGTGCTTGCCTGGGGGGGAGAGAGAGAGAGACAGAGAGAGGGGGGAGGGAGGGAGCCGCCTACGGCCGAAACATGGACAAAATCAGCCCCTCTGGCCCTTCTTCCTGCCTGACCCTCTTTCCAGCTTCCCTGTGTGGACCTTGGTAACCTTGGGGAGAAGGAAGGCGCCACGGCACTCGCCCACCTTGCCCTCAAGGCTGCCGGCCGGACAGGGGACTTGGAACTTTTCCCCGCCGGAGTCTCTTCTTCGCTTAGCCCCGCGCGTTCTCCCGCACGACCCGCTTGCCTGCGCTCAGCCTGCACCAATCAGAAGTGCCACAGCCAGCTGTCCCTCCAGCGTTCTCCGCGCCTCGGGAGCTGTCCCTTCAGCACTCACTCCGGGCCAAGAAGACCGGCGGGGCTCCCCCGTCCGCCGCCCGCGCCGGCGATTTCCGGGCTGAGTTGCCGCTGCCTTCCCTTCGCGTGAACTCCGGCGCGGGTCGCTGCCCCTGCCCTGCCCCTGCCTCTGCCCCTGCCCCTGCCCCTGCCCCACCCGCTCGAAGAACTTGCACGCGCTGCGGAGAATGGAAAGCGCAGCGCCCGCGCCGGCACTGGCCTCTCCTCCTCCTCCTCCTCCCCCCTGCGTGTCCCGAAGCCCGGTCCCTACTTTAAACCCAAGAGCCAAGGGGCGAAGGAGAAAGGAGAAGGGAAGGCTGGATTTCGAATCCACCCCAAAGTGCATCTCGGAAAGCGAAGGAAACCCAGAACGATAAGGAAAGTGAAACTCACTGGCAGGCTGGTGCAGGCAGGCACGCAGAGACACGCGCGCGCGCACAGTCCAAGGAGGGCTGGAGACTTCCAACCCGGCAGGTCAGTCCGTCCAAATGCTGCAGTTGCTTCCTCCACCCGCCCCTCCAGGGTTCCCGTACGTCGCTGGGTTCTGCAGAGCTCCAACCTCATTGGCTGAGATGCTGCTCAATAGAATAAAGCTTCTGCATTAATTGAGAAGGGGCGCTTCCCCCCCTCCTCGGTGGTGCAGTTCATTATCCAGCCCCGAGGGGGGGGGGGTTGGAGCGCCCCCCTCAAGCCCAACTCCTTTCCAAGAGCCCGCAGCCAGACTTGCTGAGCTTTGCAGTCTGAGGCAGGGGAAGAGGTGAGAAAACAGGGGAAGCCTGCCTGATCAATGGAGAAGCCTGCGAAGTCAGCTGCCGCGGCAGCCGGTTGGGGCGGGGGGTGGCAGGATCGGAGGGGGAACTCCTCTCCGGGTCTGTGTGCGCACGGGCGGGCTCCTAAAGAAGCGGGGAGGGAAGGAGATTTAGTGCCTGCTTCACAGCAGGAGGCCAAGCCGTCAGTACCCCCAGGAGGGGGAACGGGATTGTCGGTGATCGTGCACAGATACGCTAGGGGGCTTGCAATGCAGCTAAGCCTGCACAGACAGATGTAGCAAGCAGCAGCTCCTGAGCACCTGTAAGTACAGGGAAGGAAGGGAGCAAGGATACCGGCCAGGCTCCCTTCAAGGTCAGGCTAGGAGAGTGCAATTATTAGTAAGCCCACCATATCGCCTGTGGGAATCAAGCACCCGTGGGCAAAAGACAACGCTTCTTGGAACAATGCCGAGTCAAACCACAGTTGGGAAGGCTTCATCTGGAAACTGACAATGAATGGATGACTTTTCTCTCACAAGCATCCGTCAGCAGCAGCCTCGCCTTTCACTGGTGCTGTCTAGCCGGTCACCTTTGACTCTGTAGGAGGGTGGCGTCACACTTGCCCTCTTCTAGCAATCTGTCACTTATTTAGGCAAGATGGTAAATGAGGAGAGGGGAAAGGGTTCATTGCCCCCCCCACACACACACACAGCAGCTATGAGCAAACCATTTTGGCACTTTCTTCATTGTAATGATTATGAACTCCTGCTGTTCTGAATGGTAAACTGAATCCTTTGACCCACCATTAGCTCCAAGATTGTCAGGATTTATTGATTCCATTAAGTCAGTTTACCCCCAAATCAACACTCTTGAAATCCCACAATACATGTGTGGCAAAACCTGAAAGGAAACCTGTTAAGGAATGGGGGGGGGGGGCAAAACCTGTTAAGGAATGGGGGGGGGGGGAAGGTGGCATGGAGTTCAGGAAAATATAGCAAATAGACTCCAGAGAACCATCCAAATGATATGCAAGTTATAGCCAAATAAATCTTTAGTTATGACATTTCCCCCGCATATCAACAGGAGTTTAATAATGGAGAACACCCTACATTGCATTGATCTCTGCTGAAGAGAGAGCCAGCACACAGATAAGCTGGACATTTTTTTCTTTATATATCTGCATCAAGGGAGGGCTTTTAGCTAAGAGACAGAGCTGACTATACCAACAACATCTCTCTCAGGTTCAATCCTTGACATCACTGGTTGTAATAATTTCAAAGATCAGATTTGGGGAAGGCTAGAAACCTTCAGCAGGCGAACACTGCAGGGGAAACAGCACTAAGGGAGGTGGTGGAGCAAGAGTCTGATGCCTTACAACAAAGCTTCACGTGAATCTGCATTTTGAAGGTCTGAAACATCTCCTGGAAGACCCAGCTCCCGTGCAGGAGCACAGATCGGGGGCAGATGAGGTACACCGGGCCAAATGCTCCCCTGTGTGGGTGCAGGAAGAGGTGGGGTAACCTACCACGACTAAAACTCCAGCCTGCAGCCCGGTATGAAACCTCCAGTGCGTAAACGGTCTAATTGGTATCCTACTCATTATCGTGTAACTACTTTGGTCTATGCAAAAACTATTGAAATTATATTAGATTGAGCATGAGGAGTCTCTGAGGGTGTGTATATGGGAGGTAGATAGGAATGTAACATTGTTTTCCATACAACATAGAATGCATGGTAGCATGAAAAATGTCAAGGCTCTCCCTTATCTTCACATGTAGTGTTACTCCATCTTCACTTTTTTCTGATCAGTTTTCAGTTTGAGAACGTGCTTCATTGTTCCAGATAATCCACAGAGTGATTTAGCATTCCATGCTGAAGTACGGGACATTTGTATCTTTTTGACCATCTTTCTGCTTCATATTGGTACAGAAACTTTGTGTGACAAATAACTCTCTCTCTTTTCCTTTGGGTGTTAGTAAACAAACAACTAAAGTCATTTGTGTACTGTCACCTTCTGTACTTTAAAACTTGCATTGCTAAAATATACAACTGTATTATCTTTACCACTCTTTCTATATTGACAAGATTCAGGTATGTTGGTCTGAAGCAACAGAACAAATTTGGAGTCCAGTGGCACCTTTAAGACCAACAAAGGTTTATTCAAGGTATAAGCTTTTGTTTACATGCACATTTCTTTAACTACAAAGCTTATATCTTAAATAAAACTTTGTTGGTCATAAAGGTGCCACTGGACTCAAAATCTGTGGCATCGCCAAGATTCACACATAATACAGATGGCCAGAAAGTTCACATATATTTGTATTTCAGGTTTAAAAGTTCATTTTGATGGGGGTTTTAAAATGTAGTTTATGATACTCAGATATGTCTGAGTGCCAAGAAACCTGAGGTATGATATCATTCCAGAACTTTTAAGATGGTCCCCTTTCCTCTTTGTAAAATACTACTGATGAGAATGCTGATAGTTATTATGGCTCCTTATGGCTCCTTCATAGTTATTATGGCTCCCTTGATCAGCAAGGGACAAACTTATTAATTACAGAATCAAAACCTTCTATGATAGAGCTTGCTTAGTTTTGAAATGCTGAGTTTAGCAAAGGTTCAGGCATATATGTGTCTGTTCATCTCTCATGTAAACAAGCACTAGGTATGTCACACTTAACTCTTTAGAAAAACCTGGTCATCTATTTGGATTGGTCTCATGCATAGACTTAATCGGTGACCCCATTAGTTCAGTCAAACTGTGCCTTTTCCTATTCTATGCTAAGACAAACTTCCTCCAAAACTATTACCATCCTGGGACATGGAGCTCCCACACACACACAGTGGTGAATCTCTGAATACTGAAGAGTGCCAAAGTTGCATAGTCATTCCAGAGAGGCCGCCATATTAGTCTCCTGAAGCAAAACTAAACTGCAAACTAGAGACAGCTAAAAGGGTAACACAATTTAGCCCACCTTCATCACGTGCATGAAGAATACATCCACAGCAGTTGTTTCTGTACTTGAAGTCAGGGTACCAGACTTCAAAGGCCAGTTAGAAAAGATAACCAATCAAAGGGAAAGTCGTCCATTCAGAGTGGGCAAAGACGACTTCCTGCAGTTGACGGATGAGCAGAGTAGCATTAACATAAAATCAGATCTGGTCAAGGAAGGTGCAGTGTGAAATGTGATAAGCAGAACTAATTAACATCTGTAGCATGTTAAACAAGAACCAGCGAGATCAGCTTCAAAGCTCCGTTCAGAATTGCCTCCTTCCTGGTGCTGTTGTGAAGATAAAATGAACATCTAATAGCCTGGATCCTTTGGAAAAATGAGAGAGATACTATCACTGTCTGTGCAGCATCTTAAATACTCCTCTGTTGCCCCAGCCCAGCAGACTATCAAGTCTTGATCAAATGACACATCCACTCCATGGTCAGTAGCTGTTCTGGTTTCGATCACTCTCTAATTAACTGGCCTTAATTATCTGGAATTGCACCTTCACCCTTGTTCTGTCCTCTGGCTTGCTGCTACTGGGTTCTCCAAATTTAAACAGAAACCTTCTCCTTCATTTCTTACTGCAGTGTCCTTTGGGTTTTTCTGTCTACATGCCTGAGCGCTGTGGAAAAAAGCCACAGACACAGAATGGGAAGAGCTAAGCGCAGGTGAATGGCCAGATGTTGAGGTGAATGGCTAGTGATGAACAACAATTTTTAGCAACAGGACGTTTTTTCCCCATCCTGTCCTCATTTTAGACCAGCTTTTCTCAATGCTTTTACCATTGAGGAACCCCTGAAGCATTCTTCAGGCTTGAGAAACCCCAAAGGTGGTTTGATCATGCATAGTATGGTTGGGAAGCCCACCTGGGCTCCCTCCCTTTCCCACCTCCTCCAGGCCCATCATTGACTATTTTGGGAGGTCGGGTGGGCCAATAGGACCATATATGGTCATGATGATGATGATGATGTCATCCATTCAGTCATGTCTGACCCTCAGCGATTCTATAGGAAAGGCTTCACCATGCTTCTTTCAGTTGGTTCATGGTCATCCCTGTATCGGCTTTGATCCTGTCCAGCCAGTGGATCCTTCGGCGACCACGTTTCCTTTTGCTGCTGACCATGCCGAGCATTAATGATTTTTCTAGCGAGTTTGATCGCATGATGTGTCCAAAGTAAGTGAGCTTTATCCGTAATATCTTGCCTTCTAATGACATAGTTGGTTTGCTCCTCTATAAAACTTTCTTGTTGGTAACTTTGGCTGTCCATGGTATACGCAGCATTCATCTCCAACATACCACACTATAAATATTTAACAAATTTTAAAAATAACAAATTTAGCAAATTCCCACCCATTCAGGAAACTCTTCCAGGACTGTCAAGAAACCCCAGGGTTTCATGAAACTCCAGGGTTTCATGAAACCCTAGTTGAGAAAACCTGGTTTAGACTTCACTGATAAATAGCAATGTAACAATAGCTTTCTATTGGTTTTCAACCAGCAGAAGTATTCATAGGAGTCGAGGTTCATAAGAGCAAACCTTCTTCCCTTGACTGTGCATAGAACTGAGGCACATGGACCTAACTGTGTGTATCACGTGCTGCCTATGTCCTGGGGTGGAAAAAGAGACAAAGAGAACTCACCCCCCCTCCATAATGCTAGAACTTGAGTACATCCAATGAAGTTGTTGGGCAATAGATTCAGAATAGTAAAAAAAAAGTGTGCTTGTGGATTTCACTGCCAGTGGATAGAGTAATGGCCACGAGCATAGATGACATTAAAAGGGGATTGGGCAGATGCATGGAAGAGAGGACTGTCCATGGCTGCTAGCTGTATACAGAGGCAGCAAAACCTCTGCATAACAGTACTAAGGCAACATCAGGACAAACCTTTCGCCCCTGTTCCCTGTTTGTTTGACCCTCCAAGGCATCTGGTTGGCCACTGTGTGAATGTGGAGGCTGGATGAGATGGACCACTGATGGACCTGGTCCAGCAGGCTCTTCTTAGGTTCTTAAGCGATCAGCTCTTTTCATCAGTGAAGATGACAGATTGTGTAAGCAGAGCCTACTGAAGAAAATGCAGTTGCATGTACAGTGGAGGTTACAGGCATGATGGAGGAAAATACCATGTTCACTTCCATGCCCTGCCTTGGGTAGTTTCAACACCCAAGCCACATGTCAACTATATCATAGTGAATGCACAAAATGGAAAATGATTTTTGTGTCAGGGCAAACAATTATTGTGGATGGGTGGGGGGATAAATGGCAATTTATCTCCAATAAAATGGCAATTCTTGGGAATCCCTGACAGCATGCAATGATAGTTATCACTGGAAGGGAATCACATGGCTTCTAAAGCAAATCCCAGTGTGGACAACATGGGAACTCCAGGTATGAATATGTGTGACATAGAGAAATACAAGCATAAGTGTCTTCTGCAAACTACTTCAGCTTGCTAAAAGATTATATCAAAGAGATCCAAAAGAAATTACCAATAGGAGCAACCTAAGAAGAGGAAATATAGCTGAAGTTTGAAAGTCTAATTAGTTTTGCTCTACAAAAAGCATAAGTCTTTATAATCATTCTGCCTGATAATCTCTTGGCATCAGCAATCCATTCAAACCAGGATGGGTTTTTCTTTTCTTCTTGTCCAAGGACATATTAGAAATAAGTATCAAGCAAAATGCCTTCTTGTAGGCTACTATAAGAATCTGTATAGCAATCTGTACTAAAAATCAAGTGGGAGTCTTCAGTGATATTAATTTTCCTAGCAAGTACATACAATGCAATTCACTGTCAACTGGGTTGTGGCACAATCAGGGGCTTACAAGCCAGGAAAATGACCCAAGAACAAGCTATTTTGGTGCTGTTGGGTTTCAACCTGGCTAGCCATCCATCATTGAGGAGGAGCAGGAGGATGGTGATAGGTCACCTTCTTTCATAGGAAATCCATCGGGGTTGGAGCAAAGCAACTCCTCTCATTCTACCAACACTGATAGCCATTTGTTTTGCTGATGGCCACCTGCAGACCTCCAGGGCAAAGATCCACTTGCCATTCACGAGTTGACTGAGAACAATGACCTATTATTGCTTCTCTGCATGGGAAATATGCTTGGGGTGGGACATGGCTCAATAGTAGGGTATCCACTTTGAAGTTTGAATACAGAAGGTCCCATGTTCAACCCCCAGCACCTTCCATTTCAAAGGACCAGATCATAGTGGTATGAAGTGTCTCCATCTGACATCCTAGACAGCCACTGCCTGCTAGAGAGTAGATTGGACTGAGCTGGACAGACCCATGGCCTGACTCTCTATAAGGCAGCTTCCTGCATCCAAAAGTATGACAAGCTATTGTGGCCTTTTACTGTGATACAGAACATGTGGCAACTCATGCTTACAAATTCAAAGCCAATCAAATGAAAGAAAGGAAAGCAGATGCAAAGGTCATCAGAAGAAGAAGAGCAGGTTTTTATACCCTGCTTTTCTTTGCCAGGAGTCTCAAAGCAACTTACAATCACCTTCTTCTCTCCCCACAACAGACACCACATGAAGTGGGTGAGGCTGAGAGAGTTCTGAAGGAACTCTAACTGGCCCAGGGTCACCCAGATGGCTGCATGTGGAAGAGGAGGAGGGGTTCAGATCTGGTCCTCTAGATTAGAGGTCACCACTCTCAACCACTACACCATGCTGGCATGATTACCAGTCTGATTTAGTGAAACACCAAGACAGCAAGATTAAATCAAAGGAAAAGATGGGTTCGAAGGAAGGAAGGAAGGAAGGAAGGAAGGAAGGAAGGAAGGAAGGAAGGAAGGAAGGAAGGAAGGAAGGAAGGAAGGAAGGAAGGAAGGAAGGAAGGAAGGAGGCGTCAATTCAGATTAATAGGATGGAGCTCCAGATATCAAGTGAAGAGAAGAATAGATTGTTGTTCTGTACTTCCTGTGGGACTGCCCTGGAAGAAAACTTGGCTGTTGCCACTACTGGAGTGGGTGGCCACACACCTTTGGACATGGCATCATCATTATGCATATACCATACCATTTCCAAAGCAGCTTCACTAGCTACTGGTTTCCTGAGTCAATCCAAGGTGTGGGCCCTTATCTTCAAAGTCTTTCATGACTCAGGGTCTACTACATGGCTGCTTCAGGTGCCAGGCAGAGTTGGGGCAGTGAAGGTGGCAGGAGCCACAGCAGCAGCCATGGAAGGGGAGAGAGCAAAGGAGAGCTAGTCATGGTGGTGGGTGGTCTCAGGCAGCTCTGAGGAAGGAGCCAGTATTGCTTCTTCGTCCACTCGTATTATCTCAAAGCCAAAACAGCCACTGCCAGTCACCTGGCAACAAAAATACCCTCTCTTCCTACCAAGTTGCCTTTTAATATGGCGTCTGGGGATGGTTTGATTTTTGGAGAACATCAGCAATTCACAAAACCCACAAATATAGCTCAGCTCTGCAGAGGCCTTCAAGTTCGCTCCCTGGCCACTGCCTGTAATGATTCAGCCAAATCATAATGGAGTGAAATCACATAAATAATTGGCTCCCCGACAGGAACGGACTCTTTTTTCATTACAAGCAAGCCTCAGACAGATGAAGGGGCCAAGTGGCTAATCAATCAGTCAATCAGTCTTAGAATTTAGATGATGAGCTTTCTGGATACCAGCAGGAACCTTCTTCTTTTGCCTCAGGTAGCACTATTCAATGTTTTTGTCCATGCTATAAGTTGGGGTATAGAACAGCAAAAGCACACAGCATATACACTCTGCATTTTGCATTTTTCCATGAATGAGCTTCTTGGAGAAAAGAAAGTTTGGGCTTTGTGTCCCAAGGAATGCTTCTCTACAAATCTATCTGTAAACCAACGCACAGCCCTACAGAGGGCAGAACTGCGTAGATTTTCTAGAATTTCAGTCAGTGGGGAGGGTCCTCTGGGCAGACTCAGATTCTTTGTTGCCTCTCTGTCCTTGAGTTTAGTTGGCTCCAATTAAAGCGGCCAGTAGCCAAAATAATAAACCCTGTTTTCAAAAAGACTCGTTCTTCTCATTTGCAGTGATTGCTTTGAAATACTGTGGTTCACCCAAGCAACACCATTTTTTCCAGAAGAAGCCCTCATTTTTTATCATGTGCAACCACACCACCTTTTAACTAGAAAGGGTGTCCTGGCAGCTTCATGGCAGTGCACTGTTTCCATGGGGAATGGCTCTCTTCTGCTATTGAAGGTAAATGCATGTAGAGGAGACTCTGCCAGCTAACTGCTTCACTTCAGAAGAGGCAAGGAGGGGCTCCTGCCCATGTGACCCTTTGGAGGACCCTCCAGGCTTGTGTTGGTATTCGCTGACAGGCGCTCTTCCATGCCAGTCCCCCTTTCCTATGAATCTCGTGTCAAAATTTGAGTCCAATAGTATCTTTAAGACCAACAAAGATTGGTCTTAAAGGTGCTATTGGACTCAAATTTTGTTGTACTCCTTCAGACCAACACAGCTGCCCTGCTGAATCTAGTCTCATGGCGTTAGTGAAGGATTTAATGAGCTCCCTTCTAGCACTGGAAATGTCACATTTCAAAAAATCCCTTTGTATACCTCTAATGCCAATCCTATGGTCTGTTTTTGTTTATGTAGATTAATTTAAGGCATGTATCTTTGTTTTGCCTGATTGATTCTGCATCTGCTAGTCATGGTACAAGGCCTATCAAGAATACGGAAATCTGCCCCCCCCTGCCACCCCCAATGGTTTTTGAAGCACTTCATTGCTCAGAAGCCTAAAGGCCAGGAACTTTGGGAGCATTTTTAAAAGAATGTTGAGACTTCCAGGATGTCCAGTTTCCTACCCAAGATCACCTTCCACATTTTTTCCTCTGCATTTTCCTGGTGGCATCCTCCCTCCCCGGCAACAGCTCTCCAAGCTCTCAGGCAAGGACCTGGTGTTGCCAACTCTGGATTGGGGAATTCCTGGGGATATGTAGGGGAAGCCTGGGGAGTGGGAGGGTTGGGGGAGGGGAGGGAGACTGGCGGGGATGTGATGCCACAAACCCACCCTATGAAGCTGCCATTTTCTCCACAGGAGCTGACGCTGGCAGCCTGGAGATGAGTCCTCATTCTGGGAGAACTCCAGACCCCACCTGGAAGCTGGCCACTCTATGAGGACTGTTTGCAGCTCTGTTTCTTCAGACAGAAACACCGAGCCCTGAACATAGGATGCTGGATGTGTGAAGAGAGTCTTGACCAAATCCACCTCCCTTGTTGCAGCCCTGCACAGAGTCATCCCGTTTGAGCTCAGACCAGAGGAACTGCTTGGTAAACCACCTTTTCCTTTCTTATTCCTGGACTATTAGATCAAGTAAGATGACAAAAGAAATGGGAAAACAAACAGCTGAGTGGAAAGAATGTTAATGTCACTGAATATTTATGCACCAGAGCCAAGGGACTAACATGCATGTACAATTTTAAATGTGTGATTTGTGTAATGAGTTGCTTCATTGTTGCTGTTTTCCAAAGAAAAGCCAATTAAATGAGCACTTAAATCCAGTCTTCCAATAACCTATTTATTGTTTTATTCACTAATGGGAAAGATCCATCCAGTATTTCAACAAGCAGAGTCAACACTACTCTGACCCCCCCCCCGCCGCCATTAGGGATTTTATAGCTGGTTTCAATTGAACCAAGCCTGGCTGTGTGGCCAGAAGCCTTTGAGACCCGTCTGCAGCGAGCAACTTCAGGGCCTCTAGAGACGGTTAAGCCTTGTGTGGATTCTGCAGCCATCCGCCAGACTCAGCGAGATCCATCCCATTTCCAACTTCAGCCCTGCGGCGGGGACTGAGCCACACCTGGGCCACACCTCTCAACAGTCTCCTCCAGGCAGACTGGCCAGGGATTCCGGGTAGCTTCACCGACTGCCGGCTCTGCCTGCCACACGGCCCCCCTCCCACCACGGAGAGATGCAGCCATCATCCACATCAGTGTTAATTTCCCAGGGATGGTTATTGATGGTAGGCCAAGGAGAGGCTGCTCAGTCTCCCAACGTCTGTCTCCAGGCAAGAAGGAGAAATGCCGACTGAGGCGGCCATCCATCAACCAGCCCCCAGGGCTCCAGTCAGGGGGGGGGCACAGAGGCAGCGCTCCACTCTGTCACCAGGACAGCAGGAACTTTGATCGATGGGGGAGGTCACCAAGGAAGGTCAGCTGGGCCGTTGCAGCTTTGAATCACATCCAGCAGCAGAGAGGGGCTCTGGGGCCTCCTCAGTCCCATTGGCTGTTGGGGAAAGGAGATGGGATGCAGCGAGAAGCCACTGCCAGGAGCCCACTCCCCCCCCCCAGGTTCTTAAAGGGCATGGCAGAGTAGTCAGCAACCTGTACGATATGGGAAGGCAGTAACAGCCTGAGAAAAAAGGCCAGGGACTGGTGCAGTGGTCAGACCGCTGGGCGCTGGCTACGAGAGACCTATCTTCACATCCCCTCTCTTCCATGGTGGCTTCTGGCCAGTCCTGTGCTCTTAGCAAAAGGTTGTTGTCGGCGACTATGTGGAAGTAAATACAGACAAATGGGACCGTTTGTAGTGTTTATAATCAAAAGAGAGAGGAAAACAAACCTATCCCTAGGCTACTAATTATATTTTCAAAATTTATACAGAATAAAGAAAAGTAAAGTGAAAAGTCTCTTCATTCTATGTTGCTTTATTGTAGGATCCAACCAGAATGGTTTCTAGATATATTCCGTTTTCAAAGGGTAATTTTCCTCAGTGGTTGTCCTCTCAGTTGTAAGAAAAATGGTAATCCCAATACATACTTCAATACCTCTAGTAAATCTATTAAATCGTTTAAAGTATACCCCGGCCTTTGGCTCTGCACTGTAGGGATGCTACAGTTGGATTACTAGGAGGCTTTCTTTAAATGGAAAAACTGGACATTGTTTTCCTTGCTAACCTGTGGGTTATTGTGCCTGCACAGCTCTCTCTCTCTCTCTCTCTCTCTCTCTCTCTCTCTCTCTCTCTCTCTCTCTCTCATATTGTCCCAGTCCACTGTGTATTCCTCCTTGCTTGGCGTCATCAGAAGCACGAGACTGTAGGGCCTGTGATTTGGAACTGGCTTGCCCTATTTGATTTGAGAAGGCTGAGGGCTGGTCCCCTGGCTCAATGTCAGAGTGGTTGTCCTACGGTGAGTCCACAGGATATCAAAGCTCAAAGGTTCAGGTTGTAGGGGAAGTGAAAAGCCTTGACCTGGAGCCCTGGGGGAGAGCTGTCCGTTGTAGTAGACACAGGAAGCTGCCTTATACCAAACCAGGCTGTTAGTCCACCAAAGTCAGCATTGCCTGCTCAGGCTGGCAGTGGCTCTCCGGGGCTTTAGGCAGAGGTCTTTCCCAGCATCCTTGTAATGGAGATCCCAGGGGGTTGAACCTGGGGCTTCCTGCATGCAAATCAGATGCTCTCCCACGGAGCCACAGCCCCTCCCTAAGACAAGCCTGACCCTGGCAGATAGCTTGACTTGCTGAAAGGCAGCCCCATGTGTTTTCATCTGCTTTTGATGCAGGGTTCTACAAGCACAACCAACATAGAGGCACATCTGGAGGTCAGCAGACAGATGTGCCCCAATGAATTCATCTTTGGATACAGACTTGTATCACCATTCGTGACCACTACAGAGGGATTGGGGAAACTATGCCGAAAACAACAACCCTTCTGCTCTTCTCTGTCAAAGTCAAATTACAAATCCCTCCCTAAAGAACTATGGTCCTTTAACATTATCTGCATGACAGGCATAACAGGCTGTGCTGGCAAGGCAGCAAGAAATCCAAATGATCCGGAAGATGACCTGGAATCTGGGGACCAAGCCCTAGGAGGAAAGGCTGAGGGGCTTGGGAATGTTCAGCCTGGAGAAGAGGCGGTTGAGAAGGGTCACTTGGAGGAGGACAGGGAAAAATTCCTGATGGCTGCAGAGGGTAGGATCCACAGTAATGATTTTAAACTATGTGCAGAATGGTACCAGCTAAATGGGGGAGGGGGCATTTTCACAGTCAGAGTAGTTCAGCAGTGGAATTGCCTGCCTAAGGAGGTGGTGAGGCCCCCTCACTGACAGTCTTCAAGCAGTAACTGGACCGATACTTATCTGGATGCTTTAGGCTGATCCTGCGTGGAGCAGAGGGTTGAACTAGATGGCCTGTATGGCCCCTTCCAACTCTATGATTCTATGAATTCACCTTTTAAGAGGTGGGCCTCTCAAAAGCCTCTCTTACTTTACTGCCCCTGTAGGTTCTTTATAGTGGCCAGTGGGCCAGATTAAGATCAGGGAGACCTAGGTTCAAATCCCCACTCTGCAATGGAAGCTGGCTGGGTGATTTGGGGTCAGCCACACTCTCTCCCAGCCTAACCTCCTTCCGTAGAGTTGTTACAAGTAAAATGGAGAAGAAAATGAAAACCAAAAAAAAAAGAAAGAAATGAAGCTTCTTAATCAATTATCAGACGATATATATTAGACTGCCACTAAAGTAAAGAATCCCAAGTATATCAGATGAATATGTTTTAACTGATAATTATTCTGAAGAAAGACCACCTAGTAAATTACAGCCCTTGAAGCCTCTGTTAAGGGAACAGGAGGTTTTTCTCCAGGTTGCTGGCCAGCCTGTCTGCAGGGCAGAAGGGGATCTCCCTGTGCTGTGTCCAGCAGAGTTTTGAGAGGTGGGGATCCAGAGACACACAACCCCTGCACCAGCCTAAACAAGCCAGAGATGATTCCCCAGGCTCAGTTAGCTGTCCTCAGGCTCATTCTGGACTCTGACAGCACAATCCTAATCAGAGGGCTGTAAGAAGCGCATGGCTCTTTTTAGGATTGCTCCGTAAATCACTGCAGCACCCCGGCCTGGCAATAAGATGCCTATCAGATGAGTCAAAACAGGCCCCGACCAACACCGCCAAGGCAGAGCTGGTGACAGGGAGCGACGACAGGACCAAAGAGTCCCAGCCAAAGCCTCCCGGCAGAGTGAGTCATCTCTGTTTGTGTGCCCATTGCTGCAGAGTCCAGCCAAACAGTCCTCTTTTTATGAAGCAGGCACCAACCAATTCCTGAAGTAAAGAGAACCCGTGATTCACTCTGCTCGTGTGGATGAGGATGAGGGCTCTTGACTCACTCCACTGGAGGTGGCTCCATCTCCTCAACTGCAAGGAAAAGGGAGTGCTGACAGGTTCACCGGCCAATGCCAGGAACATTGAACAAAGAGCCCCGCCTCTCCTCTTCCCTCTCCTGTGCTTGCCCTGTGTGCTCCTTCCAATGGTCCCAAGGGATCAGAAGGCTGGGCAGTGGTTGGTCCATCTGAGACCGACGCATTCCAGCTGACATTTGCAGTTGGCGAAGATATCCTGGTTTTAAATATTCCTTATGAGCAGGGTGGCCAACAAGCTAGAGAAAAATGTCCTGCTCCCTTAACTGAGGCTTAATGGGAGGTTATTTACCAGATAGTGTTATTTAATTCCCCCCTGCAGTGAAAAGATTCAGCTGGCCACTTCCACGCCTGATGTCTCTGTTAAGGAGGTAGGGCGTTTTTCTCTCGGTTGTTGCAAGACTACTTGCTAGAAATAAACAAAATGACACATACCCTCTCGTTTCACACTTCCACTGTCAGACATCCACTGGCTCTTCTGTCCTTTCCTCTCATCACTCACTATCCTTCCAGTCTGTCTAGTGCAGGGGTACCAACCTTTCTGTGCCCGGGGGCACCTCTGAAATATGGGGGGCACAACCACAGAATGTAACAGCATGAGGTCATGGGTCACTCAGATAGTCATTCTTCAAGTTTTCAGGCAGAAGCCGTGTCTAACAGGATGTCTTTTTCAGTGAACGTATCATTTAAAAACATTTTCTGGCAAATGCACAGTGTATCTTCAGTCCTATAGTGCTGTGGTGGCATCTACAATGGTGGCACCATTTAAAAAACTTGCACTGTCAATCAGACCTCCAGTGACCAATCAGAAGCCCTGATGGGCAAAAGCCCACCTTTCCCCGCTCGCTTACTAAAAAGCACTCGACAAGTACCAGGAAAAGTTTCGGTGGGAAGTCTGCTGGGAAACCCTGGTCTCTCCGACCTCCATGCACCACAGTGAAAAGCTGGGTTAGGATAGGTGAGAAGCTGGGTTAAGGTAAAGTCTTTTCAGCAAATGGCTCTTTGATGTTCCTATCTACTCCAGAGCCTGTGGTGTCAATGAAACCAAGAGTTATCTTTAACAATGTTCAGGATTCTTTCCAGGGAGGAAGTGCTGCCCCTATGAGCCCTTTAAGGAATATCTGACATGAGCTAATAAGAACAAGCAAAATCTGGACAAACAAAACCTCTTTCATAAAGAAGGTGCCATTTTGTCACAGGAAGTATCAGTGAATTGCCAGCTGTTTCTGGCATTGATTTGGCCAGGGAGGGAGGTATAGAAATGGAATGAATAAACGAACGAACAGCTATAAGATAAATCCAGCATTTGTGATTTCTGTATTTTCATGCAAGGGAAAGCTTCACTTGATTAATTTTTGTCCACACAATAGCCAAAGAACCTGGGATCTGCGAAGGCACACACAAAAGAGACACACTTCTAAGAGTGTATGAGATATTGGTGAAAGGGAAATACTGGGACTGAGAAGCAGATCTTTTGGATGGTGAGGTGTAGGTTTGTGGGACCTATTAGAGTTGTAAGGGGCTATAGTCCTTCCCCCTACTCAACGTAGGATCAGCCTAAAGCATCCAGGATAACTAACTGTCCAGCCACTGCTTGAAGACCGCCGGTAAGGGGAAGCTTACCGCTTCCTGGGGCAGCCAACTCCACTGCTGAACAACTTTGACTGTGAAATTTCCCCCCTTGATATCTAGCAAATACCATTCTATAAAAAATCCTGAATACACTTCTTGCCTCTCTCTTTAGAATTAACTGTAGATAGAAACCCTGTTCAGTTGTTACCATTCTGGCTATTCTTTTTGGTCTAAGGGACTCTATGAATTATTATTGCTGTTGTTTTATTTACCTGCTTTACATACTCCATCTTTCTCCCCAGTGTGGGCCCAAAATGGCTTACATCGTTCCCTACTCTTCTGTTTTATCCTCACAATAACAACCCTGCAAGGTAGGGTAGGTGTAGAGAGAGGGGGTGAGAGAGAGAGGGGGGGCTGGCTTAAGATCAGCCAGCAAGCTTCCATGGTGGAATGGAGATTTGAATCCAGGTCTCCCAGGTTCTAGTCCAGCATGCTCAGCACTACATCACACTGCATGACTCTGCCCATACATGCTGTTACCATTGAACCCATATGTGTTCCAACTTCTGAATGTGCAATTGGAAACCTGTATTTTTTTTAAGAGTAATACATTTGCACGTACAAAGAACTGGAAAATCCATTCTCACAGAAAATAATGATTGCACAGATAGAGATGGATCCCCTCTTACACACAAACCCTCTCCCAACACTGTGCTGGCTCAACAGACCTTAGAGTCACCACATGCACATTGGCTGTGCTCCTGCATTGGTGACGGCAGCCTGACCCATAGATAGCAGGGAAGCTTTTTTGGCATGGAGACAAATGGGGGAAAGCCTTCCATTGCTTGGTGTCTGGGTATGTGCTTGCGTGGCAGCAAGGCCAATGTCAAATCTGTAATACTGCTGTTCAAGCTGGCTCTCTTCACACAGGGCTCTGCTTCTCACCCCCAAATATGTTAGATAAACCCCAGCTGAACCAGGGAGGGGCAAGCTGCGCCCGCAGGAGCACCAGAGATTCCGTCTGCCCCTGGCTGAGAGTGCGCTCCCTTCCTCCGCTGCTCTGCATACCCCAACGTTTATGCCCCCAGCCCCCAGTGATGGGCTTGAGTCCCCATTCAGCCCTCTTCTGGAGTCCTGCGCTCTAATGAGCATCTCCTCCTCGGCCTCACGGTGGGAATTCCCTTTCCATAACAAGACACGTGAACAAGTGCATGCCGTGTTTCAGAAACTATGGAAGAGACTGAACCTGAACAAATGCATAAGCTGGTATGAGGCAAGGGCAGACTGCTGTGGGAGAAATGAGCAAGGTTATGGCATGCTTCAGGTGGAACACTGTTCTGCGCCCCTTCTGAATAAGGTCAGAGAGGATTCTTAAACAGGTAATCCAGGAAAGAGGCATAACCCGGCCGGGATAGTTCCACATAGCTATGGCGCCATCTGCTGGCGAAAAGATACAACGTCTTGGCTAGCCTCGCTCTTCCATAGGAATTGACTGGCGCTCGGCTCCTCCTAACCCTCGTCCCGTTTCCACAGCACTGTCATCTATAGCGGAGGAGGCCCTCCGATGCATAGTGCATTTCTTGCAAGCCTTGGCACCCCAAAGATACACTCACCAACAGAGCATTCCTTCCACAACAGAGGACAGTGGGGTGGAAATGGAAGAAAGGCAAGGTTGCCAACAGGCCTGGAGAAAAGTATCCTGCCCTTTTAAATAGAAGTTTATTGTGTGGAAATGGGCAGGTTTTTCATGACATTTGACGGCAGAGAAGCTTAATGGCTATTTTGCTTCTGTGTTCAATTTGGAAAATGTGGAGCACATGCCCATATGCTGCTGCCTCCTCAATTTTCAGGGAGTCTGAAGAACAGAGCCATGCGGAGATGAGCAATGATGAAATTCTAGACCTATTGGGGAAATTAAAAACTGATACAGCTCCAGGTCTTGATCACATACACCCAGGAGTTCAGGAGGAACTCACATGTGAGAGAGCTGATCTACTAACCTGCATCTGTCACCTATCATTAAATTCAGCTGTTGTGCAGGAAGACAAGAGAGTAGCAAATGTGACACCAGATCTTACGAAGGGACCCAAAGGGGAACTAGGAATGACAGGCCCGTCAGCCTAATATCTGTCCCAGGCAAATCAGCAGACACTGTAATGAAAGACAAATTTGTTAGGCACATGGAGGGGGAAAGCCAGCGGAGGGAAAAATCAGCACAGCTTCTGCAAAGCAAAGTCCTGCCTCACTAACCTTTTGGAGTATTTTGTGAAATATTGTAATACTCTATATAGATCTAAGGTATAGCCTCATTTGGAATACTGTGTTCCGTTCTGGTCCCCATCTCCCAAAAAGGACATTGCAGAGTTGGAAAAAAGTCAGAGGTGGGAAACCAAGATGATTAGGGGGTTGGAGCACCTCCCCTATGAGAACAGGCAGGATGCTTTAGGCAGATCCTGCATTGAGCAGGGGGTTGGACTAGATGGCCTGTATGGCCCCTTCCAATGCTATGACTCTATGAGTCCCTGCCTTTTCAGTTTAGAAAAGCAATGACCAACTGGGGACATGAAAGAGGGTTATAAAATTAAGTATGAGATGGAGAGAGTTGACAAAGGAATTTTTTTTCTCCCTCTCTCAAAATGCTAGAAAAGGGCATTGTGAAACTGCTGGGCAATAGATTCAGGAGAGACAAAAGCAAATACAACTTTACACAGAGAGTGATTATAATGTAGAATTCACTGCTGGAGGAGTTAGTGATGGCCACAGGAATAAACAGCTTTAAAGGGGGATTAGATTGATTCATGGCTACTAGCCATGTTGACTGAGGGGGCACTAAACCTCTGGAAACCAGAGCCAGAAAGCAACATTAGAGGAAGGCTTTGGCCTCCATGCCCTGTTGTTGGTCACTGCATGAGGCAAGATGCTGGACTAGAAGGACCATTGGTCTGATCCAGCAGGTCTTTTCTTACGTACTTTCTTCAAGGGAATGCATCCTTGCAATTGCTCTTAGACCTTTGATGTGATGGACCATGTGATACTGCTCAGGTGCCTGAAATGTGAGAAGGGTCCAAGTGGATCAGTGCTGAGGTGGTTCTGGTCTCTTTAAAAACCAGACTTATAAAAGGTTGCAATGTGTGTGTGTATGGTTGAGTTTTGTGTGTGTGCTAAATCCTTGCCTTGGGTGGGGTGCCACAGGGCTCTGTGTTCTCTCCTCTGCCTTTTAATAGCTTTGTAAGGACCCTTAATTAGATTGACTGCAATTCTGGAGTAGGCAGTCATTGCAATGTGTTACTTGGAATCAGCCACCTGCTGTTGCTGTCTTTGTGTGTGCCCAGGGTCAGAACGCAGAAGCCAAGTAGCTCAGAGTGAACGAACCACAGCTGAATCCAGGTAAGGGGGAGGCAATGCGGCTGGAAGAGCCACTGCTTTACAGGGGAGTGTTCTTCCGGCCATTAACACTGTGTGGCTCTTGTTGGTCTCCAGCTGGTCAAAGAGGTGTTCATGACAGTGAAAAATGCCTTTCCCCCCAGCTACATCTAGTTAGGAAGCAGGCTCCCTATTTGCAGGTCCTGGCCTGGCCACTGCGATCCAGAAACAGCAACTGGTGCAGAAGACAAAAGCATGTTTGTTCTCTGGGGCTAGCTGGTCAGACCATGTTGCTCATATTCTGAGGTCCCTTCATGGTCTGCTAATTAGCTTCAAGGTCCTGGAACTTTTGCCTTTAAAGGCCCTCGTGAGCTGGGGGCCATAGGACTGCCTCTCTTTGCATGTTCCCCTCGTGCAGCTACATTGTTCCCATCAGCATCCCTTTCCGTCCAAGGTACATTGGGCAGCAGACGAGGCTCAAGGCTTCTCAGTGGATGCCCCATACTTCTGGAACAGCCTCCTGGAAGCTGTCCGGGGGTGGGGGAGGAGACTCCCACCTTCATAGCTGTCTGGTGAGGCTACTGCATAAATCTATACCAGAGAGCCTTGCTGGTGTTTTCAGAAGGCTTATTCATTATTTTATATCTTGTTTTAATGATTTATTTAATCAGATTGTTTTTTTGTTGTTGCAGTGACCCACCTTGGGTCTTAAGATGCCCAGAAAAAAGGTGGGTGTGTAAATATTTGAACTAAATAAACCATCTCCCTGAATTGTAAGCACTGGAAGCATAGGCTAGATTAAACATTCACTCACTTAAAATGAGAATTGCTGGAGAACTTCTCTTATTCTTTTAGCTACCCTGCCAGGCTCCCAGAGAGGAACTGGAAGTCTCCCCGCCACCATCCCAGCATCATAACCTCATTATTTCTAAAGATCATTAATCTCTGTCTCTCCTCGGGGCAATTCCCAGAGGGGTTGAAGGGAGCTGTGGTTCAACTTCTCAAAAAACCTTCACTAGACCTGTGGGACCCAGCCAGCAATGTCTTATTTTGCACCTCATGTTCTTGGGAAAGAGAGTTGAATGGGCATCCACCACAAATTGTCTTAAAATCCATGCAAGCTCATGGAGGTTCTTCAGTTCATGAACTTCAGTTCACGAACCACAAACTGGCCAACATTTGTCACAAACTTAAATTTGTGAGCTGGCTCATGCCTATCTGTAGTCTTATTTACTTAGAATTTCACTATCTTAAAATTAATATTTCATTCTTTAAATGGAAGCAGTCATGACACTAATAGCCCACGCTTAAAAATATCCATGGTCAGATAATAAACTAGTACTCCAGGATTGGTGGTGCACCCATTGGCCCTGCCTCTGTAGGAGAATTTGCAAGTGCAGGAAATTTCCACTAGTACGATTAGGGGCAGGCTACTGACTTAGAAGTGTGTTTTAATGGCAATTGCATTCTTTGGATAAATAAAATACTTTCAAAGCAAACGCTTTGAGGTCTGCCATGGTTCTAGAATTCTCTGGTCCACCTGTAATGGCTTTGTAACATAGTTCTCTTACTGGTGGATTTTGGTTAAACAGGTATTTTCAGCATGGGGTGTGGGGAGAGCTGGGAAGAAACTGCTGTTGTGGTGGGAGTGCTGAAACTCCTCCGAGGTCCCATCTTATTGGGATGGTTGGGTATCTTAGTCTACCTTGTGATGGCATTACTTCTTTGGAGAGTATTCCCTGTCCCTGTGAATGTAAAATCTGGTTGGATAAGTCCAGCTTTGTATCTCTTCAAAAATCTGGAGAAAAAACAGAGCAGCCAGACTGGAGCAAGCAATCCCAGCATGCAAAGTAATGACAGGCAGGATCCTATTATTTCTTTCCACTAAGAGCATTGTCCAGCTCAAGATGCTCATCTTTCGAAGGAAGCCTCCTTACACTGAAGCACTGCTATTACCAGAACAAAGCCATGGGATCTCATCATAGCTCTAGGGAGAGGGGAGCCAGGAACAAGCATTCAGGCAGTCTTCCAGCATCTCTTCCTTCTCAGTTATTAAGGTTGGTTCCAAGGACAACTGATACTCATCATGAAATGGATAAAATAGAGGCGGGGAGAATGGCGTGGCAAGCTACCTTACATCCCCCTTGGAGACAAAAGCAGGGCATACGTATACAAGTGATAAATAATGCAGCCTCTCAAATGCAGACACCAGGAAGGTACTGCTGGTGATCAATTTGAGCTGGTATCTGCTGTAGGCAGAAAGGCATCCTGAACAGTGGCAGGTTTTTGCTTAGTGAGTTGCAGCTCAGCATCAGTTTTCCTTACCAGACAGTATTCAAGGTAGAATCATAGAATCATAGAGTTGGAAGGGGCCATACAGGCCATCTAGTCCAACCCCCTGCTCTACGCAGGATCAGCCCTAAGCATCCTAAAGTAGGTATCCAGCAACTCTAAACATCCCACTTCCTCCAACCTCTGAGTCCTAGTCAAGTCCCGCATTGGAATACTTCTCTTCCCTGTGCAGGATACCAACTTGCCAGCACTTGCCTGGTGCTTTCTCCTGGATGGATGAGACACAGTGAATGCATGTCATTGTCCTTCAAATGGAAACAGAGCCCTGTCGGATCTCATGTGCACAAGCGCAGTGACCAAGGAGCAGGAAGCAAAGAGCCCATGCAGAACAGAGTGCTGGAAGCAGGCCTGGTGATTCAGAAGAGTGCATCTGAATAGGTGCTAAATGGTCAGGTAATGGAGAGCAAGTACTCACTGTCTGGTCAGTGTGTGGCATCATGCTGACATCAGCCTGCCAGAATCACAAGGAACTCTGCAGCCATTGGGTTAGGGTCAAAAGGAGGCCTCAAGTTTGAGAACCACTTGGACTAGTTGTGGCAGCCAAGAGCCAGACAATTCTTGCAGACGGGCTGCAAAGTGTTGGTACTGATTACTGCAACAGCACACGTTTCTGCACTTGCGGATTTGCTATGGCTGTGGTCTGAAAGCTGCAGCAAAGCCATGATGAGGGTGGTGCAATGGGGTGTTTCTCGTCATCTACAAGCAACCTGGATAACGTGTCAATCGCTAAACAAGCTGGTCAGGGCCTGTGGCTTTCCCTCTTAGTGCTTTAAAAGACCTCCCAAATCAGACATTTGCAGGTATGTCAATATATACAGCACTTTTGGATTTTTGGCCATCAAGTCACAGCTGACTTATGGCGACCCTGCAGGATTTCAAGGCAAGAGATGTCCAGTGGTGGTTGGCCATTGCCTGCCTCTGTTATCCCTTGGTGGTCTCCCACCCAAACACTAACCAGGCCCACACTATGTTCAGGTGGGTAGCCGTGCTGGTCTGAAACAGCAGAACAAAGTTTGAGGCCAGTGTTTAAGAGCATTAAGTCCAGCCCTGGCCTTACTGCTAGTTGGCCTTAAAAGTGCCACTGGACTCAATTTTGTTCAAGGGCCAGCACTGCCTAGCTTCAGAGATTGGTCTAGCCTGGGCTTTCCAGGTCAGAGCAAACAGGACTACAGGGCTTCTTGATTACTCTCAACTTGCAATACTGACCACTGCAGATCCCAACTCTGATCGAATGAGGGCATCCATGTAGTGCAGACCAAAAGTGCATTGCTACATTGTATGTTCAACACCCACAAGACTTCTCCTCCCCCTTAAGAACAGTGGGCCCTGTTCACTGTGACCATTACAGAGGTATGACTGTGGTCAGCATAAGGCAGTGATGGGATGAAAAGGATGGACACACGGCCACATACAATTTCCCTCTGCTCAAGAGCAATCCACAAGGAATCCGGCAGGCAACATGGCAGGAACCCTACCACTGCAGAATGTAAGTGGGAAGGAATTGTAGAAGCTCCCCTTCCCATCAGCTAGGCTATCCTTCTCCCTCACCAGCAGGTGGCTTCTCATGGCAGGGAGCAACCAGTCCCATGATTGCCCACCTGGATTCTGCAGTGGTACAGACTCAGCAGGCTGCAGGGTGTGATTCCTTGAATAGGATTTTACCTTCTGGACCAAAAAGAGACAGAGTACTGGTTCTTGCAGGATGCTTCCAAACAGAGAGGATTGACATGCAGGCAACACAGGAGATAACTTTATTTCACTTCATATGGTGTTAAGACAGACTGACGGACCCAGAAGAAACATGCCGCATGGGATGAGCAGCTCAGCAGACATATGAGTTGGTGAAGAGGGCTGTGGTTTGCTTTATTATTATTATAATTTTTGCTTTTAAAGCCTTTTCCTGGCTTCTTTCACCACAAGTACAAATGGTTTGGTTTGGAAACAGTCCAGGTGGCCGTTGTTCCCCATGATTGTTTCCGCAGCTATGTACAACATCTGGAATTTTTGATTTCGCTTTGTCTACATCAGGTATAAAACAGATGGCAGGTTCACAAAGAATTAGGGTGGAGAAAGAATGAGAACCAAAACAAACAAACAAAAAAGGGAGAGAGAGAGACAGGAGAGAAAGGGAGACAAAGCAAAAGAGAAAGTAGCATAGAAACCAGGACCAAAATCTTCTGAGAAATTTAAAAAGTGCTATAAAACCCCTGGAAGGAAAACCATGCAGTTAAGAAACACAGAATCCGTCAAGTACACAGCTCTTCTAAAACAGGAATTCTTTCACTGTTTAATTTTTAAAAAATGCATTTTAATTAGAAAAAAAGCTAAAATTGCAAAGTTTGCACCACCAGTCAGCAGTAGCTAATGAGCCCGGGACACCCTTGACTTTGGTGCTTTCCCAGCTTCACCCCAAGCCAAGATTCCTGACCTGGCAAGAGCAGAAGGGTCACGCGTCTTTGGCAGGGACGGCGGGGAAGGGATGCTACGTTTGCCGATGGAGCAATGAATTAGTGCAATTATCAGTGTTCCAGCTGCTTCCTCCAAGCTTTCCGTGGGACTGAGCCCCCCAGCTCCCTAGCACCAATGCTCCAGGTAGGAGCCACTTGGGAACATCCAGCTTTGCCCTTTGGAGTTTCATGATCTGATGGATGAAATTCCCAAAATCCCCAATTTTTTTTTTTGCAACATAGGGGTGAAGTTAGAATAGCATGAAAGCCTGGCCCTCTCTTCCCCTCCCTCTTCTGAGGCTGCATTTGCTGAAGAATGGCATGTATGACATGAGTCCCACTCTTGACTTGTTGTGCTCATCTCACTGCCCTTTAGCCAACTGATGCTCGGTGCTGGTACGGGGGCTCCTCCACTCAGGCTGGCCCAATGACCTTACTTTTGCCTGCACTGACAACTGATGCCGGTTCCATAGCCTTGGCTTTGTATGCATAAGACATTGGGTTCAACCTCAGGCATCTTCAGCCAAAGACAGTTTCAGGGGACATGGCTGGGGAAGCCTTTCGCCGGAGACACCGGCTCAGTCAGAGCCAGGCTAGACAGACCAGTGGCTTCTCTTCATCTTCCGGCAGAGCAGGCTGATCAATAACTGTGCTGGAGCTTGCAAAGAAAGTTATAATCACAAAGTTGTTCCTCAACCAGATTTCATTTTGAGAGCCAACTGGAAGGCATGGAGAGACAGGTTCAAATGGATTTGAGCAACACGTCTCTCATGCCAAAAGCACCATCTGGCCAACAGGCTTTCCAGCAACCACCACCTTCTTGACTGCATCACTTGTTAAATCTCTGAAAGGGAGAATTCAATGGTTCCCTGTCTCATGTTGGTCACCCAGAGCCTCTCATAGTGCCATACTGTGCTTTCCAATCCTAATGTTTATTCAGATGCAAATCCTACTTTTAATATAACAGCTCTACCCAGGTTTGGTGTTCTTAGAATTGCACCCTTAGTCTCTTGGCAGGATAAGTGGGATGGAATGAATGTGCAGCAGGGATTCTACTGAGGCCCCATCCACATGATGGTTAGACCATCAAATATTTTATGTGGGGCTTTATCACTATGTAACCTGCCATGAGACAGCTTGCTGGTTGCAGCAGATAATAAATCTGATGATGATGATGATGGCCGACTGATGGCATTCCGATCTCTGGGCACAGTTGAGATAATAATGACAGCATTTAAGGTCCCGCATCATCATGCAAGTATGTCTTCCCACTGGCTCTTCCCCTCCAAGCGAAGGCACGGGGTGGTGGCGGTGGGCAGCCACAAGATCCATCCACAAAGGTTCATCCTGAGCAAGCTTGGGAGAAACTATGGTTCTAGTGTGTCTGCCTGAAAGCATCAAGCAGACTTTTCACCCTGAAAAGGGACTTCTGTCTACAAAAATGGCCCCCAATTTGCCTGAGGAATGTTTTAGACACAAACAAGGCAGTTTAGATCATTTTGAACTTCTACAGTGAATTTTGGCACTGTGAGTGGGTCTTGGGAATGTTATGATCTGGCCAGGGTGCAAATTACCACTTTGGGAAGATTTTCTGGATGAAAGTTGGCCTCAGGTGGAAGCACTCATAAAGCCAGTCCGCAAACAACAAAATGCTTCCTGAGTTCCTCTCATAGTCTGATTTAGAAATATGGTGGGAGGAGCTATAACTCAATGCCAGTCAGCGTTATTCAATGGACAGTGGGCAACATTGAATGTTCATATGTTTCTGAGTTTATAGGTACAAAGGAGTAGCTTTTCCTAAAACAGATTAGAACCATGTTCTATACAGACCACAGTCTCTAATGTGCTTGTTCTTCATAGTTAGCTGTGACAAATAAGCCATGTCTTCAAACATGACACTGAATTTGTTTGGTTAAAACAAACAAAGCAGGGATGAGTCTGGGAAGCAGGGCTATTCCCTCTCCCTGTTCAGGAATTTGTCCAGTTCCACCACTCATAATTCCAGCCTGTCAGCACATATCAGGGTCTTCTCCTTTACTCTACATCGGGGAGGGGGGGTCAACCTGTGGTCCTCCAGATGTTCATGGACTAAAATTCCCATGAGCCCATGGGCTCATGGGAATTGTAGTCCATGAACATCTGGAGGACCACAGGTTGACTACCCCTGCTCTACATAATAAGGGCCCACCAGAAGTGCTTGCTTACCTTGGACCCCATTGCAATAGCACCAGAACAGAGAGTGGCTGGAAAGGCAGCAGTGAGCTTTCTAACGTTATCGCACCAGTCTTCCTTGGGCTGACTCTTCCAGCCCGTCATTCCCAACCATGGAAAATACTGAGCAAATGCAGAATGTGCAGCATGAGAGACTGGGGGCAAGGTTGGCCAAGTCCCACTGGAAGAAAGCATTTTGCTCCTGCCCTCTTCCGCTGGCTCATAGCGACTGCTGGGAGGTGCACATCATACAATCAGAAATGAGTCAGCACAGCACAGTTACTCACACATAGTACAAAAAACCCCAGCAGGACGCAGCACAGACACAGGGCCCAGCCCCCATGGCTGGACTATCAGATTCATTCAGGTCATTCAATTAGAGGTTATTTACAGCATATTCTTATCCTACAAGAGCAAACAGAAAAGGCAAATGAGGAACTTTTGTGTCAAACCCAGCACAAGGTCTGGCATCTTGTACATCACTGTGCAAATAGCCCCCAGCCAGCAAGGTGCCTGTGGGGTCAGGGTGGGGTGCTCAGTGAGAACATTACAATTCCAAGAAAACCAACAAGGGCAGCGGGGTGGGGGGGGGAGAGCATAGGAAGGAAGGAGAGAGGGCGGGAGCATCAAGTATGAACTATCCATCTAAGCACACAGCAGCGTCCCCACCTCTGGCTGGTTTAATGCAACTCACACTACTAAGTCCCATTGAACTCCACAGGGATTACTTTTGAGTAAATATGTCTAGATCAGGTTTCAAGTAGTAACTGATCGGGGAGCCAGATTGCAAGTGATTTGTGTGCAGCCCTGCATATGGGCTACTTTAAATAGTTAGAAAAAATGACCAGGAAACGCCAGGATAGTGTAGCTAGAAAAGACTGAAATGCAGGAACGGACAACCCAATGCATGTAAGTAATGGGATCCCCCTTGGCAAGCTATCCCCTCTCTGAGAAGTGCAGTCAAGTTGTTTGGTGGTTCTCATCGTTAGCAAAAAGATACCAAGAATTACAATAGGATTGCACATTCTCCAGATGTTGTTTGCACACCCCATCCTCCAACTGAATGAGGCCTCAGGTCCATGTTTTATTGCCATTGGGGGCAATAAATACCCATGAAGTATCGTTTAGGGAGCTAGTGCTTCAGTATTGAATTTGTCCTACCAAAAAGTCATTTGTTCACCTAACACTGTTCCAAGCTACAGCTGTCATTATATTTACTAGAATTATCTTTTTTCCTTATTACTGCATACACTTGCAATTCAAGCAATTGTACACTCATCCTTTTAGTCCCTGTTCCTATTACAGATGCTAATAATGCAATGTCTGATCAAGCTTATCCATGATGCAGAGCTAAATATTAGCAGCTTGCTAAAGGGTCTCCAGGGAGAGATCGGGTCCCTGCTGCCATTTTTAGCCAAGCATGAGCACTATGGCAGAAGGACACTGGCAAAGGGCACCTCACCACAAGGAGCCTTCTAAACAGTGAGATCCCACAAATTATTATAGATGTTAAATAAGACAGTTGTGAGGGCAGCAGGGTAGGTGACTGAGTTAGGTGTCCACTCAAGAACCCAAGAGATAGGTTGCAGAACCACCCAAGGCACACAAAGGAACTGGGAAAAGTCCAGCTGGTTGTCCTATCTCTAGCTAACTCTTTAGGCAGGCCAAGATGCTGGGGATGATAAATATCTTCACCTGCGACTAAATCAAACATGATGATTCAGCACCAATGGATTGGACTGCAGCAGTGTTTATTCTGGAGTACCAAGTAGCCAATCAGATCAAACTGGAGTTTTGTTAGAGGTGATTGCCTTAAACCAGCCAGTGTGCATTTTCTCCTGGAGTCCAAGACTATCACACCACCGGTTGAATTCCAGAGTACACTGACAATCCCCAAGGCTTCAATGACATGAACAGGATATATATGTACATATGTATAGTTATACAGAAAGAAACAGGCACCAGAGATCTGCACAGGCCAGCTGGGTGGGCTCTCCTGCACTGCTGCTATCCTTGAGAGGACTGTTACAGGCTTATCCGAATAGCAGAGTCACTGAGAGAAAAGTGAGGAGAAATGGAAACAACAACCAAAGGTCCCTCTGCCTTATGATCCCAGTTGCAATTCAGGCAACCAAAACATCTTGTGCTCTCTGACCCCTGTTAGAATTGGCAACTACCAGGTAGCAGACAAAGGCATTGTCCCAAGCTGTGCATTAAATGATAGCACACTGCCGGTCTCAGTAAGGGCATTCAATGTCATTTGCAAGCAACAGCCAGTAAGGAGGACTGTAGCACCTTCGGATTAGGAGGGACCAGGAGGCCCTTCTGGAATGTTGGTCAGAGTCTACAACTGGCTGTTGCCTTGAGTACACAGTACAGGACAAGCTTGGATGCATCTAACATCCTTGCATTGGCTGTAACTTAATGAGTTTCTCAGTTTCCTGACTTTGATGTTCCTGTAGCTAAAATGGAGATTCAGAACATTATGCATTATACGTCCCTCTCCCTACCAGCCCTGTGCTGCCTATCTTTGAGAAGCTTCCTTGTGCTACACTGTATATTGTAACCCTGTTCAATTGGGAGAAATTGCCTGAATCACATCAAAGAAGAAACCTTGGGAGGTCTGTGACACAGGGAGTTGGTGAGAAGGCCTCTCCAAAGCCTTAATGGCAGGGAAAATCGACATCCAAATGGAAACCAGTGGCGGGAGACCTCACAGCCCCCTGTGCTTTAGCAAACGTACTGTCAGCTCTTGGTCCTCTCCATGTCTTTGCTGCTGCCAACAGACCTTATGCAAAAGCCATTATCCAGTCAGCAGGGGCAGCAAACCATCACAAAGGACAGATGTTATCTAATATTAGAAGGCATCCTAATTAGATATTTGTGTATCTAATTAAGATGCTCCTTGCTATCAGCATCGCAAACTTGGGATGGCTTTGTTTGGCTATTGTAATTGGCAGCTCATCTAAATATTTCTGTGCAAAGGAATCTCTTATATAATAGATTTAGATTCTCACAGGAGGCACCATCCTTCCCCTGCATCCATCCACCCCCTGGATATGTGTAAACATGGCTCTGATCTCCTGAGATCATTTGGGTAGATCAGACTGTAGGAAACAGCAAGAGCTCATGGGGATAGGGCAGAGGAAAGTTAGGAATCTGGGTTGAGATAATCCTCCTATTCCGGGCAAAGGAGAAAAGGCTGTATTACATTTCTGAATAGACTTATGCTACCACATTGTTGGGGCAAATCTTGGCCTAGACCCAGCTACCTTAGAAATACAACATTTCCCCAGTAAGGGGACAAAGCAGGAATTGTATCAGTGGGCAAGGAGAGGAGGCCGGGTTTCTTTGTAGCGCCTAGTTATTTTGGGATGAAATGCATTTACCAGGCTATTTACAGAGTTTGCCTTAGGAATTCTAAACAACACTTTGAATGACAGCAGAAATAAACCCTGTAGAAAATTTATTCAACCAGCCTTTCCTCTGAAGGTGAAAGATCTAATGCCTGGCCTGTGCCCACAAGGCCACTATAGGCTTCTTTCTGTAGCTAGCGAGAGTAAGATCTACCAATGGCAGCCAAAGGATCCCTCCTCCCTTTCTTTGATTTGATGGCATTAAGGCAGAGTTTCAGCACCATGGGAAACTCCATAATCTTACCATTCAAGTTGCATTTTTGCTCAGATCTCACAGTTTGACAGCAGCACAACTTTAATTTAAAGCACAAAAGCTTGCCCCAATGGGATGCCCATTTGCCTTCAATTCCTGCCTTTGTGATAGGATAGTCCAGTGCTGGAAAAGGATCTCCCACTTTCCTTTCTTCTACCCATGCAGGTTAGGGCTTTGTACGTGAGGTCAACCAGAAAAATATGCTCTGAAAAGTAGCTGCACCATTTCCTTGATAACTCTTTCCCTCCAAACCAATCTATTCCCCTTCCTAGTCAGCTTTCTTTGTGGATTTATGTAGCAAATAGGCTGCCTTCCTGGCTGACGTTTAAAAAAATTCATTACCACACAGGCAAACCATGCCTACTGGTAACAGATTAATTCACAATGGGCACAGTGAAGATTAGCAGCCAGCTGAATGCAGGCAGAGGGCTTCAGGAAAGTTGGATGAAGTTCCCCACACATTATATTTGGGAAAGAGACAATCCATACCCTCTCCAGAAAAATCCTTGCTAGTGTGTGTACAGAACTCATATCATATGAGACAAAAATCATAAGTGCTGTGTTCTCCTAATAGTTAAACATGAAATTAAGATTTTTTTTTCAAAATATGAAGCATTCTGGAATGGAAAGGCTGAGGCAGCTACTGGGAGATGAATGCGTAAAAAAAAATGTAGAAAGGGGAGAAAGAAAAGAAATCCAAGAATGTCCCCCCTCCCCCATTTTGTCCAAGCAGGGGCTTGTTCTTTGGCTAAAATGAAACACTGCAAAATTTCCCTAGGTAATTCTATATTAAATTTTTAATTACTTGCAATTAATGGTCATTGTGGTGGTCAGTCTTTTAGCAACTGGGTAACCCGTCAATTCTGAAATGTACAATGGTGCCATCCATGCACATGCAGGAAGAACAGGGCTTTTGTACTCCACTTGTCACTCAAAGTGGCTGACAATTACCTATCCTTCCTTTCTCCACAACAGACACCCTGTGAGGTAGGTGGGGTTGAGAGAGCTCTGAGAGAACAATGACTGGCCCAAGGTCACCCAGCTGGCTACACATGGAAGAGTGGGGGATCAAACCCAGCTTTCCAGATTAGAGGCCACTCACTCCAGATGAAAGGAGCATGTTAGCAATATGCCCCTGGGCCCTTCTTCTCTTGTCCAGGCCTCCCCCAACTCCTGCTGCTTGTTTGTAACATTGCAGAATGCTTCATTTAGGCTTCACTTAGATTTTAAAAAAAACCTTTCAGCTTACAAAGACTCACTAGGGCAAAATTTAAGAGAGTCTACGCTGCATATATTGTCTGTTGATTGGGCCATCACAGAAGTTGGCACATGATCTAGAACCCTGAGAACTGCCCACTCGTATCTTGTTTAAAAGCACATTCTAACCCTCATGATTGCAGAGAAAATACTGAAGATACGGCTAAAGTCACCTAAATGCTCAGAATCAAACAGGAGTTAATTATTCAAAGTGCAATCCTTGAACCTATTTGGCACAGAATATCCATAGTCCTGGTTATCCTTCAGTGTCAAAGGGACCCTAGGGACCCTTATGTCATAAAAGTAGTGAGAGTGGATGGTTAGATGAGCACAGTCTGTTCACCACCTATTGGATATAAAGGAAATACTACTGATGGTAAGGACTTACAAAGATCATTATTCCTGGAGAGCTGAGATTCTGCTGCAATATGAACTCAAAACTTATAATACTGAAATTGGACAAGCCGAGACCTGCAGATTTGAGGACCTAAAAATTATCCGGTTGATTAAATGATGCAGAAATTGAAAGTTCTTTTCCTGCCACAGATTTCTGCTTTGTTGGAGCACTTGGCAATATGAGCTAGATCTGGCCCACCAAGAGGTACCACCTCCCCATGCCCATGTTGCCAGTCTCCATGGATTGGGCAACATTACCTAATTGGCCTAATTTATCCAGCAGGCTACATTAGTGGCTATGGGTTTACTGCCTCTCTCTTGCTCCACTGACCCTTTCTTCCTGTTAAAAGTAGCCTTCCAGGAAAGTTAGTTGCTAACCAGAGCAGTATGGAGTGGATACTCATAAAATGTGGTATGAATCTACCTCATCATTTAGAGGTATACGAAGTACTTTGGGTGCCCCTCTGCCCTGGTAGAAAGTCCACTGAAATTCACTTGAGGGAAAAGTTCCAGTCTATGGTCCAAGTCTGAGGCATGACTTTAATCCAAATAGCCATCCAAGTACAGAAAATAGGTCTGGCTTCTGTGTATCTGTTGAGATAACTGAGTCCACCAGCGTCAGGGGGAAGGAGAATCAACTAGGTTGATTTGGGAAAGCCCTTCAATGATGGCTCCACCTGCAGAAAAGCCAACAAGCGGCAGCTGAGGCTTAATGACACTGAAAAGCAGGGCTACATTTTCTCCCCACCTGACCACAGTCTGCAGCCAGAGATCACCCTCCCCCACCTTGCCAATAGGAGCAGCAAAGGAACTGAACGGGGGAAAGAAGACTCACAAACTGGTAAAGAGGAGGTGAGAAACACATCTAGATTTGGTGACTCAAGACATGTGGCAGTGCAGCTGTCTCAGAGGGACCACAACAAAACACCCTCTCCTTTGCCCAGTTGACCAGCTTCTTGTGCTTCCTAAGGATGGAATGGCAAGGCATGAGGTGGGGATGAGGGACCCAGTCCAGCAAATTGTGCATCGCTTGTTAAGTTGTGCTGCTGAGTCAAGCCTGCGTGCATCGTGAGGCAAGCTGCAAGGACCCACAAGGCCTATTTGGTTACTGGAGGCCATCCAGTCAGCACCAGTTTGAGTTGGGAGGGACTGCAGTGATGGCAGAACAAGTGGCAGAACAAGAACAGGAGATGAATGGAACAAAACGCACAATGCAACAAAGTGGCTTCTCCGTGTACAGCCAACGCTGGGCTGTAAAAACAACAACAGCAACTTCTTGAACCAAAGAGGGGACAGAATGGCCCAGCTTAGCCAAAATAAAAATAAAAGGGAAAACAAAACAAAACAGATTTTATTGGGAATCTGAATGTAAAAGGACCATCATGCAGATTAAATAAGGAGGGCACAAAGACAGCGTTAACAGTCCTAGGCCTTGGCCGGTGTTTGTGTGGGGAGGAGAGCGTGTGTGTGTGTGTGTGTGGGGGGGGAGCACCCGGAGAGTGCCAGCGGTTGCTTTGCTGCAGCAGAACCATCTTCCGCTCCGATGCCGGCAGGTTCCTTTTCTAGGCTTCTGTTTTACCTCATTTTAAGGATCCTCCTTCTAGGAAACCCCGAACTTGGCTGCTGCTCTGCCCACTGGCATTGCTCTGCAATTAACGCAGTGGCCAGTCGCGGGGAGTTCTCAAGTGTCTCTGCCCCGCATAGGAACTTTGATGAGGTGCAACCTGGATCTGTGGGATTCATTTGTTCTTCCTGCACCCCTCCCCACCCCCACCCCAGTCACGCTAGAAAGTCAAGGAGTTTGTGACAGAGGCACAAAACCTATGAATAAAACCTGGCATTCTCCTATCACCGTAGTCCTGTGGGGGAGGGCAGCCAGTATCTTTCAGAGGAGGAGCAAGCTGCCTCCCCCCTTGTCCATCTGCAGAGACTGCAAAGCAAGAAACGGGCTCCTCCTTGCCCTCCATGGTTTCTGTTCCCGGCCACGGGTTCCAGATACAAAAAACAAAGAAGAACGAGGAGCATAAGCGGCCAAGGCCAGCTCACTCCGAATGCGGTTCCATCCCGATCCACTCCTCATTAGAGAGCAGACTGCACGTTTGGATCCAGGGTTTCTCTGTCTGGAGACTCAATGTAGTTGGCTGCTTCCTGGAGCTTCAGCAACATTGCCATCTGCATGGGATAAGACAGGTAAGTGAGAAGTTGCAGTATCTCCTGCCGTCTTTCTACAGACACAAGGTGTTATAGGGGTCCTTCAGCGAGTAGAGCTGGAAAGCCAGATAGTGCATACCTGGCAGTCAGAGCATCACCTGATAGAAAGAAGGGGAAGGTTATTGGGAATTAGAATCCCAGACTAGGGTTGCATGCTTTGGCATGCTTCGGTGATTGCTTTAGGATGCTTTGGGCTGATCCTGCGTAGAGCAGGGGGTTGGACTAGATGGCCTGTATGGCCCTTCCAACTCTATGATTCTATGATTCTATGAAGCGGCCAAAGCATGCCGAAGCATGCAACCCTACTCCGGACAGTTGAGATAGGGAGTGACACAATGGTTTCTGCTCAGTGTCTGCTTGTTATCTCTACTCTGAAGACTTGCAGTGCCATCCTAAGCAATCAGGGTGATACTTCAAGTGCCCTGACCAAGGCAGTAATAGAGCGTTTAGATCATGTGGAACAAGAGCAATAGCTCAAAGAGGGGTCAAGGGTCCAGCAAACCCACATGCTGCTATTCACCCGCTCTGGTAGTATCTTCCTCGAGTCCTCAGGTAAGGAGGGAGGGGAGGGTAAGTCATCATTTTATTCCCTCTCCTTCTCCGAGGAGTTGTTGAGGTGTGCAAGGTGGACATACTTTTGCCACGGCTGGTCCCTGCCCTGTCTGTGGGGCTGTGTTATGCAGTAGCCACTGCATCTGTTTGCTATGGGCAACATCCTCTGTCTCCCCTCTTTCCCTGCTGCTCTGTGGGGGGAATATGAAAGAAAAAGGTTCCCAATTTTTGGGACCTCAATAAAAATACCTGGGAAAAAATCCTGAACAAATGAGATTCTAGAAACAATGGGGTGATGAAATACCTTCCCCTAAAATTAGAATGAATTTTTAAAAAGTGTATAGCCCCAGTTTGTTCCAAATCCCTGGAGGGATCGTCTAGCAGCAGCTTTGCTGTCTGTGCCAGGAATTACAAAGAACTAAATGCTACTATTTTGCCTCTACTCTCCATCCTATAATGTCCATAGTTCAATCAGGAAAGCCAAGACAATCCCAAGTAGTCATCCTAGCTTGTATGTGAAGTCTGAAAAATAATCCTTGGGCCTGCACTCTGATGCCACCTTGTGGTTGTAGCTCTCAGCACTCCATACCCCACCTCCCCTCTCTTCTGGCAGTGAACATATTTGCTCCGCAGGTCACTGATAAATACTATGCAGAAATGCAGTGTTTCATTCTGGCCCAGGTGCACACTGAGAGAGAAACGCTGAAAAGTACTCCCGATAGCTCCAGGCCCTCCCTGGGGCACAAAGCAACCATTTCAGCACAATATTGAGGGTGAAAAGGGTGGGTGACGATAAAAATCTATATCTGAGTGACAGGGGGCAGTCAGAAGACAGCCATGATTACCGTAATACAGCCGTTACACAGCAGGATGATCTGAAAAATATTGTCAGCTCTGGATGAGTAAATCTTTCTAACCCTGCTGGTCACCATCACCCTCATCGTAGGCTGCAGCATCAAGTGTCATGTGAGGATGGCCTTTCGAGGCAAGATCAGCTATCCCTAGGGATCATCTGCAAAACTCTTCCAAGTATACTTGCACTACTTTTATTTAACTCCACTGGTTTGCCAAATGCTATCTGAAATACTTAAGAATTGCACATTCACTGCCCAAACACCCGGTAAGCTACCGCTAGGATTCTCTTGTCCTGCTAGGCATCCAATCCAATCATGGCCCTTAGCAGGGCCACCAGCTGGCAGGGCTAGGAGGCTTGTTCAGGGCCTAGGGCTGCCTCAGTGGCTTATTTGAGACAGATGCTGGGAAACAAACAGGGATTCTAATCAACTTTCTTTCTCCTCTCCCAGCATCTATGAGACCCAGCAGAAGGGCACATCCAAGAGTTTACTGTCACTGAGTTTTGGAGTCAGCATATATGGGTCTCTTTCCTGGAGTGGGGTGGGAAGGACTCAGCACTGACTGGGAGTCCTCAAAACTTGAAGGTAGCCCTAGTTGTCCTAACAAGGTTGAAGCTTCAAACACACAAACACACGCAGGTTTAAATTACACCCTTTGGTGCCAAGTCTGACTACTAGGGCTTATAGAATGAATGTGGAAAGCTGGTTGCAGGGGACATACTTACATAGATACGAAACCTCTACAAGCTAAACAACATACCAAAGGGTCTGATTCCAAAGAATTTGGTGTTGTATCCTTGCCACTCCGCTCCTCTGGGGGTGAGGCAGTGCTGTGTGGCCCCACACTAGGTGGGGGAAGATGATAGAGCTTTGACTGGTCTTGTTGGGCTGATGGCCACGGCAATGTGTCTCGCACCCACTCCACAGGGTCTTCCCAGGCAGCTTTCTGCCCATGTACCTGTAATGAGGATAGGTGAGACTGAATAACAACATTTACCAAAACCTGGCTGGCATTGTCAAGATCATTCAGACTGTGCAATGGCCAAACATCCCCATCCTTCTGCAAGGGATGGAATGGAAGCTCTGAACAAATTTATGCCTGAGTCAGCTAGCCTACAAGGAAAGCAGATTTATTCAGACTTAACAGCCTTCAATAGACATTTGCCTGTAGCCAAGCAACCCACCCATAAGAATGAGGCCAAGCTTTAGGTAAGGGGAGCTACCTTGATCCCATCCTTTGCTCCCTCCTGAAGATAAGGGATTATGGAATTGTTCCATAAGTCAATGAACCAAGTCCGGAAATCTTCTATTCCAATGGGGCATGATAGGAAGAAACAAGGACCTGGAAGGAGAAGGGAGAACAATCAGCTATTAAACAGTGTCAAAGAACTAGGCCATGTGATATTTTGATCACAGAGGTCCAATACTCTGCCATGGTGTCTGTGATTATAAGTCACTGTTTAATGGAAACTGCCTTGAACTGAATGGAGAAGAAAACAGAATACATATGAAAGATGCTGATCCATGCATGATCCAGCTTTCAAACAGAGGGACCTTTTGAAGAAACCTGAGAAACCAGAATACATAATCGCACTAGGGCAAAGATTGGGTTTTTAAAATCTCCAGCGTGCATTAATTGAATCCACTCAGTGTGATTCCTTTGTCCCTTGTATCAAAGTTGGCAGTGTGAGCTTCTACCTTGACCCACATGAATAGGGACAATGGCTCAGACATAAAACATCTGCTTTGCAAGCAGAAAGTCCCAGCTTCAGTCCTCGGCATCTCCAGTTAGAAGGCCAGGCAGCAGGTGACCTGAAAGAAACATAAACACATGAAGTTTCCTTATACTGAATCAGACCCTTGGTCCATCAAGATCTGTATTGTCTACTCAGACTTGCAACAACTTTCCAGGATCTCAGGTCTTTGCCAGAGAGCCGTTATCAGAGGAGACATTGATTCAGTTTAAGTGTCTTATACTCACTGATTCAGTATGTGTCCTTCAAATCACCTGCTGCCTGGTCCTTTTAACTGGAGATGCTGGGGACTGAACCTGTGTTCAAGTAATCTCACTTAAATTAGTGACATTAATTGGGGAGAGGCTGGGGCTCAGTGCTAGAACATCTACTTGGTATGCAGAAGGTCCCAGGTTCAGTCCCGAGCATCTCCAAGTAAAAAGATCAGGTCAGAGGTGATATGAATGACTTCTGCCTAAGACTTTGGAGAGCTGCTGCCAGTCAGACTAGATAATCCTGATCTTTATGAACCAAGGGTCTGATTCAGTAGAAGGTGACTTCATGTGTTCAAGAGATTCATTGTTCCTTTTGTTGGGGGGAAGCAAATCCTTAATGGACCCCACTGCAGAAACAATCTTAGTGTGTACAAGGCTCACAGCTCCTAAGCTGAAGGTTTGTATCTGGTTCTTTGGGTTCAAGTGACTGATCTTGTTAATAGGAAACTCACCAAACTGTAAAATAAGGAGGAGTTCAATAACATTTAGTACATGTGACCAACAAAATAACTGCAAAGGGTCTAGTGTTAAAATAAGGACAACTGCTGGCATCTGCTAAACCTACTCCATGTTCTTGAGATGCCTTTAACAAAACCACTTAAGAGAAAATATAGCATTTGGTTAGATACATAAGAGACCATGGCTTAACGTGAGATAGAGTTCAGAGTCCTGGAACACAGAAGCACTAATTAAAAATACCATTGGGCACACAGAGAATACTTTTCTCTCATTCCTGGCTGGCTCACTGACTTTAAGGACAGGGGATCCCTGCTTCCCTGCAGCCTTGAGCCCTGGAATGTTTCTTGAAGGTAAGAATCAAAGGAAACAAGCTGCAACTTCACCCAAGCTGCCTATCATGTTCTCAGAACTTGCACTGCAACTTCCTGTCCCAGCCTCCTTCCTGCATAATAAAAGTTGCCCCAAGAGCAGCCCCGGCCATCCTTACCAATGAGGAAGTCAGAGGTGCTGTGCTTCTCTAGGAAAGTATGCAGGTGGTACCAAAGCTTGGGCACCCAGTCCAGCACGCGCAGCAGCTCCTCCCGGTTGGCATTGACATCACTGTCCGACTCAAGCAGTTTCCGGCGTAGGTAGCGCACCAGGAAGCCATTGGCAGGCTCCACATTGTTGGAGAAAGTCAGCATTCTGCAGGTCAAGGGAAGAATGGGGAGGGAAGTCGGCACTTGAAGCAAACCGTTCTCCCTAATACGCTAAACAGAGCAAAGTGCATGTACCCTCGTCCTCTGACCTGCTCCCCTGCCCTGGGACCACAGAGGATTTCCTACACACTACACCGGTCCTTCCCGTGGCACCACGACACGTTTAGAATCTTGGACCCGCCAGAGCAGAGGAGGAGATGTGCCATCCCACTGTCTTCAGTAGTTTTAGTACTGTCACCTTTACCTGAAGCTGAGATGCAGGCCATGGTTTGGAGTCATTTTCACAGGCTGGTTGGTTGTTCCAATGATGTAGGGGCTGGCAGGGGAAAGAAACAACAGGCTTAGCAGGTACTGCGTGTTTCATTTATTCTCTGCAGGAGCATAGCTGAATGACTTTCCTGTGACATCTCCTCCATCTCAACCCAGCAGGATTATTCACTTGGACTCGTGCCCTTCTTAGGAAAGAGGCTCTTGACTAGGACTAGCAAAACATCGCTTTTGTAGAGAACCATCCTACTCATAGTTTAAACCCATTACTGCAGGTCCTATCCTCTGCTGCTAGCAGGAATCTTTTCCTGCCCTCCTCTAAGTGACAACCTTTCAAATACTTAAAAACAGCAATCATGCCCCTCTTAACCTCTTCTTCTCCAGGCTGAACATTCCCAAGTTCCTCAGCCTTTCCTCATAGGGCTTGGTCTCCAGGCCCTGGATCATTCTCACCACTCTCCTCTGAACCCTCTCAATTTTATCCACATCCTTTTTGAAGGGAGGCCTTCAGAACTGCTCACAGTACTCCAGGTAGGGTCTGGCCAATGCGGTATACAGTGGGACTATGCCTCTGCTGGTACAGCCCACGATTGCATTTGCCTTCTTTACTAACGCATCACACTGTCTGCTCATTTTTAGCTTACAGTCCACAAGTACCCCAAGATCATGTTCTCGTACACACTGCTAGCCAGAAATGTATCTTCCATTTTTGCGATCCAGATGTAGAACTCTACACTTCTCCTTATTGAATTGCATCTTGTTCTCATTTGCCCACTTTTCCAGTGTGTTCAGATCTCATTGAACTCTATCTCTATCTTCTGGGGTGTTTGATGTCATTTGGTGTCATCCACCAATTTAATGAGGAGTTAATCATTTAATCAATTCTTCCATCAGCTCAATTGCTCCTACTGAAAAACTGGAGAAAGAGCATGGAGGGGGGATGTTTCCTCTAACAAATGTCACAATAAGAAATTCCGCAGTCTGTATAAGGAGTCATCCTGGGACTCAGAAAAAAAAATATTTAGGAAAGTTTGGCACTCTTCTTTACAGGGGACAGAGTACCCAAACCTTTATGATATTGTCTGGAGCTTCTTTCCTGACCAAAGAGTCAGAGGAGCCACAGAAAGGGGACAAGCCTCTCTCCACCCAAACTCACAAGCAGAGATGCTGATCATGTAGCAAACTAATGGATGACCTGATGTTGACAAATATGCAAGGGGCAGAGTAAAAAGTATGAAGGGTCCACCTAGCAAAACATGAGGGGCCCCATTGGCCTTTGCATGAGGGACCATTGTGTTTAGTCTGCTGAGCAGGATAACAGCGAGCAATACAATGACAGCAAGGCAGGCAAGGAAAGCAGCTTTATGTTGTTCAGAATAAGGTCCCTTTGCTTGGCTGGCTTCTGAGCAGGAAGAGCTGTGTCTAAAACAGGACCATTTTCGATGCAATAAACACATTTGCTTGCTGTCCCTTTCTTGATTTTATTTCACTTTTAGTGAAGTGCTCAAGACAGATTCAGTGCTTCTCTCATCCATTTTACAAGGACCTTAAGACAGTAATGCAGGCCATAGGCAACAATAGAGCTCTGCCACCACCAGCAACTTCCCCCACCCTCCACACAGAGAGAGAGGGGGGGAGGGGGGAGGGAGGGAGAGGGAGAGAGAGAGGGAGAAAGAATGAACTGCCACATCTTTCAACTTAAGAACATCCCTTAGGGATAAGACTGCCATCCAGGAACAGGAATGCAATATAATTTTATAGTATTCTCTTACCATTTGTGGTACTTGCAAGTGAGAGCTCCATTAACAAGTTCACTGATTGAGCCCGGCTCACTGAGATCATCAAGGAGAATGACCAATGGCACATCTATCCCTGTTTCCCGATCAATCTGATTGGCCAGGTTGGAGAGGTAAAGCTGCAAGTCCTGGTAAAGAATAATGCAGATGGAATAACAAGGTCATGTGCCAAACTACAGAACGCATGCATGGCCAGCTGTTTAATGCAACAATAAGAGGGCGTTAGGAAGGGGGTTCATATAATGGTGAGCTCAGAAGGCTGGGTGTTGAGGGGAGCACTGAGAACTGAAGGGGATGTATTGGCAAAGGACTGGAAGGTTTGAGGAAATTCTTCAGGCTGAACTTGCCAAGAAATGCTATCAGCAGAATGGTGCTGGGGGGTTAGAGAAACTTTGCTTGCATTTGTACAGAAACGGTCCCAGTCAATAGCAACAGACCTTGCAGGACTGCTGGTGCATGTTGAAGGTGTTGACGATGCCATCTGTGACCTCACGCCCCGAGCGCTCCACCAAGTACTCAGCGAGACGATTGGTCAGGTAGGTCTTGCCGGTTCCACTGGGTCCCGACAAGATGAGGCGCCGGTGCTTGAGTAGGAGGCTGATGTAATGCTGCATCATGGGCTTCGGGATAAGGGTCTCAAACACCAGACTGTCCACACACTTCTCCTTTAACCCTGTGCAAAAGGATGTGAAGGTTACAAAACAGGTCCTCTCAACCATGCCAAACCCTGCTGCCTTGTAACCACGAAATATTCCCTGATGGCAGACATCTAACCTACTGCACTAACTGTAACAGTCAAGTTTCCTTCATCACAGCAACACACTCTTCTTCTGTAATAAATACCCCATCTTTTTAATGCTGCACAACTTCATTAACTCCTGCCACTGTGCTGCGCCCTTATTTTGATGATTCATCCATTCCCCCTACAGGCTAACATTTCTGCCTCTGTCTCGAATTCTTTCAGGTTTCAGCTGAACTGCCATGTTAAAGGAAGAAGATTCCCAGGAGTATCCATCAAGTCTGAAGTGCAGACCTTCCTCTTTCATAGCAAAATACAGACCTGAGCTCTGTTGGTTTTGCTGAGCTTGCCAGGTGTACTACTGATTGATTGACTGCATTTTTATACTACCCTCCCTTAATGCTCAGGGTGGTTCACATGGAACGTAAATAAAGAACAAAACATCAAATTCCATGACTATATCAAATAAAGGGAGCAGCAAGATTAAAAGCACTAAACAGAGAAAATAACATTCTAACAGTAAACAATCTAACAGATGCATGGTTGGTCAGTGTATGGGTTCAAGGGAGGCAGGTTTGGGGGCCCAGTCAATGCTGTTTAGCTTTGGTAGGCCTCAACCAAATGCCTGGCGGAGGAGCTCCCTTTTGCAGGCCCCGGGAACTGTTTCAGACTGAGGAGCTGGTTGTCTTCTTCATTTAGATCCAACATGTTGCAAACGGCTTGGAACTGGCCAGAATTGAAAGTAGGTGTGGCCGGGAATATGGTTGTACTGAATAAAAGTTTTTTAAATGAAAAATTGTTATGCTACCTTTCAATGTCACAGCAATGCTGGTCACACCACGTCGGCAAGGTGGCAACTCCGGTGGCTCTGTGTCCAAGACCCGCTTGACATGACTGATGCTGTAGCCATAGACAGACTCCATGCTGAGCCCCAGTGTGGCAGCAGGATCCATCTTGGTGATGTAGTCCTGAGCGAAGATGGGGAATAATAATAACACTTTATTTTTAAAATTACATGTCCTGAGGGTTCAAGGCAGGTAACAACATTTTAAAACAATAAAATAATTAAATAAAACATTCTAACATAAAAATCCATAATAGATTAATTAATTCCATAAACCTCATCCTTCTTCTGGCACGAGGCTTGATATAGGTCTAGATTTCAGATTCTGATGTAAATTTGGCTGCTGTTTTGAATAAGGAGGCCAGGATTTTGACATCGTTTTAGGCCTCAGCCATAGGCCTGGCAGAACAGCTCTGTCTTGCAGGCCCCGGAGAACTGTCCAAGGTACTACAGGGCCTTGAGGAGAGTGTTCCACCAGTCTGGGGCCAGAGTTGAAAAGGCCCTGGACCTGGTTGAGGACAGTTTGGTATCTTTGGGGCCTGAGATCCTGAGCAGATTTGGCTCCCCAGTTCTTAAGTCCTTTCGAAGGACAAAGAGGAAGAGGCGGTCCAATAGATACAAGGGTCACAGACCTGAGCTTTAAAGATAATGACCAAAACCTTGATTTTGATTTGGCATTCAAACTGGAGCCAGTGCAGCTGGGAGAACACAGGTCAAATATGTGCTCTCCACTTGGTCCGCTTGAAGACTTGTGCTGCTGAATGATTCAGTTCAGGTCAGGCTTCAAAGTTTGACACTAGGATTCCTTGGATGTTGGTGGTGACAGGGGAATCAGAAGCCTTTGCTAATATGTAGCCACCAATCCCAGCAGGGCCTGAACTATATTTCTCCTGCAGATTCTTCCTCCTGACTTCCCACTAGAGCATGCTGAAGTCAATTACCCATCCACCTTTTCAAATTAAAGAAGGTAATGCAACAGGAAGCCCTTGGTTTATCCATCAGGGTTGCATGATCCTTTGCTGTGACACAGAAAAAACTTTTTCTCCATCTCCAACACTTGGGGGCATCCACTGAAGTTAACAAGCAATAGGTCCAGGACAGACAAGAGGAAATAATTTTTTCATTCAAATAAATAATTAAATTGTGGAATTCACTTCCAGAGGACATGGTCAGCACAGATAAAAATTAGATTTATGGAGGATTGATCCAACAATGGCTATTAAGCAAAGGGACTAAAGGGAACCACCCTGTTTAGTGGCAACAAAACTCTGAATACCAATATTAGGAGGCAGTATCAGGGAAGGCCTTGACATCCATGTCCTGATTCCTGCTCCTCCCCTAGGCTACTCGTTGGCTGCTGTGTGAAGCAGAACAATGGACCAGTTGGACCACTGGTCTGATACAGCAAGGCCGTTCTTACAAATCGAACACAATCTGCTGCTATTGCATCATTAAATACTTAGCACGTGTACTAAAGCATTTTCCCCGTCCAAATCACTTCATGTATGTTCTCAAAGTAAAGCCTACAATTGTCCTGTAAAGTAGGGCAGCAGTATTATTCTACAAATGACAGATGGGGAAGCTGAGAGAAAGTTGCCTAAAGCTATAAGAATGATGTTGTGAATGAAGTGAAATGTGAACTGGTAGCTTCATTTCTCTCTTAGCTGCTGTGTGAGACCATATTAAGAGTTATGCATCCTGTGGACCTGCTGGACATGGGATGTGCCTCTCCCCCATTTCTTCTTCTACTGTTTCCGTGAGGACATTCTTGGCAATTCAATACTTCAGACTTTAGCTTAATCATACTGGCCCTTTCAGAAAGCCTCATGTGTCAGTGCTGCTATTTAAAATCTCCGGTCCAACTCTCTGTTTTTTTCTACAGCCCCATGAGGGAAAGTTGGACAGGGCATAATTGTGCAGAGGATTAGTGACCCCAGGATCTTGGAGTTTTCAAATAAAACTTCTAATCATGACAGAACAGCCAAAAAGCTGCCACTAGCCCCTCACCTTGAAGACCTGGCAGACAGCTTCATCCAGCATTTTCCAGTCCAGTTTCCCATTCACCTTACTGCTGCCCAGAAGGAACTCCTGTTGTTTCAGGTCCTGAAAGCCAAAGAGAGACAGAAATGTTACCAGGAACTGCAGCTACCAGGTCATGGATATAGGAATAAGTAAGCAGCACCCTCAAGCTCTACAGCAGCTGAGAGGCACAGGGATTGCACCTCTGCCCCCCCCCTTCCACTAGTGCTCACCCCTTTGATGATATGCTGAGGAGGCATGCGCACTACGATTCGCAACGTCACCTCATCCTTTTGGGTACTGGCAGTGATGCCATCCATTGGGGACAGCTCTGGGGAAGGAAAAGTACCATTGGCTATGTGTATTCCGAACTTGAGCAGACCTTATTAATGTGGGATGGAGTCCCTGGGAACCTCTGAATGTCAACAGATAAACCACATTAATGCACTACCCTGGAGTGTATGGCCTCTCAAGCTGTTGCCTTCATGCTATCTTCAGTCTAGGACTCCCCTTCACAGTTTTTCCAACCCACCTTGTTCCTTCATCTCTCTTGTTTCAGCTTCTGTGCAGCCCCCTCTTCTCCTGCCTTCCCTCACCCCTTGAAGACATCATGAAGCTGTCAACATGGCAATGGACTGCATACTCACAGAATAACAGAGGAAGGATATACCCAAATGTCATCTAGATCAGTTCTCCAAAGCAAGGGATATGCATGCTAATTCCCTGCCCTTTCCAGGCCACAAGAGCTATCCTTGGTGAATGCCCTCCCCCCCCCCAAAAAAAAACAAAAACAAAAAACAACACACTTATTTCCCTCTAACAAAAATTGTACCTGTATCAGCCAGGCTGGGACTGAAAGGATGAGCTAGTTGGAGACCCAGAGAGCGCCTTGGAGATGAGGAGGCAGAAGAGCTCAGGATGTGGCTTGGGATGGAGCTTGGCACAGAGGATGGCCCAGGAGCCACCTTCAGCCGGTCATTCTCTGCTTTCAATAGATCCACCTCCAGCTGTATGGAAAGCACAGGCCAGTGGTAGGAGGGATCCAAAACCTTTATGGATTCCAGCTCCCCCAGAAAAAGGAATGTGCAAGCACTTGGCATGACCACCAAGTCCCAAGAAAGAATAGAGGAGCACACCTGATGCCCCATGAAGAGTTCTGTGAAGCTCAACCACTCATTCCTTCTTGCCCACAAACATTCACATAGTCCAGAGGTGGCCAAATTGTGGCTCTCCAGATGTCCCATTGCCATGAGCCCCTGCTAGTATGGCCACCCCTGATGCAGCCCTACTGGTCTCTTCATCAGCACCAGGACCAGCAGCACTACTAAACCCACGGCACACATTACCTACCTGCATGTTGTGCATAGTTTCACGCAACTGATCCAGCTGATGGGCAGAATTTAGAGCTTCCAAACGGATGTCGGTCAGTTTCATCTCCTTCTCCCACAGCTCTGAGCGCAGCTCTGAGACCTCCTTTTTCTCGGGTTCCTCCTCTTCATTGGTCTGGAAAAGCCTGCCAAGGGATTTAAGCAAGTTCAGCCATGATAGAAATGGGTGCAGGAATGCCAGTTTGACTCTTTGTGGACCAAAGTGAAAAAGACAAGGTATAAACTGGAAATCTGTACTTGTTCAAATTTCTCAGACATAAACCTTCCCTCAGTGCTATGGCCTTCTGGCAGCATCTGAAATCCTTCCAGATATTGCTCTAAAGAAGCCCACTTAGCTATCTGGGTAGGCCTTTCCCCTGCACTGCCTCTTAACAATCACATCACACCAGGCTGAGCAGTGGGTTGGATCCAGCAAACTTTTTCACTCAGTCTTGCCCAGTTCCTCTCCATACTACGGCCCCCATCCCTATACAGTTTTTGTCTACACAGGAATCCCATAATCACTAGCATAACCTTTGAGAGGGGTGTCTAAGGGGACCCTCTCCTCCCTATGCTGGATCCAATGGAATATCTGGCTCCAAGATGACTCACTGAACTGGACCCCAAATGTTATAGGCCAGAGGGAAAGGGACCTTGCTGCCTCCAAGCTGGGACTGCAGCTGTGGTAAAAATATAACAGGCCTAACAAAGAGAGCTTCACAGAGTCATATAAATAGATACAGTTTAGGGCTGTTGCCCTTATTGTTATTGAGTTTACAGCCCTTTCACCGTGAAACATGCATTCATAAGTTTACTTCATCCTCTCTTAATAATACCAGGTGGTTCACTCTTGGTGCTTTACAGATGGCAGAACCTGAAACTGCAAGAGAGACCCATTTAAACCCATTTGCTCACAGCCCCTCTGGCTCTGGAGGGTGGTGGGAAGTTACGCAGGATGAACCCAGGGCAGATGAAGACCTGCCATGCCTCAGCCTACTCGCTGAATTATCCCTATAGTTGCTCCCCAGAGAGTAGGAAGGCAGGACTCACTCAGTGGTATCAATACCAACAGAAGAAGAGTTGGAGGATTTGATGGAGGGAGAGGCAGCCTCTGTGGATCCATGCTGAAGCTTTGGGGATGATGGTGCCGATGAGTCTGGGGTGGCAATCTCCTCTATGTCAGAGTACGAGGAGGCAGATTTGGGGCCCTTCTTGATGCTGAAAGCCTTGTTGAAGGAGCTCCTCAACTGAAGGGGGAAATGGAAATGCAGAAACAGGTTGAAAAGCCTCTCCCAAATTCATTCCAAGAAAACAGAGTTAACCAGGTCATAGAGGGCATCTGTCCCTTCTAAACATCATTATGCTGCACACTGTAACTAGTTTGTACCAAGTATGTCTGAATACTCAGCTGACCAGATGTTCCCTTGACCTGCTCCTCACTCCCATCTCTTCAAAGTGCAAGCCCGGCCCTTCCCTTAGGACCAACGAGCACCTCTCATGCTAACCCTCTTCTAACTCCAGAGAGCCACCCTTTTAAATCTTTAACTCACAGTCCTCAATGCCCACATGAGTCACCATTCTGATAATACGCATGCACTGACAGAGGTGGAAAGGTCCGATCCTCAGAGCATTTTTAAAGCAATCATTTGGAGGTGCAAGCACGTGAAGGTGGTCAAAGTGTTATAAGGACAAGTTGTGGTAAGCGCATCTTAATTATGCTCCCCAAGAAAACAAGCAGTATATCTAGAGTGCTCAGCATATGGAGTCAGCAGCAATACTGGTTTGTTTTCAAGCTTGCCAGTTTCTACAGCTCTGTCAAACCCTAAAACTAGTCCCAAGAGGAATGTGGAACTCCTAGCAAGAAAGGCAATGGCATCACATAGCAGTCTCAGGGCTGCTAACCATAAATCTGAGCCAGTGGGAGAAGAAGAATTTTTCAAGGCTAATAATATCAGAACATAAACTAAGAAAATGCAACCAAACATAGGCAGTGGTATCAAAGAGAGTGGAGGCAGGTGAAAAAAAACTGCAGTTTTGGGAAGAAACACAAGGGGGCAGCCTCCACCATTGCAATTTTAACTGTGAATTGCCTACTGTGAGGAGAAGCAAAGGACAGCTTAGTACCCCAAGATTTGGGCTTACCAAAAATGCAGCATTTAGGTTAGAAGGTTTAAGGTTAGAAGTTAACAAGCCTATGGCCAGCTGAGTCCATCCATTAAAGTATGGTCTCAGCTACATGAGGAAGATGAAAATGTGGTATGACAACGGTGCATGCTTCTGAACTTCTTACAGGATAAGGCCGTGATGGTAGGTCTTTTTTTTAACAACGGGGTAACTGTTAGCCATACTAAATCCCTGCTATTTCTTGATGCAAATTTGGTATTTCACGAGTAAGTGAGTCCCGTAGACAGTTTATGCACTGGGAACTTCACTGCCCCACCCCCGCTATGAGGAGCATAAACAGGGGGTGGATGAGGTGCACCAGGCCAAATGCTCCCCCATGTGAGTGAAGGAAGAGGTGGGGCAACCGGCCACAACTAAAACTCCTGCAGCCTGGCATGAAACCTCCAGTGCATAAACGGTCGTGATGAAGAAAGGCAAACTCTTTTCTTCACAGCAACAGCAATACCTGGGAAGTACACCTGAGGAAGAACGAGAGCTGTGTGCCACAAAAAGCTTTTCTGATTTAATCTTCGCTTTTCAGAGCTTTATCAAATTCTGGCCAGTGGCAGGTGGTGCTGAGGGAAGGACGAGCAGCCGAAATCCTTTAGTCTCTGACCAGGGCAAAAGGTGTACTGGGGCAAGTGCCGTGCTGCTACAGGGTGCTGTTACATTGAGAAGTTCCAGGCATCAGGGAGTAACTAAGAAAAGCACAAGGCTGACAGCCGTGTGTAGGGTTGTCATATACAGATCTGTAACAATATGTCTTTTCCAGGGTCAAGGACCTACCAAGTCCACACATGCAGCTGCCATCCCACACATTTTAATGTGTGCTAAAGCAGAGGGCAGAAAATATCCTCGGCTGCTGTTGATTGGACCCTGAACATTTGCTGATTCTCCAAGCTCTGACCAGGGACTTCCTTGTCCTGTCAGACTTCAGCAGCACTTGGGATCTCTTTGTGAGTGAATCAGCCTTGGCTGCAGTGAATCAGTTCCACTTATACAACCCAGAGCTCAACAGCGTCACCCTAAGCACTCATGCCATTCTGAACCCGTTGACTTCAATGGACTCAGAAGGGTGTAACTCTTGCTTAGGATTGCACTGTGCATACTGACATCTGCAGAGGGAATGGCAGGCTGCTCTCTGCCTCCAAGGAGCCCCTATCAGGCAGGGATGCCCAGGGGCACTGAGAGTTCGGACTGGACCACTCATCTTGCACGTGAAGGCCTGGCTGCTGAGACAGTGGCAAGGAGCTCTTCCTCTCCTGCTGTGCAATGGCTCAAACCAGCATCTCAGAAAGGGAGTAAGACTAACACAGTTATGTGCTTTGCTCTTGAGGGGAATAATTAATGTGTCATCTCAACCATGCTCAGGCAGAGCATGCAACATGCACGCGCACACGCACACATACACACGCATGTGCCCCCAGACATAAAACGGCATACTTCCATACAGGTGTTGAGACAGTAGCAGGGAAGAACTGCCACTGTGATCAAGTAGAGGCACTACCAGGATGAAGCGGGGGGAATGCTGTCTCCCCCCTCCACATGTCATTTGAGGAGAGCACAAGAGGCCAGGGGACTGGAGCTGTGTTAGTGATCTATGCCCTTGCACTTTGCTCCATTTGCCAGGATCTGTGTTGTACATGCGGGAAGCCAATCTCCTCTCTTGCAGTACTCTGGGGCAGCATCAAAACTGCTCCAGAGATTCCAAACGCGGGTGGTGTCCTCCGAAGGGCAGGGATGAAGGGTAAGGGCCCATTCAAGCAAGTACCCACCAGATTTGTCATCTTGCATCTACAGAGAGGATGGCGCCAAAGTGGGGGCATATTCTGTACGTCACTGAATTTTACCATCTGAGTCCCTGAAGAGGAGCCCATTCCAGACAGATATGAAAGCCAAGTGATCCAAGAAAAGCTTTGCCACCTTGCAGATGGTGGAATAGTGGTCCTCACAAGGACTGCACTATAACACAAGCCTTCCCTTCAACACATGCTTCTGAATAAGGGTGCTTCCCTTAAGAGAGGCAAAGGGAAACTTGCCAACTTGGAAAATAGCTGAACATTTCCTGTCCTGGACAATCACCTCATCTCATGATAAGACTTCCCTGTCCCTTAATGATTACGGTAAGTGTGTGTGAAAGGGCAAGACCTTTTACCTTTGGGGGGTAAAAAAAAAACACAATGATGCTTTTTGGCACTTCAGTTCTGGTGCTCAGGTCAGAAGGCCTCAGCAGTAACTTGCAGCAGAGGAAAGCATTATGCTGCATAATGAAAAATGTCTGTCTCGGTAGCAGAGCAAAAACACTGAGCTTGGAGCCCCCTTTTCCCCTTGGACTTTGGACACCGCAGGGAGAGCCACGGCAGCCCCAAGGGTGGGTGCAAAGCCATGTTGACAACAGATGTGAAACATCCCCTGCTGCACACACCCCCTCCCTCCCTCCAGCACCAGTGCAATGGCCCCTTGCTGAGCAGTTTTGCAGAGCAGGCTTAAGAGCAAATGGGATGGTTAGTTTCACGAGTGCTGTGCTGTCCCAACACAATGGAGTGACACAGGGAAAGGGCTGGTGAAGAGGGGAACAGGGAAATTCCAAGCTTACCTCGTACACCTGGAAAAAAAGGGTTGGGATCAGCATTGAAGGAAGAAAGGGGGGAAGAAAAAAAACACAGCAAGACTTAGTCATGCGTTCGGCTCAGGTCCCTGCCTGTAACAAGCTGGGGAGCTCAAGGCAGCAGGTCAAAACCAGGGCAGCCTCCTGTTCCTTCCTTCCTTCCTTCCTATGGGGATGGGCCTGCCTGCTGTGTTGCAACCATCACTGTTGAAGTCCAAGTCTTTATTGCAATGATTTTCACAGGCACATTATGATTTTCTCAACACATCTCTGGTCAAGTTTCGCTTTCCAAGGATACCTTTTAAAAACTACAAGGTTTTCTGTTCTTCTTCCTAGCTCAAAACGGGCAGCAGGAATGAAATGGGAATGTTTTAAGTGCATAAGGAATCTGTTTACAATAAAACACTTGGGAGTTTTCAGCAATTCTTGCCTCCCTGGTCAGGTTAACGTCCCTGTTTTATCCCAAGCCTGGGTTGGTGCCTTGATTAAGGTGACAAAGCCTGGTGAATTGATGGCAGTGGCTGCATCACGGATCTAGGCTTGGAACTGGAACAAGCTCTCACCCCCAGCTGTGCAGATGCAAACTAGGCTCTTGGCATGTGATCTAAGTAGTCCTCAGGACTACTGAGTGTCTGGCCAGTCTCCCAGAGCCTCCTAGTTGCCACTGCACTAGTCCCACAAGACACACAACAGAGCTTGGTCCCTACGGCTCCTTCCCTCTGACCTCCCACCCATTCTTCACCTACCCAGCTCTTCTTCTTCTTCTTCTTGGCATCTGCGTCCTTGCCACTGCCAATGCTGGAATGGCTGGTGATGCTGTTCAGGCTGGAGATGCTGTCCGATGAGTTCTGCCTCTTGATCCGCAGCTCTGGGGAGACCGAAAAAGGAGGTCTTGCGGATACTGAGCTGATCAGCTCCCAGATCTCTGGCACCAGCACTGCTCCCACACTCCCTCCCAGTCCCCCTTTATTTTCTCCCATTCACTCCATGGAACCCACAGACAAGCTGGAATTCTACCTGGGAAAAATCTCATTGCATTCATTCACAAATCACCATCAGGTAGGGCTTGCAGAAATGGACAGAAACAGGGAAAGGGCACACGGGTGGAAGAAAAGGAGAGGGACAAAGTCTGAGGGCCCACAGGCAACACTAACAAGCTGTGCCCACATTCAAAATTAAGACAAAGTTGGTCAGTCGTTTGCCCTGTATGGGGCAGGTTCATTCAAACAACTAGTGGATAATTCTTCTCATTCACAAGCCCCCTCTCTGGAGTACTTTGGAACCCCCCCCCCAATTTCCCCACTCCCTCCATGCAGTGCTAGGACAAAGGGGGGGGCTATAAAGGTAAGGAGCCATATCCACTAACAGTCAGTGGATCTGATAACCATCTTTAAGTATTTAAAAGGCTGCCATATAGAGCAGGGGTAGTCAACCTGTGGTCCTCCAGATGTTCATGGACTATAATTCCCATGAGCCCCTGCCAGCAAATGCAGAGGGACAGACCAGAACCAATGGGATGAAATTGATGCAAAGGAAATTCCGTCTCAACATCCAGAAGAGGTTCCTGACAGTCAGAGCGGTTTCTCAGTGGAACAGGCTTCCTCGGGAGGTGGTGGGTTCTCCATCTTTGGAATTTTTAAACAAAGGCTGGATAGCCATCTGATGGAGAGGCTGATTCTGTGAAGGCTCAAGGGGGTGGCAGGTTACAGTGGATTAGTGATAGGGATGTGAGTGTCCTGCATAATGCAGGGGGTTGATGGCCCATGAGGTCCCTTCCAACTCTATGATTCTATGATTCTAGCTCAACACTAGCAATGGATGTTCTAAGCCTCCTTTCCATCTCTAGAACTAGAAGGAAGACGGAGAAGGCCTTCACTGTGGCACTGCAGGGATGAGGTTTTCTCCCTGCCTCTTCTACCCCTTGAGCTGTGAGTCTGAGAAGCAGAACAAGCGACCTGAATGTTTAGCAGACACAGAGCAGATCTTTGTCAGCTGGACATCCTGTGGCCTCCCTTTGAGCCTTAAAAGGTCAGCAGAAAAGTGCACTGCAGCTGATCACAATAAATGGGGGTTCCATCTCAGCACCAAGCAGAAAACAATCCCTGACTTCTTTTTCCACGTCCCAGACGCCAGGATGCAGTGGCCTTCAGCCACCATGCAGGATCCCAAGGGGGCTGTGCCCTGAAGCCTGCCCTTCACCTTTCGGTGTGATGTCAGTTCCATTCAGGGCCCCCTGGATAACGGCCTGGGCTTCTGAGTTCTTCTTCTTCAAGAAATCAATGGTCTCTCGCAGGTCCACCAGCTCAGTGTCCTGGAAGGTGAAATGGAAGCAAAGAATACCTTAGGTTTTGTTGTCTTAGTTGTAAGTGCTTCATATAGAAATGAAACAAGAGCATGCTAAGTTTAACACTTGGGAACACAGGGGATGCATCCAAGTTGCCCCATTACTAAATTCCAGTCCAACCACAAAGCGCTTAAGTGGGAAGGTCTGATCTTTCTCAGAGACCAACAACTGGACATATAATAAGAGAATATCAACCAGATGAGACACTTTTGCAATAGTCTTAGTTATTGAATGTTTATCCTGTGATGCTGGTTGCATTGCATTCATTCATTCTGCCAAAATCAGAAGCTGAGTGTAGACTTAAAGGGACCGGGGGGGGGGGGTCCCAGGGCTGGGTCTCCTCACTTGCCTTTTCTTCTGCAGTTTCTGCAAGCTGTCGGAGACGGGATGTCATGTTCACCAGGCTCTGTTCAAAGGCTGCTACTAAGTTAGCCTGGAAAGAGAAAACGAAACTCCTATCCCAGCACCTGCAAGCACTACACAATATTGCACCTGGAACTAATCAAAGATTTCTGCCCACTGGCACCAATGGCTGGAAGGCTCTAAAAGAAAGACACCAATGGCTTTCACCCTTTCCCCCAATGATTTAATGTTGTTTTTCACCCTGTATACAGTCTTAGGCGTGCTCAGAGATCCTTTGTTCTATTTCCCTTTCAAATGTTGGATTAATGGCACCTAACCACAGATATTTAGATATGTCATCAGGCCACATGATCACAAGTGTGTGCAAAGATTTCTGCCTGCTGTGCTGTGGAACAGATGTCTGGTGCTGGGATGATAAGGACCCTATCTCCAAAAAGTTAGGGAGAATTGCACTAGCTCAGCAATGAACATCCACCAGAGGGCACTCCTGCTCCAAAAGGAATGTCAATAAGTCCCTCATGGCCCCATTTTCTATGGCCATTTCCTGTGATCTAGCAGTCAGACAGCCAAGGGCAGATCAGAACTCTGGATTATGTGACCAGCATGATTGTGCAGTGCTCATGTTCTGGCTCCCGAGGGCTGTGCCAGGATCCTGGAATTCACATGCCAAAGAATAAATGTCTTTGCTCCAGAATGCAAGCTTGCAAACTGGAGGAATAACATCTGACAAAGCGTCCTGAACAAATTCTCTTCCCATGGCACTGCTCTCAGTTTCCTTCTGCACTTGTCTTGGCCTTCCACTCTTTGTAATTATGAATGGATGCTGAACAACTATTTGCGTGGAATTTGGGATGCCTTTGAACTCTGCCTGCACAAAGCAGCATTTGTGTCAGCACCTATGAAACAGGGTGACTTACGTTGGCGGAAAGCTGGGATGTCAGCGTGGCCACCTTCTCTTGGGATGACTCTAGTTCACGCCGCAGTTTACGGATTTGCTGGAGGGGAAAGAAAGAATGGAAAATGAAGGAGTAGCACGGCTCTTCGCTCTCCACCATTGGTTAAGAGCAGCATGGCAGTGGGGAAGAAAGAGAGGCTCTTACTGTACCTCAGACTGCATCCTCTCCTCAGCCTGGCAGGAGATGACGGGGCAGAGGAGAGACAGAGAGGCAGGCGGTTAGGGTGTAAGAAGCAGAGACGGCACAGTTGAGCAAAGGCAACACAGATGAACTGCTGTGCACAGAAATCAGTTCATGCATTGCAACCTCTCCAGACCCCGCATCACCCTCCTCACTGTGAAATGCACTAGACTGCACCCCCCGGCTCCAAGAACCAAACATCACAAGGAAGCCATGCATTTTGTTCATGCCATCCCACTTGAGAAGACTGCAGGGAAAGATAACCCCAGGAGAGCCTGCTAAGAATACAGCACAAAGAAAGCCAAGGGTGGGAGACAATGACTGATGAAGGGAATACAGCTTACTGAGGAGTAAGTGGAGGAAGCACTGGACGCCAGGGACAGCACGGATCCATGAACTGCAATAGACAGAGAGAGACACAAATGAAACGGGGCATCTTCTGGTCATGGAAGGGAGAGCAGCTGGTAACAAGGAGGCCCGGGAACAGCAGTGCACATGGGGGTTGGGATGGGGAAACCCAGAGGTCAGGGGAGTGCTAAGGGGCGGGATGACGACACCTAGAGCATCCTGGGATTAATGTTGTACTCTCTGAATGGCTAAAGCAGGGAATCTGGAAGGCAACAGGACATTCATTCAGCCTCGGGAGAAGCTGCTGGGGTGTCTTTGCCCGTGAAATGTCAACTGTGGCACTTTCAACTTGGAAGATCATCTATCCAGATAACTTCAGAGTCAGCGTGAAAAGGGTTCTCCAGGAGAGCAGGGGAAGATCCTAATACTGCCCTCCTCAGCCTGCCCTTTTAACGTCCTGTCTAGTGTAAATGCTTCAAATGATTTGTAATGTGCCATAAACATTCATGGAGCCCCTCTGCCCTTACAAATGGAGAACAGGATGGTGATAAATCTAGAAGCTGGCTCTGGCCTCCGAGGCTCTAGCCTTGTGAACTGAGCAGGATGCCTGCTAAGACCATCGAGTGATTGTGCAGGAGGGAAGCACAGGTGCAACCTGCAGGATCAGACTTTTGATCTTCAACTCAGCAACATAATTTTACTTTGCCATTTTGGTCATCGGCCAAGACATCCTGAGGTCTTGAGAAGATCCAATCGGCAGAACTGGCTGCAATTGCATTCCCCCTCCTCAACCTCCATTACTGCAGAGGAGGAGGAGGCTTTCTTCCTTGGAGCCGAGTGCAGGATTCTCACCATCATCCACAGGGTCACGGAAGGAGCCTGAACGGATCATGCCTTTGGGCCGGTCTGCCAGGGAGAGGGTGCTACCCATGGGGGAGGCGTTGTATAGCTCGAAGGTAGAGTCATGGGTAGGGATGCTGTTAGAGCGGGTGATCCTTGGGGTGTTGGCTGCGGTGGGACTCACTGCAGGAGAAGGGGGCAGAGGAGGAGAGGTTTGTCAAAGCAGGTCAAAGTCAGGGATGGATTCAAGGAAACTGAACACATGACCCAAAGGATACTAGTGCACCACACGTAGGAATAGAAGACACAGGGCTTCGACCGCTAAGTGCACATCGTTCTTTCCCTAACAACTTCAGCCGGCATTTCTGTACATGCATCACTTTCACCAGTCCACAACTGGAAGTTGGGAACAATAAAAATTAATGCATCAACGCCTGCCCCTCATGCACTCCAAGGTCAATAGGGCTCCATTGGGGGCTCATTCTCACAAATGTCCCTGGCTTAGCTGCAGTCCTCTTTACTGCAAGAAAAATCAGGAGTAAATCTTCTGTACCCCCCGAAGGGAGCCCCCCAGGAAAGCTCTGAAGACCTGGAAGCAAGGGAGATGTGCAAGCCCTGAACTTGTCAGGACAAACCTGAGGACTGGGATGAACTACATTTTAGGCAAATTTTTATTATATGTTTCCAGATAAGCCCCTCACCCCAATCTTGCATCCCTGCAGGTGGGAGATAAGACCCTCCCTTCTTTGCCCTTTCACTTGTTACTACTTTCTACCAAGAGGCTGCCATTGCTGAACACACAAAGGCTGCTTTGTATCAAGTGAAATCATGGGACCATCTAGCTCCCAGTGCAACCTCTGGGTGGCTCCTCCAGTCTAAGATCATTGAATCAAGTGGGCTCAGACTGGAATAACTCTGAATAAGATTGCATGGTCAGTCTTGTCTGCTCTCATTGGCAGCAACTATCTAGAGTGTTAGGTCAAGGTATTTCCTAGCCCTGGAGATGCCAAGGACTAAACCTGGAACCTGAGGCACAGTCCCTCCCCCACAAGAATCATGGGGCATTTCATCTCTCCGAGGCTTCCTATGGCTGGAAAGGGCCATTGCCAAAATGTGGTTCAGCCATTCCATCAAGAACAGCAGGAGTGATGCGCACTCTTGGTTCAAAGTTTCCCTTTATGTTCCACCTCTCCATCTTTATAGAAACCTCCTTTATCATATCAAAGAGACTCCTTAAGGCGTTACTTTACTTTGGACATTGTCGGAGTGAATACTGTTTTAGAAAGGCATCATGTAAAGGGCCAGTTGCCAATAAATAAAAATGGCTTGCATTGTACATTTATAGAATCATAGAATAATAGTTTTGGAAGGTACCTCATGGGTCATCTAGTCCAACCCCCTGCACTATGCAGGACACAACCCACTTGTCCACTGTAACATGCCACCCCCTTAAGCCTTCACAGAATCAGGCTGTAATTATACTTAATTTAGAACATCAGCCTCAAGAGCTTCCATTTGAAGGACAGCAGAAGGAGCAGATACTAACCAATATTGGTCAGTGGTGCCTTCCCAACCAATGACATGGAAAGTGGGGGTGGGGAGGGCAGATCGGACTGGTCATCTGATTCCTGCAGCCCTCCAATAGTGTGGGAGTGCCGTCTCTCCTTGCCATCTTCTTGGGACTGGACTTGATACCTGTCAAAACCAAAGGACAGGTGAGAATACAGACAGGCTATATGCTAAAGGAAAAAAATCATAAAGGCACTATGAAGGGTGATGAATAACCAGTCAGTTCTTCTGACCAGATGCTGTCCCTAGCAAGATTTGACTTCTGACATCGCAATCTTTGAAGCAACCAACTTAGCAATCCAAAAGCCCATAGGAGCTCCAAAGAAGTAAAAGCAGAGACTGCCGAAAACACGGATCTGAGTGATCTGGCCAAAAGGGAAGACAAGAATAGCACACTTTGCTCCCCCTGGAATTCTCTTCATTCTCTGCCACCCCACTCCAACCCCAAGTCCCCTAATATGACCCCCCTCAAAAAAAACTGTTTGAGGGTGAGTTTGCAAGTGTCCACTGTAATTATAAGGAAATCACAGCTGGTCTGGAAACATTAAAACTGGAAGAACAGGAGAAAGGGTTTCTCTATCCCTATGCCCTGATTACCACCGCCACTCCCCCCCCCCCCCACACACACACACAAAAAAAATTGGGGAAGAACTCTGATAACATACTCTGTCTTTTAAAATTGTGAATAAAAGCCTATTTAAAGCAAGATTTTAAAATATTCTTATTCCTTCCTTTTATTCCTTCTAAACTTTCTAATATATTACATACTGTTCTTATAAACATTACATAAGAACTACAGTGTTTGTTTAATACAGTTTCTATCTACTGTACAGCTCACAAACCCTTCTGTCTGCTTCAGATGCCTGCAATTTCTGTAGCATATGAAAGAATAAAACAGAGTCTGGGAACAGAGATAGCGAATTCAAAATAAGCCACGGTGTGAAAATGTACAGATGATTGTTTCTGTCAATTCCTTGAATCCATGGGGATTAAAAATATGAAATTGCAGGGTGAGAGCTATTGATTTTTCAGAAACTGATTTGAAAAGCTTGATATTAATAACTTCACAAACTATATTGTTTATCTTTTAAAAAACAACATTTTACGTGGCTGATTTTGACCACGGTGCCTACGACATGTGCCATGTTTTTACCATGAAGCTGAAGGCTGATTTCCTCCCCAGAAAGTTGGAGAAATGTGGAGGTTGCTTATGGTATACATGCTGAACCCACTATCACCTCTGGAAACAGACACTGCAGGTTTTTGTATTGATAAATGAATAATGCCGGTTGTATCAACAGGAAACCCTTTCTGTCCAGATAATAAAAATGACCTTCCTTGACTTTATTTGTTCCTATTCTTCCTAAGTAAGAAAAACTAAAGAATAATGCCATTTCTTAGGGTGCTGTTTGCTGATCCATGTCTAGCAAGAAGTATATGCGTTGCTGTTCTTTGAATTAAACTGATACCTTTATTGTTTATAGGAACATCAAAATTGTTTTCTTTTAAATCTCAGCCAAGTTACAGTGAGCTCTGTTGTATAGGAACTCAACAGTTTACAACATATGTAATGATTAAATATTAAGTACATAGATAATGTAAGACGGAGCTCTTCCGCCAGGTCTTTGGCTGAGGTCAGGGCGTGGGAGATCAGACGGGTCCCCTCTAGATCAGACCATCTGTAGTGGAGTCGGCATCCATAAGTTATCCCTGGGGCACAGGGAGGGGAAATTGTCGGTTGAGTGGGAGAGGAGAGTTTTTCCGCCAGGATACTTGTTTTAATGAGGGATTAAGGATTTTTATGTATTTTTGTGGGGTATTTTTATGTAACCCGCCGTGAGACAGCTTCTCCAATTGGGGCGGGCAATAAATCTAATAACAAAATACAATAAAATATAAGTATGTTGTTAAAGAAGAAGAGTATATTTATATCTGCCATGTAAGCAAGCTATAAATTTCAATTTTCCCCATACTTTTTGTGGTTTTGGGGTGGTGGTGAGGAAACAGCAATACTTTCCCCCCAGTGGCTTTATCATTCTTCCTGCAATTTACCATCTCTAACCATTTTTATAAGAGCCTCTTGTGGCGCAGAGTGGTAAGGCAGCAGACATGCAGTCTGAAAGCTCTGCCCATGAGGGTGGGAGTTTGATCCCAGCAGCCGGCTCAAGGTTGACTCAGCCTTCCATCCTTCGAGGTCGGTAAAATGAGTACCCAGCTTGCTGGGGGGTAAACGGTAATGACTGGGGAAGGCACTGGCAAACCACCCCGTATTGAGTCTGCCATGAAAATGCTAGAGGGCATCACCCCAAGGGTCAGACATGACCCGGTGCTTGCACAGGGGATACCTTTACCTTTAACTTTAACCATTTTTATGAAAATATAATGTCCCTTTTCCAAAGGAAAAAGACAAGCAAAAGAGACAAGGGCATTTGTTCTCCCCAGTATTCCACCACAAAAGGCAATGACAGCTGTTAAGTAAGTCACAGTCATAGTCCTACAGGTGCTGCACACTTAGTTGATGGTGCTTCATATCCTTAATTGTATACCTGACATTTAAAAAATGCTCTCATCGTTTCCCAGAAACAAAACGCAGTGCAATCCCTTCCTGCAAGGACATTCCATACTTTGCACGGATAGGGGTGATTTGCCTGCCTTGGCTGGATATGATAGAACAACACAACCAAAACCGAAGGGACAGTAATCAGAACTTTAGGCTGATTTGGTTTTGAACACCACAAACATAAACAGCCATGGCAAACTGGTTTTCTATGGAATCCTGTCTGTGGAATATCTTGTTCCCTGCTTAACTAGGGAATAAACAGCCTGCCCCCAAATTATACACAATGCAGGTTTCTGGCCACACTGTATTGGCATGGCCACAGTGAAAAGCTGGATTCACTGTACAAGAGAACAGAATATTCTCGTCTTGCTCCAAGTAATTCTCATTTATTTTACTGTGACCAAATATGTCAATTTGTTTAAAAAATAAAAAAAACCAAGCCAAATAAATGATTACCTTAATCCTTTCCTGGGCAATTTATTCATCCCACATTAAAACTGTACACCAGCACTTATTAGTTAATTCCCAGGAGCCAGGTGTGACCAAATGGGAAATAACTTGGTTGTGTGAAGGGCTGAGACAGGAAGGCACATGGGGCTGAGACAAGAGGCCTCCTGATGCCATAAGAGTTATGTTACCATACACATAGGTTCAAGAAGAATAAACCAAAGGACCAAAGGACCATGCTGGTTCGTTTTTCCAGACAAGGCATGTGCACCATACATCATTCTACCATCCCAACTATCTTCCAGGATGCATGGCTTCGTCGTCAAGACTGGTATCTGCTTTATGAAAAAGCACTCTAAGTCCTTCCGTTCTCTCCAGCTGGGGAAACAATCCACCACACAGAAGCTACCCCATTCTCCTTCCTCTACCTGTCCAGGTGACTGATTCTGGGACTTCCTGTCCAGGCCATCTCACTTGGCTCTTCTTCCGCAGTGACAGGAGGAGCAGGAGCAGTGGTGGGAGCACTTGTATTGCCTGTAGAGAATGCGCTGTGCAAGCTCATGGGCATCTGCAGCGATTCCATGCTCCTGTGCAGTCCTGAGAGCTTGGGGTACATGCGGGTTTCCTTGGGGATGCTGAAGCCACCCATGAGCTCCAGGCCCTGGGAAAAGCTGGCCGAGTTTATGTTTAGGACGGGTGCAGGGCTTGGTGTAAAGCATGATGTGAGGTGGGTACCCACACCCACTGCCATAGGATGTGGCTCCGGCAATTTCCCACCATGCATCTGGTGAAGCTCAGTTGAGGAGGGAAGGTCCAGACTGTTAGAGTTCACCTTGTCCAGGTTGGCCAAAGAAGGGGCTTTCACATAGCTTTTGGCAGCTGACCTACAAAAGAAGAGCCCAGTGTTAGGAGACAGGAGCAGCACAGAGACAGAGGGCTTTGCCTGGCTATAAGTACACTACACTATTAAAGTCTATACAATTTCAAAATGAAAAAAAAAGTTTCAAGCTAATCCACAGTAACAATCTCTAAAAATCCTTGAGTACAGAATTCTAGACCCCGCTTCTTTTGTGGGCCCAAGGAACCCTTCTACAGAAGTCACAGCAGTAGTAGAAGAGGGAGGGGGGGACATGGTGCGAGAAGCCTGTGAGACTCCAATCTCAGTGGCTACCCACCCTCTTGCATCTACATGTGCAAAGCTATGCAGTCAGAAATGGAGGCCAGACACACAGCAAAACTTTCTTTTAAGTGTCCTGCTCATGTTCGAAGTTCAGCCACTGAAGCTCTTAAGGGACTGACTTAAGACAATCATCATTTTAAATAGTTCATAAAAGCAGCACGCAGGCATGATTTCTTTGAATATGCATCAACCCTTGCCATACCCAACATTCTCTCCCACCTTGGAATCTAAAATATAGATGAATCCTGGCATAAGAAAACACTGATATACACTTTTTAATATTACACATTAATGATAACCTAGCAATATGTAGTGGTGAAGACTTCTGATCCCCATTGGAGAAGCTTAGACATCTAGTGGAATAGAAGCAGACAGCTCTATCCTAACAGAAGAAGAGGAAGAGTTGGTTCTTCTGTGCTGCTTTTCTCTACCAGAAGGAATCTCAAAGCGGCTTACATTCGCCTTCCCTTTCCCCACAACAGACACCATGTGAGGGAGGAGAGGCTGAGATAAAAGAAGAAGAATTGGTTCTTATATACCACTTTTCTCTACCCAGAGGAGTCTCAAAGCTGCCTTCCCTTTCCTCTCCCCATAACAGACACCCTGTGAGGTAGGTGAGGCTAAGAGAGCCCCGATATCACTGGTCAGAACAGCTTTATCAGTGGTGTGACAAGCCCAAGGTCACCCAGCTGGCTGCATGTGGAGGAGGAGTGGGGAATCAAACCCGGCTCACCAGATTAGAAGTCCACACCCCCAACCACTACACCAAGCTAGCTGGGAAAGCAAGCCAAGTTATGGACTTGTGGTGGCTCGGAAGACACCAAGAGACATGCCCTGTTCCTACCTGAGTGGTGTTGGTGGCAGTTCAGCCACTTTGGCAGGGGTCTGGTGGCCGCTCTGAGCCTTGGGGGTGCTTTCAGGGGAGCCAATACTCTTCAGCGCAACGCAGTCAGAGTCCAGAGCTACAGCCTTGGCCTTGGCCTTCTCCTTCTCTCTGTCTGTCTGATTCACCGGCACTGGTGTGCCCCGGCCTGTGCCAATTTTTGAGGGCTCCTTGAGCCGTGACACAGAAATGCCCCCTTTGGTGCTGAGGAGGCTGGGGTCGATGCTGCTGCTTACAGGCCGTGGGCCACTGCGCCCCCCAGTCACACTCATGGAGCTAGACTTGGCTGGGCGAGGCAGGCTCCGGTACTGGATGTTGGTGCGAGCCCCTGGGGCCATGAAGCCAGGTTCCCCGGCATTAGAAACATCCAAACTGGTTTTCCTGCCACTGACAGGCTTGACAGGGATACTGGAGGTCTTCTGAATCTTGCCGAGGGTGGCTGAGCCGCCAGCTTGCATCACGGTAGCAGTCCCAGTTGCAGGCGGTGGCTTCTTGTAGCCAAAGGACCCAGAGGTGGTGGTCCGTGTTAGTCCAGATGGAGGTTTTTTGGCATCTGAAAGCCGATCTCGGCCCGCATCAGAAGATGAGCGTTGCAGGCCTGCGTTCTTAACAGAAAGCTTGCTCTTGTCTGTTGCTTTTGCTTCAGGTTTACCTGGAAGAGGGTGCAGAGACAGTTGAAGTCACGAGATGGAATTTTTTAAAGGAAGCTTTTTTTAGGTTGTCTAAAAGAAGCTTCCATTAAAACTGACTCTAACAGTCTTGAGTCTTTAATGCTTGTGGAATATTCTACATCTAAGTGGCTAAGATGCACTGAACAAAAGATTAGATCTATGGATATCTCCTTAGATTATTTATAGCAATGGAATCCTAAGCATACAGAAGCCTAAGCATGCAGAAGCGCAGATTATTGGACATGGAATTACAAAAACTCAGCCAGACAGCCAAAGGATCATGTTCTCCTTTGAGTTTGGGACTTCTGCCAAGCTATGGTTCCCTTGTCTCATATTTTTACCATTTAACAGCACCCCGATTGCAGTGAGCATTTATGTGAGTAAGATTTCATGGTCTCCCCTCTGCTGTTCTCCTAAGCAGTTTCTCAAGAGAATATGTCCCTGTAATACAGGCTGTGTTGAAACCATCTTCCATGTGTTTTTCTACTGTTCACTCTACGCCATTATTCATGGGCAGCTCCTCAACCCACTTCTTTCCAAATGACACAGATCTGATGATGAGGCCAAGCTCATTTACTTACTAGCAAACTAAGTCTAGTAATTTAACTGGTTGCCCAGTTTCTATAGCTGGCTATGAGCTCTTGCAATTGTAGAAGAATTAAAGCTTTATGATGTATTTTCCCTGTTTTTTCTTTTAGTATGCCAATAAAAATCTGATTCTGATCCTGAAAACCAACAGCGCCATCCTAAGCAGAGTTCCAACATTCTAAATCCGTTAAATGAATAGGCTTAGACAGGTGCAACTCTGCTCAGAATGGCACTGCAGAAGTACAGATGGCCCCCGGATTGAGTTTTGCCCATTCTGGTCCACTGCTGGTGTGTATGGTAAGAGGGAAGACAACAGAGACTGTGTAATATAAGAATCAAGATGTCAGTGCAAGGTCACCCTGCAAATGTCACTACATTGTATTTTTCCAGAGACCTTTGTTCTGATCTAATTTAACTGGTTTATTGTATAACTACATTTTGCTTTTATACTATTTAGATACACTTTTTAAATTGTATATTATGGGATAAGTGAATGCATTTCTTAAAAAATGGCAGAAAGTGAAAATCCTCATTGGTCCATGTCATACATGCATTGAGACTTCTATCTGCCAACTCAGAAACCGCATGTTTCTGAACAGTGCTTTATTCCTATCTATGAGGGAAGAGTCTTCCCCATGCTACAAGTCCTCCTTTCTTGACAGAAATAGAATCTTCCTCAGAAAACTTAAGCTAGAAGACAAGTTGGAAAACCACCAGATCCTCATCCCTTTGCCTCTCAAGTTCAGCAGGAAGTGATGGATAGCAACACTTCTCCAAAGATGTCAGGGTTCTGGGTGTGGCAAGAGTAGCGTACAGGGACTTGATCTAGTACTAGTGAGCTTCACTCACTCAGAACAAAAGGTGGAGGGAATTGGTGGTGCCCCATCTGCCAGTCTGATCAGATGGGACAGCTGTTGGATTCGTGTCTGGGAGAGCCTTGAGGCTCCAACATGACTTAAAATTTAGCTCAGGGAGGCAACAGTGATCCTCTGGGCTTCCTTAATGGACTGCAGTTGATCATATGCAGGGGTGGGCAAACTGTGGCCCTCCAGATGCCCATGGACTACAATGCTGGCAGGGGCTCATGGAAATAGAAGTCCATGGACATCAGGAGGGCCACAGTTTGCCCACCCTTGATTATACAGTGATTAAAACAGGCTTTCTCTGAAACCTGGAAGAGTTTCCTGAATGTGTGGGAGTTAATTAATTTTAATATATTTTAAATGGTTAAACATTTATTGGGTGATATGAACATATATGGTCTTGTCAAGCCGACACCTCCCCCTCCCAAAATGACCAGTGATGGGCCTGGATACAGTGGGAAAGGGAGGGGTCCCTGGTGGGCCTGGATACAGCTCTGCTTCCCAACCATATTCTGCACAATCTTGCCATTTCTGGGGTTTCTTGAAGCCTGAAGAATGTTTCGGGGGTTTCTCAATGGTAAGAAAGTTGAGAAACGCTGGGTTAAAGTCTCATATGAATGAGAAGTGAACAGTAAAGGAGATGGCCACATCCTTGTCTTGATGACAATACTTAATTTTGCTCTCTGCTCCAGCCTCACCTGCCACCTTGAGAGTCTGGGCTGTATGAGTAATAGGGGAGGTTACAGCCACAGGAGGTGTCTTGCCCTTCTTTAGGGACCCTGGGGGGCCCAAACTGACTGGCTTTTTCAGCTCTCCTCCTTTTCCCGGAGCCTCATCGCAGCTTTCCGAGCGCTCCCGGCGCCACTTGGAAGAACTGTGCTCCATTTTCAGACTCCCGCTGTCGTAATCCATCTTCTTCTGAGTTTTCTCCTCTGGCTCACCGTACCAGTTTAGCCCACTCTCTGCCAGCGAGCGCTTTTCTGAGTCTGTCCGCAGCTGCAAGTCAGATACAAGAGGGGACACAGTCAGCTCGGCACCTCCGTTTATCTCACCCAAAATACCATCCAGCCCGCCCCAGATTCAGAATGAAAACAACAACAACAACCCACACGCTTAGAATTCCAAAAGCACTGATGCTAATTGTGTCAAGGGACAGAAAACAGGGCAGGCACTCCTCACTGTAGCCATGTCTGAAATGTGTAATGACTTGCACTTCCCTTTTACCTCTTGTACCACCAGGTGAAATTTGGTGCCTAATGTTCACCTTCTCCCAGAGGAAACTAGCCTGTGCTTTGAGGCAGAAGCTTTCCTGGAGAACTGCCAGCTTTTCTCCACTTCCAAATAGGCCAATCGCCGCATAAAAGATGGAGGCTTCTGAGAATTCAGGTCTCCTTACCGCTATGGTGGAGTTCCTGCGGGAAGCAGTGGGGGTGGAAGGCAGGGAGTTGAGTGAGGAGCTGGCATTGAATTCTTCTGAGCTGAGGTTGTCCGAGGCATCGCTAAGGCCGCTGCTGATGGAGCTGCTCTCATCCCAGCTGCAACACACAAGAAACAGCAACCATGGGCAACACGTAACAGAGAGAGACCGCTCAGCAACAGGATCAGGCATTTTTATTCCAATCCTCAGCAGGCCATGGGGGGGGGGGGGTAAAGGAGGAACAGCTGGAAAAGTAATACTCCCATCCCTCTTAAAACATACAAACCAATAAAATAAAGACGTAAAATGAAATCACATCAGGGTTAAATCCAACTGGTGCCACCCCAGTGTAACCCCAGGCGTTAAGTTCGTGGTTTTTTAAAAAAGATTTGATGAATGTCTGAGAGCACACACTCCAGCTCACTTAAACATAGAGGCATTACTCCTTAACATTCTTTAAACCACACTTACTTCTACAGTCAGGTCGAAAGAGTTACAGAAGGATGGCTTGTTTGCCTCCTATTCGATGCAGATTTATTAAGTCGAGATATTTCCTTTAACTCTTTCTCACAAAACACAGCTGCTATAACCGCTCACACAATATATAAACGGAGGGCTTCCTTAATCAGGATTACATGAACGAATACAGACATCCACTTCCTTGCTAGTTGCTGCATTGACTGGAGTTAGCACAGACCAGAAAAACAGGGGAAATTCTCACATCATTGTCAACCAATATGAGTTTACAAAGCATTCAGAGACAGGGACTGTTTTCATAACTCTGGCAGATCTGTGGAAAGTGGCAGCCAGCAAGTGCTGGTCATAAACAACCAGAGCTTAGAATATTCCAAGGGGAGAAGTAGGAACACAACAAATATGAGGGACTGTTGCCAGTCCTCCCGCCTGGGACAACAGCTCTAAACACCATGAAGAGGAGGGACTGGGAAGAGCAGGTGTTTGTGGGGAAGGAAGAAGAAATTAAAAAAACAAAAACGTATGCAAAGAAAAGAAAAAAGGCTTCATTCTTTTCTGCCAGGCTCCAAGAAGTCTAACACTGACTTATTAAAAATATGGCAGATCAGGGTCCCTTTCAAAGAAATCTATATTTCACTTCCGGAGGGATGTATCTGGGGCTACAATATAATGCAGCAATAATTCCCTGTTTGGGGATTACCATTAGGATTGTACAAAATAACAAGCCATATCGACATTAAAGGTAAAGGTAAAGGTATCCCCTGTACAAGCACTGGGTCATGTCTGACACTTGGGCTTCCCCAGTCATTACCGTTTACCCCCCAGCAAGCTTGGTACTCATTTTACCAACCTTGGAAGAATGGAAGGCTGAGTCAACCTTGAACCAGCTGCTGGGATCGAACTCCCAGCCTCATGGTCAGAGCTTCAGACAGCATATCGGCTGCCTTACCACCCTGCTCCACAAGAGGCTCTATATCGACACTACCATCCATTAAGGACTGCAGGTTTGGGTGGCTATGTTGCTCACCATGTACTGTTCTCCAGCCCTTATATAAGCTGCCTGGGCTCTACTCTATTTATCTAAAAACATTCCAAGAAAACTCTGTATCTGTATTTAAAAACAGCATTTAAGTCAAGTAACACAGTTTACATACTTTATTTCAGCCTTTTACAAGCAGGTAGCCTGATGAATACTTTTATAAGCAGGTAACTGGATGAATACTTAAATGAAAATGTGTTGGGTTAGGAAAAAATGTTTATAGGCTCATAAATGTTTTTGACTTATCTGTAAGGCTACTTCATTCTAAATCCAACAGGAGAGGTTTTTCCGATTTTACATATATTTGGCAGGAAGATGTGCAGTAGAAACTAAAATTTATGCACCCTCTGGCACAGCTGGTCCAGAGTTATGGGCTGGAGTGTAACCAGTATGCGGATGACACCCAGCTCTATCTCCTCATGGACAATCTGGACTCTCCCCAAGATACATTTGCTAGTTTTTGGAAGCCATTGCTGGATGATTACAGCAGAGTTGTTTGAAACTCTACCCCTCCAAATGGAAGTCCTGTGGCTGGGCAGAAAGGCGGCAGACCAGGAAGAGCACGTACACACTGTGGCCAGCGTGCAACTTAGCATCTTGTCCTCAGCCAGGAATCTAGGGGTGATTATGGATACCTGCCTTTCTATGGAGGCCCAGGTCACAAGGGTAGCCTGCACAGCGTTTTACCTCCTCTGCAAGGTGAGGCTACTAGCACTCTATCTTCCCCGGACTGTCTAGCCATAGTGATGCATGCAATGATTACCTCTAGGCTGGATTTCTGTAACTCGCTCTATGCAAGCCTATTCTTGTCCTTGACCCAGAAACTCCAGCTGGTGCAGAATTCAACAGCTAGGGTCCTCAGCGGTACACCTTAGAGTAGCGATCCCCAACCTGTGGGCTGCGGACCACATGTGGTCCATCGACTAATTGGAGGTGGGCCCCGAAGGATGCCTTCTCCCCCCTCCCCAGCCCTTTACTTCATCCCCCCTGGCCCTTTACAACACACTTTGGGTGTCATTGTCTCCCATCACTCCCAGATGGGACTATCTCGTTGCAGAGAAACAAGCCCAGGGTTCCCATTGATGTGTCATTGTCATGAGTTAAAATTTCCATGAAAATAAAATGTTCCTTATGTTCATTGTTGTGGCGTGTCTGTATCTTATTTTGAAGGGATGTTTAAACATTACCATAGCAATCAGAGAGCGCTAGGGCAGTGGTTGAGAGTAGAGGAGTAAACTACCCCCCCCCACCAGGCCTCAGTAAAATTGTCAAGCGTTGAGTGGTCCCCAGTTATAAAAAGGTTGAGGACCACTGCCTTAGAGGGCCCATATCCAGCCTGTGCTGAGGCAGCTGCATTGGTTGCCAGTCCTGGCCCAGATCAGGTTTAAGGTTTTGGTGTTGACTTTTAAGGTCATCTGTGGCTTGGGCCTGGCCTATCTGAGGGACTGCTTGTCTCCTTATGCCCCTTGCAGGGCACTTTTTTCTGTGGGTGCTAATCTACTGGAGGTCCCTGGCCCTAAAGAAGCATGCCCGGCTCAGAGCCTTTTTGGTCCCGGTCCTAGCCCCAACCTGGTGCAGTGAGCTCCCGGGAATGCTGAGGGCCCTAATGGCACTATCAGAGTTCCACGGAGCCTGTAAAATGGAACCACCGAGTATTTGGTTGAAGTCAGAGCCAGGAATAATGGGGGACCCTCCTCAGGCTAGGCGGTAACACCCAGCCCAGCCCACCCCACCCTGGGGGTGGACAGCTAAAGGGTTGGGGGGAGGAACTATACTGCCATTCTTGTTTTATCTTCTGTTATGGGATGGGGTTTTTATCATGTTTTTATGGGGGGGGGGGTTATATCGTACAACGCCACGAGTCTCCGAAGAATAGCAGGCTAAAGATCTAATAAATAAATAAATATTAAATGTATCGTTAAGAGATAGGCAGTACAGACAACAGTAGTTTGCTGTAATCCAAGGCCAAGGTTCTCCTGCAATGAATACTAGAGTCTTTGTAGAATTTGCAAAATATTTCCACGTCTATTTTCAAATATTTTCAAACTTTTTCCTACAATCCTTGCTGACTTCTCTAGGACCAGTTTGTAAAGTATTTTTGAGAATCTATACCAAGTGTTGGACTTTGCATAAAATCTAGCATTTTGCTTGAGAAAATAAATAAATGTTTAGCTACCTGCTTTTATTGAAATACCCCATTTCAATTTTGTTGCTCCCTTGTGACAAACAAACCTATGAGCCTTTATTTTCACACCTTCCCTCACCCCATTTTTTTGCATTTAAAATTAAACAGTTTTTTTTAGAGACAAACTTAGAAAGCGTCTGGTGCAAAGGTTAGCAAAATTGCAAGCAAAATGTGTTGAATGCTTTAAAAAATCCTCTGTCATCTCATATTGTACTTTTCTTGGAGAGGGTTGTCCTCTTTCCCAAAATAAGGTAAGATAGGAAAGTTAACAACTTTCTAATACTACATCTCTTTGCTTAACCTTGAATATAAAATAATTAATTGCTGATTTACTTGAAAAATGGATTTAAATTCATTCTACCTTCCTTTTTGTCTATACCTTAAAGGCCTTGGATAGATTAGAACTGACCTGTTCATGCCTTACTTGTCTGACTTTGTAAAATCATTTTAAAATTAGTTTCATATTATAGATTTAACAACCATTACTCTAAACTTTTACTTAGCATGCTTCTTAGCATGCATTAATTTGTAAAGAAATACAAAAATGGGTTGTCCACTTTCAAATTTAATATTTTCTGTATAATTGGAACGATTTGTACTGTATCATACAAAAGAAAAATATACATATGACAATAAAACTGTATGTGTGTCAATGCAAAAGCCCCATGTATTACTGCTGTTCAACCTGTTGCCTTCTTACTGAGATCTCACTAGCAGGTGTTTCATCAGACTGGAGGGAAGTGAGCAGTTGGGTACCTCAGGGCTCGGTGCTCAGCCCGGTACTTTTTAACATATTTATTAATTATCTAGATGAAGGGGTGGAGGGACTACTCATCAAGTTTGCAGATGACACCAAATTGGGAGGACTGGCAAATACTCCAGAAGATAGAGACAGAGTTCAACGAGATCTGAACACAATGGAAAAATGGGCAAATGAGAACAAGATGCAATTTAATAAAGATAAGTGTAAAGTTCTGCATCTGGGTCAGAAAAATGAAAAGCATGCCTACAGGATGGGGGGTAACACTGTGTGTGAACGAGACCTTGGGGTACTTGTGGATTGTAAACTAAACATGAGCAGGCAGTGTGATGCAGCGGTAAAAAAGGCAAATGCCATTTGGGGCTGTATCAACAGGGGCATCACATCAAAATCACAAGATGTCATAGTCCCATTGTATACGGCACTGGTCAGACCACACCTGGAGTACTGTGTGCAGTTCTGGAGGCCTCACTTCAAGAAGGACGTAGATAAAATTGAAAGGGTACAGAGGAGGGCAACGAAGATGATATGGGGCCAAGGGACCAAGCCCTATGAGGATAGGTTGAGGGACTTGGGGATGTTCAGCCTGGAGAAAAGGAGGTTGAGAGGGGACATGATAGCCTGGAGGTCCCTTCCAACTCTATGATTCTGAAGTGCAAGTGCTATGCTCTTTGCACCTTGGAGTCGGATATCTTGCAGATACATCCCCTCTACTGAGTAGGCACAGGATACTGACAACCAGCACTGGCAATATACTGGCATCAGGGCCTTAGGCCTGGACCATGCAACTCTCAACTGCCATATAAATCATGGCCTTTTTTCTTTGAAAAAGATCTGTGTTTTTAATTAGTCTTCATATTAGAAAACATGGTTTCAAAATCACAACACAATGGTACTACACTTCAAGAAAAATCACTAAGTACAATTGGCAGGGGCTTGTTGCTCTGGCCATCAGAGTAGAGTTGATTTCTACCACATGCAAAAGGGTCTTTGATAAAGCTGCTTTTTGGAGGGGAACGAGAGTAATTTTCAGTAACTAAGAATCCCTCCTGATCCAAAACTTGTCCTTTCAATTTTATTGAGCACCTGGTTTTTGAGATTTTCCAGGGCTTACTTTATATGTAATAGCTTATTCAAGAGTTAACTGGATACAAACAATTAATGGATACTTGGTCTCTGCTCTTAAGGTCTACCTTGAATTAATTATCTTGTATAAATTTTAAATTTGATTGGCTACATTGTCCTTGCAAGAAGCTTTCCCTTTCCCCCTTCAATTGTTAAAAAGTTAGAGCCGATGGCATTATTTGCCTCAATACATATTTATATCTCTGTATTTTATTTATTTTAAATGCTTTTTATTAATGCCTTCATAAAACACCCAAACTATGTTGCTATAGTAGACTGACACAGGTCCCCCTTTGCAGACAAATGTGAGTTGCTTAAATCTGACCACCCATTATTCAGTTCTTAAAAAGAAGCGAGACGCTTGCCCAGGTGCAGTGACAAAGGATAAGGCAGACACCAGAGCTGTGCCAAGTGTAATGAGACTCTCTCACACACAGAGATGACATTACCTGCCACTGATTCAAACAAAGCTTGTGGCTAACTCAGAGGCAAACTAAAGAGACATTTTGGTTCTTGAAAAAGCAATTGGGGGGGGTCTGACTCTTTTGGGTAGAACTATGCTGGTTTGATAAACTTCTCACCGTTAAGGGTACTATTGGTAGCAGAAGAACAGGGCAGAGGAAGATATACCACTAGAAGCAATGAATAGAATGTAGGGCGCATTTCCCCAGGAAAGGTATTGAAACAGGAAATGACAGCCTTTATTGAATGTCTACACTGTGACATTTATAGTACGCTGTCAGCCAACAACCTGCCTGTTCAGCACATGAAGCTCATTAAAGAAAGCCAGATGGGATTACTTTGAGAAGCTTAGTATGGAACAGTTATTATCCATCACTAACACCTGCTTTTATGGAGAACTGCTGGAGCAAAGATCTGAGAAGCCAAGGGTGTTTGTAAAATGCCTGGATTCTACTGCGGGAAAGTTTGCTTGGTAATGCTCACAGAGTATCTGAATGGGTCCTATTAACTCCTCATCTTTTCTCTTCCGCCTCAGCCCTGCAAAGCTTTCCTCACCTGCCCATACAGGGCCATTTCTTTCAACACATGGATTTCCATTCTTCATACTCCAAGCAGCTCCCTGCTGGCCTGTATCCTGGAGTTCATGGACAACATTTGGCACCAAGAGAGACTGAGAGGCAACTGATGCTTCCCTTCTCTGGCCCGAAAGAAGCAACTTTTGATTCGCTGATCCTTTGAGATGAAATTTCAGGTCATCTAAAATGGCACACACCTTCAGTTCTGATATTTATGGGCTACCAGACTGGACTAGAGGCAAGAAAGAGAATGAGGATGACAAGAAGGAGGTGAGGAGGCCACTTCTACTAAAAGAAACATTTAAATTTGTCTTCATTTGAGTTCACAGATTTTTCACTGGCACGCCACGACCTCAAAGCGCTTACCCATTTAAAAGATTATCAGTGTTGGGTGTTGTGTGAGGGTAACATGGCAGACTATTTTCAGACAATGGCAGGAGTGGGTGGCTGAAACATCTGAGAAACACTAACCAAGAAGAGATTCCTCAGCCAATGAATACCTCTAGCACCTCAGAGTAGTCATATCAATTCCAAACGGTCTGACTTGGCATATAATTAACAGAAACAAAATGAGGAGTCTCAAATCACATGTCCCATAATGGAAACCAGTGTGGAAACAGCAGTCCTGTTCAGCCCTGATGTACTCAAACCTCTAAGTGATGATACAAATAGCATTAGGCACACTGGCTTCCTCCCAACCACCTGTCAGATACAAATCACTGCATTATATTAATAAGATGTGTGCCATTAACAATAGTGTGACAGGCAGAAATTCCAGTGGTGATGTGACTCTTTCTCATCTTTACATCCAAATTCTAAGGAGAATTGCCTGTAACCATTTGATTCATTGCTTTACACAAGAGTTTACTTTTAACTGTGAGGTAGATTAGGCAAACAAACATTTACCAAAGGTTAGTGAGTTCCATGGCAGTGGGAATTTGAACTCTTCTGTCCCAGATCCTGGTATAGTGCTGCTATCCTGGCCCTCAAAGACTCTGTAGCTGTAGACAAAGTCAAACACTACAAAGCTAAACAAACACAAGTTTTCCTTCTGAACTCTTTCAAAAATCAGCAAACCTCCTGAGACAAACATCTCCAAAAACAAGCTGCCCCCACCACAAGAGGATACACACTCCTTCCCTATCAGCATTATGACTAAGTCCAGCGGCTGTGAACCTCCTCTGGGCTATTCTGCTTTTCCCCTCAACCAACAGTGATGGAAGCTGTCTGGCAGCACAGATTTCCTAATGACACCTAGTTTGCCAGGGCTTTCTAAAAATATTGACAGTTTCATTTATCTTGCAGGTTTGTCAGTCAGAGTACTGGAAATAATGAATTAAAACCCCACAGGAAAAAATGATCCTGAGAGCCAAACATTAATACAAGATATGGTAAACATGTATTGTTATTATCCCTCTGTCCAAATTCCCATCCATCTCTATGTGCTCTGTTTACATAGACAAACATGGTTAAACTGTCCTTGTGACAGCAAGGTCATACGAGAAAAGGAGAGGAATAAAGGGTAAGGAGAGAGTCTTGGAGCACTCAGAGAACTGGATGGGGCACAGCAGTAAGAGAACCAGTTTATAAGGCCAAAGCCTTCCAAGGAAGGGTACTGAGGTTTTTTCCAAAGTTTGCTTATGCATTTTTTCCCATCCAGATTGTCAGTCTGTCTCACAGTTATCAGTTTAGGCTATACTTCACCAGCCCCCAGTCTCTGTTGTTAATGCCAGGGCTCAGGCCTGAAGAAAAACTAGTGACAATCAGATTCTCACAGGCTATGTAGAAACACATACCAGCTCCGGAGCTCCTGTTCTTTGCCTCCCTCCTTCATCCCAGCCTGAAGTCTTCCCCCACCTCCTCCCTGCTCCCTCCCCACTGTATCTCTCTCAGACACACAGACACACTCACATGCATGCACAGAGACTCCTGCCTCCTCCCACCTCCCTCTCCCTCCTTCCCCCTTGTGCCAGGAGAGCCATGAGAGAGAATGCGTGTGGTGGTTGGCATTGCGCGGTGCCAAGAGGTGCTTGCACCGCTGCCACCAGCCACCTTCTACAGTCCTCCATTACCTTAGCCACCTGCCCATGGCTGCCTCCTTCGGGGCTCCTTCAGGCCTCTGTCGGGACCACTGCAGCCACTGCCACAACCATTGGCTGCCTCCATGCCGACCACCACCCTGCCTCTTTTGGCACTCTCGGGGGGGGGGGAGGTAGGGAGTGGGATGGATGGACATCATGTCCATGACCATTTGTTTCACAAAGCATGCCAGAAGATGTGTTCCATATCAACAATAAAGGAGAGAGCCAGTATGGTATATTGCTGAGAATATCACAACAGGACAAGGGACCCCTGGGTTGAAATCTCTGCTAACCCATGAAGCTCACTATGTGATCCTGGATCAATTACAGCCTCTCAGTCTGACTTACCTTACAGAAATGGTTCAAATGAGGTAGGGAAGAACCATGTACACTCCACAGCATTTCTCAAAAGGAGTGGGGTAAAAAAATATATTTATGCTATTGTTAGAATACTAACAGAAAGTGCTTGTGCTTTCATGTTAACCAAGCTTGAACCTGGCCTCTGTCTGTCTATTGGCCTTGTATGGTTCTCTTGGGAATGACCAGAAAATAAGGAGACCAGAGGCAACTAATGATGGCTTCCAGCCTCAGCAACAGAAGAGAACCTGCCCTAACAGGTCATGTGGAAAAGCCCATCTTTTTAGCTGTCAATCAAGCCATCTGAAGTGTAGGAGTCCAATCGGTCACTGCTCCTCTCTGAAGCTCCAGGCTGAAGTGACAGCTGCCACTTTCCCCTAAGGTCCACCTCCCTGCCAATTGAAGAGCCCGTAGGGTATTCCAGCACACACCAGGAAAAAAAAAACTCCTTCCATTAGGCTAAGCACTGCCTCCATTTCAGGTCACTGCTTGAGTAGGTCAGGAGTAGCCCCCTAGGCCATTTTAGCAAGTCTAGACAAGGACTAGGGTGAAGGAATGGTGAAAAAGCCCAATGCCTGCTTTCAGACAGGAAAAGGGAAACTGGGGAAGCATAGCAAAGATATGCCCCCCCCCCCAGACCAGATGTCCCAGTTCCTCTCTAAGAGCACTGCACTTTAGTCTCTTCTGTCAAGGAAACAATGTATCAGCTGCTCACTTCCTGAGATCTTTGGCTAATATCTCCTGAGCAGAAAAAGCCTTAAAAAGAAATGGAAGAACAAAAGAGATATTTTAGCTCAGCCACATTTGTACGATGTTCAAGATGGAGGCAACAATTTTGAGAGAACAGCTAAGTGTAAAACATCAATGGAGGGTGGCCATACTGGGATAATGGTTTCACATCTCTGCAACGACGGCATAAGGTAATGTTACACCAAGCAACAAATGATTGTTATTAATGTAGCAAAATAAGAAGAGGGCTTTGAATTTGATATACAGATGTGAATGTGGGGATGGGAATTATGTGAAATAAACAAAGATTTCCCCAGAGATCACATTATGGTTGACACCACTAGGAGTTAACACAGACCAACCACGTGCCCGTTGGATTCTGAAAGTGAGCAATGAAAGGATAGGAGGCCCTCTCTGGGAGATCATCAACCTCTCCCTCTCAATGGGAGAATTCACAGAAGACCTGAAAGAGGCAGTGGTCCTTCTGTCATCTACTGCCCCATCTCACACTTATCATTTCTGGAGAATGTGATTGAGAAGGCCGTCACAGACCAACTTCCAGCATACCTAGAGGAAGCTTAGGTAAAGGATCCATCCCAGTCTGGCTTCCATCGTGGCCACGTGGAAACAGTGCTGGTCACCCAGATGGATGACCTCCAGAGATAGCAGGTCAGCGCTGCTTGTGATGTTAGACTTCATGGCAGCATCAGTCATGAGCTTTTGGCCTCGCTCTTGCTGGGATATGGGGGCAGCTTTACAATAGCTGATCTCCTTTCTCTGGGGTCGCAAACAGAGGGCAGCTATTGGGGCGACACAATCACACCAGTGGCACCTCCATTGGTGCAATTCTCTCCCCAAATCTGTTTAACATCTTTATGAGCTCTCTTTATGAGCTGAGCTGTTCTGGGGATTTGGGCACAAGTGTAAAGTGACCAGATTTTAACAATGGTAAAGCAGGACACCATTGACTGGGGGTGGGGGGGGGGTTCTTGATTAAAAATTTGATCTATATGGAGCAGCAAAAAGTTTCATAGAACACACAGAACACAAAAATAGTATTGTAATATATATTTTTAAATTTCAACATAAGTACAATTTTCCAAAATTTCCCACTCCAAAAGTGGGACAATCTGGTTACCTTACACAAGTGTCATCTATATGCCAATGACACCCAGCTCTACCTCCTGATAGACAGCCACCCAGAGTCACGTCCAACTTTAGCAAATGCCTGAAAGCAATGACAGAGTGGCTCAAGCAGAGCCTTCTGAAACTCAGCCCTTCAAAGATTGAGGTCCTGTGACTGGGTAAGATGGGACCAAATGAGGAAGCACATCTACTCTCAGCCAGAAATCTAGGTGTGATTCTTGACCTCTCCTTATCTATGGAGGGACAAGTTTCCACAGTAGTATGGATGCCAAGCCAAACTAGTGCCCTACTTGGCTCCAGAACTATAATCCATGCAACAGTCACCTCTAGATTGGACTTCTGTAACTTGCTCTACATGGGTCTGCCCTTATCCTTGCTACAGAAACTACAACTGGTCCAGAATGCAGCAGCCATGGTCTTTACAGAGCACACCCTGAAGAGCACATATTTGACCCATGCTCCAACAGCTGCACTGGTTACCAGTCAAATTCCAAGTCAAGTTGTGGCACAGAGTGGTAAGGCAGCAGAAATGCAGTCTGAAGCTTTGCCCATGAGGATGGGAGTTCAATCCCAGCAGCCGGCTCAAGGTCGACTCAGCCTTCCATCCTTCCGAGGTCGGTAAAATGAGTACCCATCTTGTTGGGGGGGTAAATGGTAATGATTGGGGAAGGCAATGGCAAACCACCCCATATTGAGTCTGCCATGAAAACGCTAGAGGGCGTCACCCCAAGGGTCAGACATGACCCAGTGCTTGCACAAGGGATACCTTTACCTTTACTAGTTCATAAGGCCATCCTTGGTCTGGGCCCTGTGTATCTGAGAGAGAGCCTCTCTACCTATAACCCCTGAAGAACACTTTGTTCTTTGAATAACAACCAGTTGATGGTCCCTGGCCCCAAGGAGGCATGTCTGGCCTCAACAAGGCCCAGGACATTTTCAGTCCTGGCCCCCACCTGGTGGAGTGTGCTCCTGGGGCACATCAGGGCCCTGCTGGAGTTAGTGCAATTCCACAGGGCCTGTAAGACGGAGCTCTTCTGCCAGGCTTTTAGTTGGGGCCAAAGCCAACATCCATGTACCAAGCTATTTATGGCCCCACCCACTCATCAGTCCATCTATTTATGTACTGACCACTCCCAAAGCAATACTCATAATATATAATTACTGCTGTTTTAATCTGTCTTAACTTGTCATTGTTTATTTAAATCAATTTTAATTTAATTTTATCTATTGGTACCATATATTTTATATCTTTGTATGCTGCCCTGAGCCAGCTTGCTGGGAGGGCGGTCTAAAAGTCCCAAAAACATAAATAACATAAACAAGAAGAATGAAAAACTTTCCTTTAGGAATCAATTATAAGCCTACATTGTGCTGCATTTGAAAGGTTATCTGCAGTGGCCTCCAGTAGCCAAGAGATATACAAATCTCAGTAGCCAAGAGATATACAAATCTGGTTCCATTCCGAGCTATTATAGCTAATAGCCATTGGGAGACATGTTTTTAATTTATTCCTTTTTAAAAGCTATCCAAACTGGAGGCAATCACCATATGGCCCCTTCTAACTCTATGATTCTATTTCTTATGTCAATGAATACCATAAATTAATTATGCTTTGTATGAAGAAGTAATTCCTTGTGTGTGTGCTGAACATACTGACAATTCAATTAGATAGGAATATATTCCAAAATTTTAAGGCAGAGAATGATTTTTGTTTGTTGACACTTTCCATTCAAAACATGCACCTTAAGAAACAAGTATCATCTGGAGCCAGCAGCTTTGTATCCAAAACTACAGTTGCCTGCCAAATTAAGCATATGTAGATTAATCTACTAAAGGCTGCTCATTGACCTTTAATGAATTTTAAGATCCCCCTTAGCACTGAACAGTTTAGGCCAAGCCTCTATGGCATCACAACAGACAAGCCAAGAACAAGCAGAGGAAAATGACAACTGTGATATCAGGGCAGATCAGCCACTTACTGCTGGATAACATAGTAATTTTATACATCTCTAACATGCCCCCTTTCTAAATTCTCTTTTCCCCTGAATGAAATGTTTTCATTTTAAAGTTTCTCTGTCACCCTAATTATTTTGACTGTCTGTACTTTCTCCAGCCAAATTATATTCTTCTTGAGACCTGCATACATTATTATTATTTTTGTTACAATATATACATTATTATTCATTTATTATTTATTTATGCTGAAAACAACAACAGGCAGAAAAAAATTACATTCTGGTGCAGAAGTCTTCCTCTGACACTAACCGCTCCTGATGCCATACAAGCAAGATTAAAATCTCCTACAGTCTGCAGAGGCTGGGCACGGTACCAGCAGTTTAATATATACCTGGCTAGGAATTCAAAAGAGAGACCCATTTAGCTGTGATCGTCAAAATTCCAGCCCTTCTTAAATACTGCGATAGAACTTATTATATTTCACTCCAGATATTCATATTAATAGAATTAAAGAGGCAGCTTGATCCCTCTCAGCTGGTCTGGGGGAAAAACATACAGTAGAAATATGAGCCACAACTATATTCTATTACAGCCTTAAAAATCTACAAGTTTGGGAACATGAAGGACTAACACATGGCAAAGTCTATGTGAAATGAACTGAATATTGAACCCTGTTCTGCAACACAGACTTTTAAAACAAGTTAGCACAGTGTGCTATACATTCATGATTTCAGAAAACGAGCCAAGGTCTGCGCTGTATGTATGTATGCACCACTTCCTAGCACATTCAGCCCCCAGACGTGGCCAAGATTTGCTACATATGATCTTCTCAGTTTCCAGTTGTAAAAGCTGCGGCATGAGTGAGTTACAGTGAAGTTCCCTTAAAGCTGGATAACTACGGCTCAAGTGCTCCAGAGCCTCTCATTGCCTCCTCTGCAACTCTTAAAAAGTGAAAATTGCTACTATTCTATATTAAATAGAGCTGGATGAAAAACTGAGCTTTTGGTGAGCCAAAAATGAAAAAAAAGGTTGTAATTTAAACAGGCAGATACATTTAAACACAACTGATGTGGTTAAAATAACAAACAAAACACAGGCTAAATGGTGGAGAATACATTAAAGTCATTCTACCCTTTCTTTGGCTGTGTGCAGCATGTGTTGACTCCTGGAGCAAGAGAAGTGGTCCCTTTTGATGATCTAGCATCTAATGCATCCCGCCCCCCTCCTTCCAATGGCCGGATGAAAAGCAGGACTGTCAGGCAGCCAGCTTGGACAGTCCACCAAACACTGCACTGTTTGTATCTGCACCAACAACTGCAAGGACATATGGAGGGGGCGGCCTTCTTCCCACTGGGAAAAGCACCAACACTAACAAGTCTTCCGGCTTGTGAGAGTCCTTGTTTGCAAACTCAGCTTGCTTGGAGCAAAGAAAGACAGGATGAGGAATTGGAGGGAGGGAGCAGAGGGATGCTGAAGGGGGAGAAAGGGATAGAACAAGAAGAGCTGTGTCCTCTTCTTCAAAAGCCCAGTTAGCTACCACTTTAAACAGGAAGAGATTTACAAATTCTGAGCCCAAACCTGCCAGGTGTTAGATTCTCACTGAACTTCATAGATGTAGAGAATAGTCAGACTTCTGCAAATATTGGATATCAATTTATGAGCCATGTTTGCACTAGTGGAATGAATTCTGACATGCAATAGGCAATCTTGTTCTTTAATTATAAGATAATAATAGCCACATATCACAACCCATTACAACAAGAAATTCCAGAGGACAGCCATGTTGCAGTACAACAGCTAGATCCAAGTCTAGTTGGACCTTAGAGACCAACAAGAATTTCAGAGCATAAGTTTTCAAGAGTCAATGCTCCCTTCTACATAGGACAAAAGGGAATTTTGGCTCTCTTTCACCCTGAAAAACTTTTTCTGCTCTTTAAGGCACTATTGGACTCGTGTAACAATTCCAACAAGATCATTTTTGCTAAGCTTCTTGGTCTTTTTACAGCATTCGGGATTATCAGCTACCATAATATGATTTCTCCCTATCTCTAATCAAGATATTCTGAGCCTGGCAACTTTCTGACTTAAAGTGGACCCCGGTGGCTTCCTTGTCGATCAGCCTGCTTCCTCCAAGTATTTCCTAGCTCCTTTGCCAACACATCCTCTTCCTTCAGTGATTCTGGAAGCCAGTTCTTTTTCTCTTGCTTGCCTTGAGCTTTCTCAGAGCCAATGATTGTTGCAACTTCCCATTATTGGAATAGGGGAGCAAAGGTATGGAAGAAGCAGTAAGCAGCGTGAATCAGAACTGTAGGTTCTGATTTAGGATGCTTTGGGCTGATCCTGCATTGAGCAAGGGGTTGGACTAGATGGCCTGTTTGGCCCCTTCCAACTCTATGATTCTATGATTCTAGGTGGTGGTGTCCTTTCTCACATCACCATTATTTGAAGAACTGAGGGCTCAATCATTCCTAGAGATTAGCTAGATCTTTCATTCCTGCCTAGGACATCAGCCCTTCACAAAGCTAACAAAAAGCCTTAGTTAGACCCATTATGCACGGGGGTTTTAGCGCACATTCGGGGTGGAATGGCGGCGACTAAAATCACGGATAACGCACGGAGCCGGCTGCAACCGGCTGCAGCTTCGGTGCATGCCGCCGAAAAAGCCGCGTCAGTGAAACGTGGAAGAAAGCGCAGCTTCCGGGTGAGCGGGGCGCAACCAGAAGCGGCGCCCGGATCGGCGCGTGCATAATCGGTTACTCTGGGTTTTGCCGCCGTCGCGCCCCGCCCCGTACATAACCGGTATGCGTCGCGTCTTCCCCCTCCGCGTTTTCCATGTGACCCGAAATCGCCGTTTCGGCGGCCGTGCATAATGGGCCTTATGGCCTCTCCACTTACCCCTTTTCTATCACAGATCAGAACATTCCCACCAATACTTAATTTGATATTGTCAATGTGCCTGGCACCTTTTTATGACTCTGGGTAGTATGGTTATTACTTTGTAGTAGTCAAGTTATCAGTTAGCCTGAGAAACAGAAGTTTTTATTACTCTTGTGATGTCTTCAATTTCAAGGCACAAACCCCATAATTTCGAAAAGGATAACCATTATTTTCAGTATCTAAGGACCAAGAAGCTGAGGGAATATTATGTTTTAAAGCAGGCCCAATGGGCATAATCACATTTTCCTCACGTGTCTGTTCACACAATTTTAGCACAAAGTAAAGACGAATGAATGAATAGGGGTCAGCGCTCATCCACAAGAGATGCTTGTTAATCGTGTCTCCTACCTTTCCTCCATTATAATCAGTGCACACTACCTAGGGCTCCTGTCCAAGTGCTGATCGTACTGAAACTCCCTGCCCCCAGAAAATTTGTTACATCATGAACCATCAGAACATACCTTTGGAATAATCTGGACTTTGTTTTGAGGGTGCAGTGCTGGCTCCTAATGAATTCAGTGGCAAAACTCCCTCCAATATTTTGATGAAACAGAATCATAGCCCTCATCATAGTCTCTATTAGAGATAGATTGGGAAGATCTATCAGTTCCAGCATTCTTTGCTTCCGTAGACAGCAATAGATAATCTGGTTAACCGGGCATTTAATTAGCATTATTCTGCTTGCTTTGCAAGGAGCATCTGTGGTCAGCTGGCCACCCTACAAACCGTAGAACTGGATATTCCAAGAGAGGTCACACTGATTCACACAGCCAGTGAAACTATTCATTGGTTAATGAAATGATCCTTTTCTCCTTAACACTGAGATGGCCACAGTTGGAACAGTACTCACTCTGCTGACCATTCTGCTGCAGGAACAGACAGATGGTGGGAAATTAACTTTAAAAAGTCAGAAGATAAAAACAATCAGAAACGATGATCTGTTCAGTGTCCAAGAGTCAAGATGCAAGGCAGGAATGCCAGGATGCACTGAAGACAAAGGCTTTTAATTACAGGGGGAGGACAGGTTCAGGGTTTCAAGGATGTGTGAAATCGTTAATGTAAAGAGAACTAGGCAAGAGCAGCCAGCTGGTGGAGGGGAATGGAGAGCATTTTTTCTGTGCAATATGACATAAATAGCACTTTCTGTTGCATCAAATAAGTGCAGAACTGGTATCCAATTGCAGGGAATGATTCTCTCCAGAAACACAAAGCAGGTTAAGAAGGGATGTCTTATTGAGCCAGCTTCTGGTGAAGACTATACAAGTTCAACATTCTTGAACAACTGTTGTAGGAAGCCTGAACACAGTGTCCATAAGACTGAATGACTTTGGATTCAGGTGGGTAGCCAGCTTTTTGTTGTTAGTTGCGAAGTCGTGTCCGACCCATCATGATCCCATGGATAATGATCTTCCAGGCCTTCCTGTCCTCTACCATTCCCCGGAGTCCATTTAAGTTCGTACCGACTGCTTCAGTGACTCCATCCAGCCACCTCATTCTCTGTTGTCCCCTTCAGTTAAGAGTGCAGACTTCTAATCTGGTGAGCCAGGTTTGATTCCCCACACATCCCCCACATGCAACCAGCTGGGTGACCTTGGGCTCGCCACCTCACTGATAAAGCTGTTATGACCGAGCAGTAACATCGGGATTCTTTCAGCCTCACCTACCTCAAAGGGTGTCTGTTGTGGGGAGAGGAAAGGGAAGGTGACTGCTTTGAGACTAAGCAGCATATAAGAACCATTATTTTGGAATGCTTCCCTGATGCAACATACTTAGGAGAAAAGTGTAGAGTAGTTTGAACAGAATCCAAAGCCAGTCAGCATAGTGGTTGGTCAGAGAAATGGGAGCGATTTGTCTTAGCCTGAAGCCTGCTCTGGCTGGTCTACCACTCACGTCTCTCTTTCCCCACCAGCTGAAGGCATCCAGAGTGGGGTGACGTCTTATCTCATAAGAGGTTGAAATTCATTCGAACTTTCAGTAGTTATGCATGGATATCTGCGGTGTGTGCCTAAAATCCATCTAAAATTGTCTCTTTGATGTTCCTGAATATAGTCACTTTGAGGGAATCTCATTTTAAGCACCACATCACATTCCAGAGGGCTGCTTACGAGGTATTGAAGCAAGAAGCAACAAGAGGTTTGGCAGGGAACGAAGGAGAGGACCTAAAGGGGCCACAAGCACTGAAGTGATTTTGGCAATTCAGTAGGGAACATAAGCCTCCCCCCCCCCACACACACACACACTTTCCTGCTTCCATCCTTCCCTTGACCTCATCATCACTCCAGAGTGGGGGAGTCAGCCGTCTGCCTCATTACATGACTGTGGTTTCAAGCCCTTCTGAGTAAGCCAGCAAATCTTATGGAGGAAAGGGAACAGAAACCCTATAGAAGGAAAGAAGAGTCTGTGGGTGGGTGAGAGTGAGAGAAGGGAGACGGCATTTCTCAGAAGCAAGTTTGTTGAGAATTGATTCCCTGGAAGGCAGGAGACAAAAACACTTAAAGCGATGGGAGGTTGTTGTAGCTATGGTTAGGATCCTCTGCAAGGCTTTCCGAAGCCGCTCCATAAAACAGTCTAAAGTTTTCTTTTTATAAACAGGCAGCATAAACATGCAAGTTTAGATACAGTTTTTCATTTAAGGAATTAGAATTTCAATTTTTGAACTGTCTAACAGGAGGGAAGGGAATGGTTAAAGCCTGATATTATTACAAGGAAAACTGGGTCTCCGGGTGGTTGGAAACCCATTATCATCACGACCATCTTCTGGACCTCCACAACTCCCACCCTCTCAGCCATCAGGCCATGTGGGTGGGAAAAGGAGACTCAACAGAGGGATCACATTTTATTTAACACAACCAAGAGAACAGTTTTCCTCCCCTGCTTTGAGTGAATCCAGATGGCTCCAGAATTAGAAAAAACGCCCCTTCTCTATGGTCCTCGATTTCTCCCCTTGATACTGCTAAACACTGTTCTTGCAACAGGTCATCCATCCAAAATGAGGACATTATCACAGTCAAAAAACAGAGCAGAATTAGATATAATACAATTTGCTCTTGGTGGTAAAGATAATCTAAGTTTGTTCTGTTTTCTGCCATCTCACTGTATTTTGTTAATTAAACAAGGACGGAACAAAGTTACTCACATTTTTGAGCAACACTATGCAGCTGGTCCTTTGAAAGGGATTGCTAAGCAGAGGGGAATTCTGGGTAACAATTCTTTTATTTATTTATTTGGATTTTTATACCGCCCTTCCCTACGCCTCTGGGCGGTTTACAGAAAACATTTTGTAACATTTACATGGAACAGTATCTGTATCAATCTAACAATATAACAATAATAACATACCCACTAGAACTAGAACAGTATTTCAACAACAATAACTTTGACACTCCCTTGGTAGGTTTGACCTCTCAGTCTGGTAGATGTTATGTACCTGTAGATGTTATGGGTCAGTCAACCTCAAGCAAACGCCTGGTGGAAGAGCTCCCTTTTGCAGGCCCTGGAGAATTGTGGAAGTTCATGCAGGGCCCTGATCTCTTTGGGGAGCTCATTCCACCAGGTGGGGGCCAGGACTGAAAAGGCCCTGGCCCTTGTTGAGGTCTGACGTGCCTCTTTAGGGCCAGGGATCCGCAGCCAGTTGGAAGTGGTGGAGCATAGAGCTGGGGGTATAGGCAGGGAGGCGGTCTCTCAGATACACTGTTTTTACCTTAGATATATTTGTATAAAAGTTGAAGTAAAATATATGAATGTGTATAGGAGACATGTATTTGACAAGATGTCCCTAAAAATAGCTTGAAGATGACCACTTGCCTATTCCCAAACATCCATATTTTGACCTTTCCTACCATTTCCATATGGGAACATTAAAAAATACACTATGTTAACATGAATCGTGAAAAGTCTCATAGCCTATCACTACATCTAACAATAAAGTGTTTGAGCCCATGTTAATTGCAAAAACATCATTTGGTTGGCAAGGCAACATATTACATGCTCAGAGCACTTCATGGCTATGCAGAAATAGATTAAGCTGTAAACCGATCAAGAGAAAACAGAAGTAAAAATCTCCTCCAAAATGCAACAGGAAGGATCAAGTATGCTCCAGGAGCAATGAAACCTCCTCAAGCCCATGAAAGCTCATGGAACCCTGGAGTAGCGAAACCCAACCTTTGGGCCGCGGATCACATGTGGTCCTTCGACTAATTGGAGGTGGGCCCTGAAGGGCGCCTCCCCCCCCCCCGGCCCTTTTGTTGTTGCGTGTCTGCATCTTATTTTGAAGGGATGTTTGAACATTACCATAGCGATCAGAGAGGTCTAGGGCAGTGGTTGAGAGTAGAGGAGTAAACTACCCCCCCCCCCACCGGGCCTCAGTAAAAGGCGTTGAGTAGTCCCCGGTGATAAAAAGGTTGGGAACCACTGCCCTGGAGCCTTTAGAGCAGGGGTAGTCAACCTGTGGTCCTCCAAATGTCCATGGACTACAATTCCCATGAGCTGGCAGGGGTTCATGGGAATTGTAGTCCATGGACATCTGGAGGGCCGCAGTTTGACTACCCCCGCTTTAGAGGGTGGAGGGATTTCCAAGCCCTCTTGCTTGTATAGTCCATCACCATCTTTTGACATTACTCCCTTTTAGAAGCAAGTTCCAAACAAGCCTTTGAAATAGAAGTGTTCTCTCCTCTCACACACCACATCTTCCCATCAAGGCTGAAAACCAGTCCATATCCCTAGGTGACAATATCACAACCTTCCCCCCTTCCCGCCAATGCTCAATCAATCCGTTTCCCTCAGTACATCAGCAAGCTCATAATATCCTTGTAAAGTAGCCCAGCATTATTAGCCTCACATCACATTTGGGAGGGATCCTGAGACAACAGTGGCTTATTTAAGTGGGCTTCTAGATTAGATGGCCACCTCATGAGAAGGAAGGACTCCCTGGAGAAGAGTCTAATGCTGGGAGCGATCGAGGGCAAAAGAAGAAGGGGACGACAGAGAATGAGGTGGCTGGATGGAGTCACTGAAGCAGTAGGTGCAAACTTAAATGGACTCCGGGGAATGGTAGAGGACAGGAAGGCCTGGAGGATCATTGTCCATGGGGTCGCGATGGGTCGGACACGACTTCGCACCTAACAACAACAACTTGATTAGATGAGCTTAGAACCAGGGGCTCTCTTTCTTCTAGCTCAGTCCCAAGCTGACAGCTAGACTCAAAAGAGCTGGTTAGGAGCACTTTGCAATGGGGATAAAAAGGGCCATCTGTTGCCTCAGAAGATTTGCAGGATGGACACCTTGTGCACCCAGGCATCTTGTACCTCACAGCACCTCGCTTGCCCCTCCACATTACTGGATGCAGCCACCGGCCTGTGCTGCTGTAACAACTGTCACCCTAAGCAAGAGGAAGGCAAGGCTCCCATCTGGGGTCCTTTTACTGTCTGCCATACATTCAAGTCACATCCTCACAAACAGCCCTGTGTATGCAGAAGGGAACATGTCTAACGTTTTCTTAAGGAGCATTAAATTATTAGAGGGGGAGGAGGCAAAGGGGAGGCATGTGGACAAAAAGCTCATTTACAGGCTCTTGTTTCTAGGCTCCAGATTTTTCTTTTCACTGTTATTTGCTTTTTCATTTCAAAACAAAGGGCAGAACCCACAGCACTGCCTGGCTTAACAGACTGCTCCTTAATCAGGACCAACTGTGAGGGAAGTGCTGACTCAGCCTCTTGTCCCCCAGCCACGTTTGCAAATGCTGCAGCCGTCGTCCACTCCTGGCCCTCACCCAGATAGACAAGCATAATGGAACTTGGGGGCGTCAGTTAGAGGAAGAGAGGATCGGAGCGCTTCTAATGGGCCACCTCAGCCTCTTTTCCGTTCCGTTCTCAACCATCGAAGTCACACACGTCACAAAATGATCCTCTCCCTCTTTGTTCAACTGGAATTTTAAGTTTTGTCCTTTGCAAGAGAAACTGTAAGCATACCCTCTGCCAAGCCTTCTTGTGACCCAGCCTCTTCCTGAATGAGCTGCTAATTCTAAGTTGGAGAGCCCCAGTCACATGATGCAGATGGATGGCTTCTCTCTAAGAATGTCTAGAGTGTTGTCTCCGGTCTGTCAAGCACTAGAAAACAGAAGCAACCACACGCTTGGGAGAAAAAAGAATGGCAAAAATTTGACTGGGCAGGCCAGATGCCACCGTAGTGACAAGGGGAATCTTTCAGTGCTTGTCTCTTCTAAAATAAGGTGACCAGATTTTAACATTGGTAAAGTGGGACACCATTGACTGGGGGGGGGTTCTTGATTTAAAATTTGGTCTATATGGAGCAACAAAATTTTTCATAGAATGCAAAAATAGTATTGTAATATATATATTTTTTATTTGCAACGTAAGTACAATTTGCCAGGTACCCCCAGATGTCCCTCCAAAAGTGGGACAATCTGGTCACCTTATTCTAAAAACTGTGAACATCTCATCCCTTAATTCCTACCCTAATGCCTGAGCAAGTGGTCACCTTCTTTATCTCATTTTGCTTGACCATGTGGAAGGGGTGGGCTAGTGACTTCTGTGAGTGTGCCCGTCCAACAGCATTCACAGGGCATTTCCCTTGCTCTAATGAAGAGGAACTACTTTTGTTGTAGAATTATTTTCAAATCTGATATATCAGCAAAAATTGAAACATCTTGACAGCTCCTCTACACTATGAGGTTCAATTCAAACACAGTCACTCATTCATTTTCTCCCTCCCTCCCTCTCTCACACACACATTCACAAAATTTCACCAATTAAATTCTAACCCAAATTGCAGCAAATTATCCCGTTCTGTTTCTTGTTTCAATATAGCTCTTATGTCGGAAACAGAGCCTCAATTACTGCATAATATTTTGAGGCACCTCTTAAGAAAGGGTTTATTTCAGTCTTCATTCAAGCTGTGCATGAAACTGCAGACTAAAGACCAAGGGCAAAGGCACATTTCTTGGAACTTCAAGGGCAACTACAAATGACAAAAGAGAAAGATGGCATCCCATTTTCTGCTTACTGTTATATACACAACCCAGCATGACAAGCAACAGTCTACCAACAGCAGCTTCTGAAACCTGCTCTTGAGGAAATACCAGAGCCATCATAAAGCAGTGCTTTTAAGTCCCATTCTAACAAATCACTAGGAAGATACTTTGGTTCATGGCACCAAATGTCACTGAGGGAACCACCACAACTAACAAGGCCAAGCTGCTCATTCCCAAGGACAAAGGGCATCCACCAATGCAATCCAAATTATCTCTTTGTTTTCTTGCTTTTTATTGTAACAACAATACAAAAGCAACCCAAACTATCTCAATTCCAAACGCTAACTGGAATGCAGGATGAAAAATATCCAGAAAATCAGTATATTTTATGAAGAACTGAAGAACTGCCACTCCACACTCAATCATCTCTAGACTCTGCTGGACTCCTACTCTTTTCTCCTGCTACAGACAGACTAATGTAGGAATCCATCTTGATCCATTTTCTACTTAAAACAGCTTAATTGAGCAACACTACACACAAGAAACTGAGTTAGAAAAATGAGAGTTCTTTGCTACCTGTTTGGCTGTTGCATTTGCTCCAAATGGGATCTATTCAGTTGATTCATCACAAGTCTTCCTCTATTAACACCTCTAGCCTTCATTTGTGCTATTTTATTGGTCCTGTTTCACAGAAATCCAGTAAACCAATCAAGCTTTTACAAGTAGGAAAGAGTATTCGGGGGCAATGACCTTCAGAGGTCAGGTCAGTCACCGTTTTGATAGAGCAGCAAAAGATACCCAGTTTCTGACATAAAGCCATTTGGATTTCCCATCTCTGCTGGGGAAAGAGATCCACGTAATCCTAAACATTATCAGATTGTGAGATTTGTGCAGGACAAAGGAGCTACACTGAGCACCATCTCACACAAGGTACTTCCTCTAATCCTGCCAATACAAAACAGTGGATCAAGAGTAAGACTACACATGATCCACATATCAACTGGGAAAAGCTGGGTGTGGGGGAGGGATGAATTCTTGAGCTAAATCAGACAATAAAGCATCAGTCTGATAGAGTAGAACAAAGTTTGAGTCCAACAGTACCTTTAAGACCAACAAAGTTCTATTCAAGATGTAAACTGTGCACAAGAAAGCTCATATCTTAAATAAACCTCTGCTAGGTGCCAATGGATTCAAACTTTGTTATGCTTTAGTATAAATGTTGAATCCTCAACAACCACAAGCCTTGGGGAACACAATCCTGAACTTTGTCCCCATCAGCTCAGGCAGAGAGATGGCGAAGTGAACAGACTCCAACACAAACCTCACTCTCTCTCATATACCCATCATCAGACACATACATGCATGCTAAATTAAGTGATGGCTGGAGTGTGGGAAAGGGAAAGGGATAGACAAACGTGGCTTCTTCCTCACTTTTTAATTTTTTTACTGGGAACGCTAACAAAACTAGGGAAGGCCATTCTACCTGCTTCTTTCAGAAAGACCAAATACAGTGTTTCCATATTCAGTTCTCCCACCACTTTTCCATAATATGTAGGAACAGTTAACCCATGTTGAGGCATGGTTATAATATCCATTTTTCTGAATTGTTCCACAACACTGAATACCACTCATAAGGAAGGGAAAATGAACAAGGATGGTGATACGCAACAAGTTCCCCTGCATTTTTCTGGAACTTTCATACAAGAGCTTTCAGCATTCTGCAATGGTGTCGGCTCCCCCCCCCCATTTGTTTCCAATGCAATCCCATATCTCTACTGACCAGACTGTCTTGCCTCTTCCCTGATCTACTTACTTGTACCAAAATCCAAAACACAGACCACTGGCCAGATACATTAAAAACAAAAAGTGTAATATGGGAATATACTAAGAAAGATAGACCATGTGATGCCACTTTATGCCGAACAGCACATTTCTCAGAAACCTTGCCAGTTTTATTGGGATCTAGGATGCATCTAATCATCTGGCACCTCACCTGTTCTCCAAGAAGTTTCAAAAACAATGGACAGAGGTTCAGAGATTACATCTGCGAGTTATTTTAGTACCCTTGGATGCAATTCATTTGGCCCAGAAGACTTTGTTTCATTTAAAGAAACTAGATGCTTATGGACTGCCCCCACACTGATCCTAGGCCACCATTTCCATCCACCCTGTTGTGATATGTTCTTGCCACATTGAGCACTATTTCCCTCACTAGATAAGACTGAGCAAAAATAGCAGTTAAGCAGTTCAGCCCTCTCTTCATCATCTGTTATAATTTCACTTTCTTGCCCTCACAGTGGTCCTAGAGAGTCCCCACTCCTTTTCTTACTTGAAGTATAACCCTGAAATATAGCCTTTTTTGCTATGTTTAGCACTTCTTGCATTGAGCATTGAGCTTTAGCTTTTCTAACACTCTCCCTACAATCATTGCTTATTTGTTTATACTCATCCTTGGTAATAAGGCCTTCCTTCCATTTCCTAAATGACTCTTTTTTATTCCTCAAATCATTTGACAGCTGCTTATGGAGCCCCTATAAAGGGGTGCCTGGCCCCTCCTTGTCCCCTCCCCCTGCATACACACAATGGTTGCACACGAGGCATAGGGAGAGCTTTCTGTCCCTGCTTCTGGCCTGGGTAACCAGCAACCTGGGTAAGTGATGGCCATGACTGTTGGCACCTGGGATGCAACTGACACCACAGATTTATTGAGAGGCCTCAACACCAACAGAGCATTCTCTACTCCTGAGGAACAAGAAAGATGCCACACCCAGTGCTCCTCAGCTCCACAGCTAGCTCTCTGTGTTTCTTCCCCACACAGTTCACAAGGGAAAATGTTAGGACTGGGGATGAAGTGGTTGGTCTGTGGGTGAAAAGGCTGGTGACAAACAAACCCATTATGCGTAGGGCCAGGCTTTGAGAGGGAACATGGACTGAGAGGGCTGCCTGGACGCTCACCGTTTGTTTCTAAATCTCCTCAGTTTCAAGCTTTGGCAACATCATAAAGCAATGAGCAATTGTTCAATTGGTACTTGTAACGAAAAACTTAATTATTATACAGTACTCAACAGTCTTATATCAGCTCTCAAATGTGAGGATTCTGCCTTCTAACTCTGAAACTGATGGATGGGTAAACAAATTAAATATAGGATGAACCAGACCATTCCAATGTCCTTAAAGACACATATTTTGCAGATTTATGTTGGTTCTGTTTGAAAAAAATTAAACCTTATTAAACATGTTTACATGGGAGCTCAATACAGATTAATTTCAACCTAACTAAGCCTGAAGGGAAAAATAAAATCTTATCCAGATGAGCAAGGAATAGTATCCTGAAGCCTTCATATAAATGTGCCCCCTTTGATAGAATCAGACAAGTCAGACTCAGGAATAATCTGGACACAGATCTAATGTGCATCCAGCTAACTCTGATAAAAGTGCTTTTCCTGCACTAAAGCCTAGCAGTGGTTCGTTACCTGGGATATAAGAATCTCCGCTGCCTTTATCTGCTCTTCTCTCGATGTTTCTCCCCTGCACTTGTTCTTCATTTAAGTAATTCTTCAGTGTTTGGAGAATCCAGTGAGATTAGCAGAGGTGGCATTTTGCCAAAAACTAGTCCTTCCTGAGATGCCCAGCAGAATTTATGACTAGGAAGATTTTTCACTGAAGTGGATAGAATAGGCCTGCTTAAGCGTTTGTAGAGGACAAGTGATTGTTAATGGAACAATAACGGGCACTGCTTATTAATCAATGGGCATGCTAAGCTTACAAAAGGAGACACCATCACTCAAGCCTGAAGTGAACTTGAGTAAAGGCTTCAAATGACTGAATAAAGAAACGAATGGTTAATGGAGCACACTTCCATGATTCCTGGAGCCACCCCAGGAACAACTGAGACCCGGCACTCTGAAACTCTCCCCCATGCGGCTATCAGAAGGAAGGCTGGAAGCACCCAGTGCCTGGATCCAGCAGAGAATCCCCTCTCCACCACAAAACATTTGGATTTAATGCCATTTGTTCGCTTTGGCTGCTTTAAATTCCTGTGAACTACTCTGAAGGACAATTTTGACTGAAGGGGGAAAAAAACATAGCAATATATAAGTAATTAAACTGAACAGGCTTAAGGAAAGAGCTTACTTCCAGAGCCATAGTAACCTCCCTAACCTCCTTACCAAAAATTGCATCTGATGCCATTATTTACATCCATCCATGTCTCTCTGCTCCGGATGGCCTCTGAACTCCATCCAGCTCTTTTGACACCCCTAATACTACTATTTGACTCAATATGCTTTCATGCGGATCCTCAACACTGCCTTTTGGAAGTGTCCGCCCTCATTCGAAGGGAGGTGGCATAAACTCATCCAACAAGAACGTACATCTGAGCCAGCAGCACTAACAGGAGATTCTCCATTTCTAGTTAGCTCCCACTCTGAAGATTCAGACAAAGAGCAATGGAAGCCAGGTGGGCTCACTGTTGCCTTTGCTCAGGTGACCCGTGGCTGTGTCATGTGATGTCATGTGGGTGTGGAGGAATGTTGGGAATCATATCTGCCTGTGGGTATTAGTTTGCTGTTAAAAAAACCCTTTTCCCATTTAAGAATGAACCTTTGAGCATATGAAAGTATGTTTCAACGATTAAGTTCATTAAAACAATTTTTTGGGCCACTGCCAGAAATTGAGCGGGCGGGAATATATGCAGGGTGACAATTGGTTGCTTAGGATGATTGGCAGACTGAAGTGCTACGAGTTTAAAGTGCTTTGCTCCATTTAACACCATTTCAGCTGTGGTTAGAGAGGGCATATAGCGCTAGAAGACAGAAAAATGCGAGAAGGAAGAAAGTTGTGGAGGGTTGGTCAAGCATGATAAATTATCTCACTTTGCAATGCAGCAGCCATAATGCTATTTTTTCAAAATGTGCAGAAATGCCCTAAGTCTTCCTGATTTCAACACAACCCACATTTTGTGATGCTCAGCATCACAACCTTAAGCACTCTTCATAGCTATGGCCTGCAAAGCAAGATCAAGGTAAGATCAAGCAAATCTAAGATATTTTGGACACAAACTAGTTCCCCTAGGACCAATCCTCCATATCTTTAAAAAAGCCAGCTCAAACCAATTCACTGCAGAGGGCACTGGAGTACCAGGCAAAACACTGTGGCTATAATTCCCCCACACACTGAAGAGGAAATGGCTTTACTGCTTCTTTTGATCTTTCTGGCTGGGTTTTCCTGCACACACACACATCACTGGGGGTGAGGGGGAGAGCCTCGGTAAGAAGGAGGTCAGGCAGCCTTAGGAAGCTGATTAGGGGCCTCTTTTCTGGGACTATCAAAAAGACAAGCTCAGGAAGCTACAGGATTAAGACCCATTATATAGGTTTCAGTGAGCAATTTAGAAGAGAATTTCCATCTTTAAGAGAGGCTCCTCCTTCAAAATGTTAGGAGCCAAGAGTCTCTGGAGCGGTTGTCAGTTTATTACATGGGGGGGGGGGGAGTAAGTATAAAGCAATATGCTGCGTCATTTTAAATTCTGATCCTGCACTGAGCAGGAGGTTGGACTAGATGGCCTTTATGGCCTCTTTCAACTCTATGATTCTAGGATTCAATGCACACAGGAGAAAATATATCAGTCCAGTGAATCACTTCAAGCAACTCTTATGGATACATCTCCTCCATCACAGTAATTCTAGACTGGAAAAAGGTACAAGCATTGAATGGTACCAATCAACTAGTAAAAGTAAAGAATACTTTAAAAAAAGTTTTCCTAACAAAAATTCAGCAATCTGCATTCTGCTGGATATTGCAACTCTGTATGCAAAAGAATCTGGCAGGGAAAAGGTTAATACAATACTCTCAGTCAGGTACACTTGGCAACTGGCCCTTGATTGACTTTCTGTTCTTTTCTTATATAGGGCCACTTTTCCCTGGGCCTAGAGCTGCAGAAAGTTAATCTTTTTGAAGGTGATCTATTCACAATAAATTAAATGTACTAACATGGATATGACATGTAAGATCTGCTACTGCTTTTTGCTAAGTAAAATTTCTTTCTTTTGTTACCATTCAAGTCAGATTATTTTTGTAATTGGTTTGAGCAGCATTTCCCCCTTAATCTGGAAATGTGTAGGATCAGGGATACTACATAAAGCTTCCATGTTTCCAAGGCAGATGATAGTGGTTGCAGTACTGAACTAGGACCTATGAAATCAAGGTTTGAATCCCCACTTTCTTTCAGTCTAGCCTACCTCACAGGGGTGCTGTTGTAAGTATAAAATGAAGTAGGGGAGAATGCTGTTGGAAGCTGCTTTGAATCTCCACTGGAAAGGGAAAATAGATACATTTCCCCACACTTTACTTCCATGCCATAAATTTCTGAATTTCTGACTCCATCCAACTGGTAAAGGTGAAAGCAGCTTTCTAAAAGAAAGGTGGAAACTACCATTTGCCCAGAGTTACTGTTTTTCTGGATCCTCGGCAGATGGTATGTTTCCCCAAAATCACAAATAACAAAAAAATAACAAAAAGATATGCACACAGAGTAGGTCCTTTGTTAAATATGTTCGCTGAAAATAACTCATTATTATTTTTGTTTGTGCAATAAATCTCTTGACAATGGCCATACCTTCTAAATACTGGATATCATATACAATATTTAGCATAGTCCTGTGGTCATAACTTAATCATTCCTGCAAGCATTCTCCCCCACCCCCATGAATCATTCTTGGAATGTTAGAAGCCAGAATTTCATGAAGTCTTTATTGTAATGATAATGATGATAGTAAGAGACAATCTGACAGGACTATGCATAAACTAAACTTCCAAGGCTAGGTTAGAAGGATGCTAAATGTATCGAGTTGGGTTAAGATAAACCAAAAGAGCCTGCTCTGGCTCAAACTTGTTTTCAAGTGCCCACACCTCCCTCTAAGGAACAAGACAGACCTCGACATGCCCAGCAGGTTACTCTACCACACTATTGACTCTGGCATGTCAGGTGAGCCTGCCTAGACATGGAGGGAAAGCATTTACAGAAATATGTATGTAGGTTATGACATCTGTCAGGAGCAGAACATGTGATGGAAGAGCATTAAGGGACCAGCAGAGGATTTCAGCAGGAGTTAGGGCTGCATGCACAGGGCACTGGGAAGAGAGAAGCCTGGAAAAGAGGCTCAGCTGCACATCGAATGTTGGCAAGCCACATGAAGCATGTGCTAAACAACAAGATATACTACACCAGGGGAAACAGCTTATCACTCAAGTCCAGTCCTGGCAGAATGCAGAATGATCATAAAATCAAACCTGGGGCCAGGTATCGCGGGAGATAGCTACTTGATCTTAATATGCCAGGAAGGATAGGATTGCTTTTTCATTTTGGGCTGTGTGTATGTTTGTGTATCACTGAGATAATGACTTTACATTCAGGCAAACATTCAAGAGTACTCTATTGTCCCATAAAAGAATTAGTACGGCATCCGGCTGGAGCTCAGCCATTTAATGGACATCACAAGCCATGAGTGTCTCCCTTGTGATAGCAAACCCCTGCAAACAGGGCACGGTGCCTTCATAGATTTCTACAGCCCTGATTATCTCACACACACACACACACACAGGTCCAAGGCAAAAATGGTGAACTCACAGCCAGTGGCTGGAAGGAAGAACCCAAGGTCCAAATTCTTAATCGGCTGTTTGTTTACTGTTATGCTGTTATAGCACTGCTCTAAATTTCTGGACATCAGCAACAAATGTAATGAATAAGAGTTCTTCAGCCCAACATTTCAAGCACTCATCTCTCTTCCAAAACTCAGGGAAGCATTACTGGATTATTAATATGCAGAATCTGAAATGCACAAGATTGGCACCAGAAATCCCACCTGCCTGGGAACATCGGTACTCCTTCTGAAAGGAAACGTGGGTCAAAGTTCCCCCCTTTGTATCCAATTTCCCCTTCCTCTCTCAGGCTCCCATTTCCTTTTGGCAAGAACTAGATTTTAACTATTTGGCAAATGGAGGATGACTCCAATCAAGGTAGAATATAGTTTCATTACTGCTCAGAAGGGAATGCAGCTGAATTGGGAAAATACTGAACATCTGGATGTAAGGTTTCCACCAGGAACAGCTATTTCCAGGTGGACATTTGTAATGGCACAACCCATTGTTTTTAAAAAGCCTATTAATAGATGTTTGGAATATTTATCATCTTAGGGATGTGGGAGAGGGGGGAACACATGATGAACGCCAGTCCTGAACAGTGTAGTTGCTGCCTTTGCGTTGTCCGGTGAAAGCAAACCCAGCAACTCAGAAATGTTACCTAAAAACGGCATTTTGCCAAGCCAAGGAGATAAAACCAGAGGTACTGGATGCTCTCCCTCTTCAGGTGGTTCATGTTGAGAAGAAGCCACTGGTTGATACTACATTGACAAGGCACCCTTGGGAAGACTGTGGCGTCAGACGGAAACAGGTCTGTTGAAGATTTTTATTTGTTTTGAGATAATCAGTGTTGAGGTGTCTAAAATCAGGAATGGTGCCAGGTGAGATCCAAAATCACTGGGCACTCCAATGGGCGTTCCAGGGACTCCGATACTCCCCCCTCTTGCCCCCCGCACACACACAAGTCACGGCAGCTTCGCGGGACGAAATGCCTCCCCACACCTCTCTCCCGCATTTCCTCGGAGGCCTGCAAATAGTCTCCCTGCAATGGTGCCACGACCACTGCCTGTCCCTTCCCGTCCACACGACAGGGCCCTCGCGGCTGGCAAACAATGCTCGGTTGAGGCCGAGCCGCAAGGCTGGGCTCCAGCGCACGCCAGACGCTGCCCGTGCAAATTCAAATCGGCCAAGCCCCACCTCTCCTCTCCCGCGTGGCCTCCGCCCCTCCGAAAGGCCGTGGCTCGCAGGGCTTTAAAGGACGGGGAGGGAAGCGAGGAGGAGAGCGCCGCAACGCCAGGCGCATTTCGAAGGAAAACGTGCCCGGCACGACACAGGGGAACAACCAGCCCTCGCTAATACCACGAGGAACGCAAGAAGGAGCGCAGGATTCAGGCCGGGGGGCGGGGAGGCAGACTCAGGCGCAAGCATCTGCACCCTGGATCGTGCCGTTGCCGTGCCAGCCTTCCCTGCGGGCGCGATCGCTACCAAAGCCTGGCTATGCTTTTCTTAAAAAAAAAAAAAAAATCCGATGGGAACAATAACGGTGCGTTTTCTCCTGCGCTGAATGTCCCGGTGCTCTGAAGCCCCGGTAGAGGCCAGGGGGCAAGGCAGCCCCATTCCCTTTGTAGGTCAAGCCAGACCTCGGGCTGGTGCGTGGGCAATAGCGAAGGGACAGTCCACACCCCCACCACACCCCCTGGCCGAAGCCGCTCGGGTGGCGCCCGGACCGGCGGGAGCCCTCCGCAGCTGCCCCGCGGGCATTCCGCAAGGGCTGCTCCCTCGCATTGTTTCCGCTTCGGACCCCGCAGCAGAGCGCCGGCCTCGTGTGCGGACCGGCGTCCGCGAGGGCTCCGCAGCTCAGGGACTCCTGACAGGCGACCACGCGGCTGGCTCCGGCATGGGCATGGGCATGCCGCCCTCCGCAGACCGACCGCGGGACGGGGAGCTCTGGCCGCAGCCCTGGCTGAGTGCCTGGCCCGAGGCTCGCTCCGTCCTTACCTGCTGGGTCTGGCGAAATGCACGGTGCGGAGCGCCCTGCCCGACCTCTGCAACGGCGCATGGAGCATTTTCTCGAGCCGTCTCTCTCCGCCCCGAGCACGCTTCGCAGCCTGAGCGAGTCCGGAGCCCCAGCTGCCCGCGGCTAGTCGCTCCGCTTCGCCGACAGCGGCCACATGAAGCCGGGAGGGAGGAGGAGGAGGAGAAGCGAGAGCCTTCCCTCCGTCCCTCCTTCGCCCTCTCGCTCGCCTCCCCCGCCTCCAGCAGACGGCTCCTGTCAGCCGCGCTTAAAGCTGCAGCGCACCATTTCCACCCAGCGCTGACTCTTGTCCCCTCCGCCTCGCGGAGCTGCCTCTTTAACACTCACTGCAGGTACGGCAGACAAAGGGCTGTTTGGCTTTGCCTTGCCGATTCATTCCTCCTTGCCGCTGGAGCTGCCACACACTTGCCCGGTGCCCCAGAAAAAGGTCCCCCCGACCAACCATTCGTCAGGGGTGGGGACTGCCGCAGCCCGCCGCACCTCAGTGCTGTGCTGGGCTCCAGTGCCTGCAGAGAAGCCTTCATCCTGGCAACGGGCAAGCAAAATGTCTTTGTTCTGTTCACCAGGCAGCCACTTTGCTCCCTGGCTACATGAGGCATCAGTCCGTGTGCAGAGTGGCAAGCAGGACATGATCCTGCTGCCAGAGTGGGAAGCCCGCTGGGGAAACACATTAGCCGGAATAGGGATGGGTGCTCAGCATCCAGGTTCCTCGGGGACTCTCCCTCAGGACTCAGCAGAAAAACCAAACCTTTCAAACTGAAGGCCACCAAGCTCTTCCATGGGCAAAAAGTGCTCAAAGGAATGAAGCTGCAGCTTCCAGGTCCTGCCCCCCCCCCCTTTTTTTTATTATTTTAGATGTCATCTAGTACTATTCTTGACCTTTTTGGATGGTGCAGCAGGCTTTTTGCTGCCTGCGCTTCTCCATCAGCCCAGTGAACCCTGCTAGAAAAATTCCAACCCTCTACCCTGGCATCTGCAGAAAGTGTCACCGTTAGAAAGACAAAATGTCACATTATGGCCTCCTTTGCATTCCCCCCCCCCTTGACAATGGATGTGACAGTCTTGAATTGTAACAAGCAGAATGCACATGTCAACTCTTATGCCAATGTGTTTCTTCCAAAGACAGATTTTCCTTTCCCCTTTGAAAATGGGCTCAAGGGCATTTGAACATGAAACACTGAAGCACCAAATGGGTGCAGGCATTTCATTCCCTGTATCAATGTTCAAAAGAGTTATAGTGCAAACAGAATGCTGAAGGGACTATAAGAATCTAAGGCCTAATATTCCTTAGTCATATGCCAATGAGACAAATATCACTGGTATTAGGTTTATTGGGTGTTCTACAAATTAAAGGTGGTTCTAGGCGAAGAGGTTTGTAAATTATTAGTTGTGCTGAATAAGTACTTCATAGCACCTGGAAGTCACACAGCTGCACACACACACACACATGCTAATCCTATTGTGGAAACTATACAAACAGACCTGCAAGTGAAGCATTTATTTTTTGACATAGTTCCCCTTTCAATATTAACACCCAGCTACTGGGAAACTTGCTGTCTGGGTTCCTCCTGATTCACCTGTCAATGTTACTCCATTACCAGTTAAGACAGTGTATTTTGTATGGATCTATACTCCATGTGGTATTCGAGAGTTATTGTCAGATTACTGATGACATTTAGATGTCCTGCAGTTCTGTACAGTTTCTCCACTGGGGTGTTTGTCTGTCCTTCTCTCCCATTTTCTATGAATACAGCAGCTGCATCACAGAAGGTCCCAATGTAGCAACTGTTCCAGGAGAACCCAAAATCTGTGATAGTTATATTTTGCAACAAATTAAGTTTGGATACACATGCAGCTCCAAAACCTACCACATAATTCCTGGGGCCTCTTTGGTGTGGGAAAATGGCATATGGCAGGATGGGGGAGAAGAAGACAAATCAGTTTTTATATGCCACTTTTCGCTACCTGAAAGAGTCTCAAAGCAGCTTGCAACCACTTTCCTTTCCTCTCCCCAAAACAGGCACCCTGTGAGGTAAGTGAGGTAGGTGAGGCTAGGAGACCTCTGGCAGAACTGCTCTGTGAGAACAGGACTGTGACTGGTCTAAGGTCACCCAGCTGGCTGCATGTGGAAAAGTAGGGCATCAGACCCAGCTCTCTAGATTACAGGTCATCCTCTTAATCACTACACTGAACTGGTTCTCCCCCCCCCTTCCATGTTGTAGCCCCAAGCCAAATCAGGTGGACCTTTAAAATGTTGTTCCCCACTGCTGGGTGCCCTGTGAAAAAGCGAGTTATATCCCCAGCTCACCACAACCAAAGCAGGACAAATGTTCATAGGATTCACTGTCCTTCTCATTCTGCCTGCACAATACCTTCTATCCAGCGTTGCTCAGTCAAAATAAGATTCAAATTACTGATTACAAGTTGCCTTTAGCCACAAAATACACCTGTTGCTTTAGTAGGGGTCAAAAATAGAACCTTCTTTCTACTGGCATTCTACTCTAAAAAGTTTGCCCCACACTGGATGAGCCCATTGTGGATTACACAACGAAGCTGAACTGATCAGACCAAAGAAATACTGTTGTACATATGTGAATGCCCTCAAGTTACAACTGACTTATGTAAACTGTAGAAAAGGGTTCTCAGAGGAAGTGAGAACCAGAGATGGTTTGCCATTGCCTTCCTCAGCAGAGTATTCTCTGGTGGTCTCTCACCCCCACCCCCACCCCCACCCCCACCCCCACCCCCACCCCCACCCCCACCCCCACCCCCACCCCTTAGCTTCTGAGACCTGATTAGATATATACCATGTTACTGTCCCTCCTCCTGGATACCCATCTCCCCATTTTTACCTTGTTTGGAAATTTTCTTCAAATCCTGAACCACTCACTCCTCCTCTTCATCCAGTCTGGTGGCATAACTCATCACCACCCTGCCTGCTCCCTCTTCCCAAGCCCTATAAGAAAAGAACCTTTTGTTTCAGGATTGGCTTTCCCCCATATCATAGTTCTCTAAAACCTAGCCGTTCCTCTTGTGCGCACTTCTGCTGGTTTCACTCTCATGTGTGGCTGCAGGTTCCCCTGCTCTTGTTTCGTTTTCTGTTTTGGACTATGTGGAGATGCAGTCCCACTTTTACCCCTTTGTATTACTGGCTGCTCAGATAATTGAACCAGCTTGGCCGGTTTTATAGAGCCAGAATGATACAGTGGTAAGAACGCTGGACTAGGAACTGAAAGATCCACAATCGAAACTCCACTTTGCAATGGAAGGTTGCTGGGTGACCTCGGGCCTTCACACAGAATCAGACTAACCTACCAAACAGAGCAGTTGCAAGGATAAAAGGATGAGTAGCAAACAACATAAGCCACTTTGGGTCCCAGCTAGAGGGGAGAAGGTGAAATACAAATAAGGGAAATAATTAATACACCTAGCTAAGTCTTACCTCCTTGCTCTCTTTCTTTAGTTTGCTCTGGTTGTACTCTGTCTGGATGCTTGGAGGTCCTGGGTCCTTCAGACGGGCTTTTAAATTGGTTTTACAATGCATGGTTACTATTCCTTTGATTGCTTACATCTTCTGATGCCCCAGCAGAGCTTTCCAAATTGCTCCCTTCAATAACCTTCATTTCATTTTTATTCACCTTCTCAAATTCCAGGCTTCCAGTGACACCTCACTTCTTTGTTGAAGATCCCTTATTGCTATTGTGCAAGTGTCTAATCAGATTTGGGGTGTTCCTTAAACTGGGTGTGGCATCTAAACAAATGGCTCTTAGAAAATGGGAGGCGATGGAAGGAGGATTTTCCACCTTATTGTCTTCTATTTCAGTAAGGATTTGAAACTGGGCCATATTCACAGCATGTATCTTCCTGATGACACATGGTAACAAGTAATGACAACCATTTCCAGAGCCATTCCACACAGCGTTAATGTTGCTGAAGTCTTACCATTGTGTAACACTATTTTTTTAACGTTATGCACAACTTCGTACACAATCTGCAACACTCCCACAAAAATCGCTTCCTTGTAGTGCTTTTCGGAACCCCCCCCCCCAAAATAAACGCTAGACTCTTGAGAACAATCTGCAACACATCCGAAAAAGACATGTGCATTCTCAATATAGCGGTAGCAAGCATGTCCCTCCCTAATTCCTTGTGCCCGAGCTTCCCACGTCGCGATCGCCATTTCCCCCCCTTAAACTGGGAAAAGCAACGAATAAGCGATGCTTCTTCAGCTGAAATCCCTCCACGAGCAATTGTCTGTAAAGTTTCCAAGCGCAATACAGCCCCCTTTTCGACACTGCCCTTAATTTCGGCCAGAGGTGGGGGGGAATTTATTTTTTAACTTTAAGAGCGTGTAAACGATTAAGCACCAGCTCCTATGCCAGCAAAAAAGATCTTTCTGCTATATCAAATGAACAAATATGTGTTGCTACAGGTGTTTTCAGGTTTTTAAAAAACAGTTTTTAAAGGGAAGCACGAACACAACAGTTAATTGGCTGTTCTGTTTGATTGACAGCCACGGGCGGGAGGAAGCACGGAAAAATATCGCCTCCTTTGTTGCAATTTCAGCGAGACCGGAAACTTGTGCGTTACGAGAACAGCGCTAGTGGGAGAGCCTTTTTTCCGAGAAAAACGGCTGTGGCCGTTATGGAGACCTGCCGCTATTGATTGCAGCGCTTTTCAATAGCACTCAGATTTACCTACATTACCAGTTGTGCGGAATGGCCCTCAATTTTCCATTCAGTCACAAGTCCTACTGGGCAGAGTTCAGTATCCTAACCAACTTTATAGAGCATTTAACCAACAAAGGCTACAAAACCAACAACAAATGGTCAGCCAAAAGCCTAATTGATTCCAAGTGTTCTGTTTTAGCAAAGGTCTACACTTTTAAGGCTGATCCCACACCGTGTTCTCCATCATTGCTGGTTTCAAATTAAAGTTCCCATGCTTATTTTAACTCTGCACAACATATACTCCATTTTCCTCAGTCCTCTGTCAGAAAAATGGAAGCTGGAAGAAGATGCGAAAGATGGCCTTACTAAAAAAATGTAAAACTTGACAATTCCTGCACCTAGCACAGTTAGGAATTCTGAAAAGTCTCTGGTGGGAACACATCTGCAGTAGTGCCTCCCAAGGTTAAGTACAGGCCCTCTATGAATGACAACCTGATCATCTTCCACTGACTTTGCCACAATGCTTGTACAAACAGTTCTCAAAAGCTGTAAACCATTTAAGCTTCAGCTGCTAAGTCAGAGGAGCCTGGTAGAATTCTCTCATACTGCCACTGCAGCACTTCGGCGGTTGTAATCAGGCATGCCTGACTCAGCCACAAATAAGGTCTCAGAGAGGCAAGTTCAAGCACAGACCCGCTCAGGAAACACTGAGCAAGAAAGAACCACAGACAAAAGGAAATGAAAATATCAAAACTACCGCTTTCACATGACGTTACTGGGTATAATTCAGGTTGACATGATGGTTTGTCCACCCTACTCAAAGCCCACCCCCCACCGGCCACTATGTTTAGAAGTTGGTGAGGTTATGCCTAGTCTCACCTTTTCCAAGGGTAGTAAATGGATATGGATTTTTAATTCGGTACCAGAGATGCACAAATGAATGAGAGACAGAAAGAAATATTGCTACTTAAGGAGACGTCACCTAAATGAAGATGATTCCTGAGTACATCTCTAATAGCTAATCAGTATATAATAACTACCACCAAGACAACCGAGGGCCAGTTTCATTGTTATTCAAGTCACATAAAAGTCCCCAGGCAATTTTAACATGAACCGAATCAGGCTTATCTTCAAATGTGTTTAACTTTAAAAAACAAACAAAAAACTAGCAACCTTTAAAATGGTTTCCCTCAAACTATTTAATTCAGCAAAATCTGTGAACTTTTCCCACCATGGTCTCAAGACAGTAGCAACTGTAGTCCATAATAGCAGTCCAAAACAATGACTGTTAGTTTCTGGAGTGTTCAGTCCAGCAAATCTAAAGCTGTAAGTGTATGTTGAACAATTACAGTACTGAATCTGAAATGACAAAAGGAACTATTAGAAAAGGGTTGTAAGAGATCCATTTCCTCATCTGCCCATTTCCTTGTCTGGAAAAAACTGTTCTCAGCAGCTCTCAAAACTCTGAAGGTGACGATCATGCTCAATTGTCAGCAGAATACTTGAGGAGGGGATTAATTTACAGAATCAATTTTTACTACATACCTGAAGACCTTCCTAAATGTAGAGGATCTCTTACCTTATTTATTTATTTATGCATTTATACCTAGTCCTTCCTCAAAGGCTCAGGGTGCTAGAATACATAAAGAATTAAACATCAAATATTAGGACTTAAAATAAATAAATAAATAAAAATTAAATAATTAAACCAGTTTCAAGCTTCCTATTTTGCCAAGTGAAAAGAAGAAGAAGAGTTGGTTCTTATATGCTGCTCTTCCCTACCCGAAGGAGGCTCAAAGCAGCTTACAGTCACCTTCCCATTCCTCTCACCACAACAGACACCCTGTGGGGTGGGTGAGGCTGAGAGAGCCCTGATATCGCTGCCCGGTCAGAACAATTTTATCAGTGCCATGGCGAGCCCAAGGTCACCCAGCTGGTTGCATGTGGGGGAGCGCAGAATCGAACCCGGCATGCCAGATTAGAAGTCTGCACTCCTCACTACTACACCAAACTGGCGTAGTGGGGAAGGAATAATAAATTATGCACATATGTTTTACTGGACTACTACTAGGCTCATATTTTTATTTATTTACATTATTTATAGTCCACCTGTTTGGCTTGGACTCATAGAGTGAGTCAATACAATCAACAGGATGGGACTTTTGATAAACAATGCAATGTTGTACAAACAACCAGGAATACACAAAAAGGGCTGCTGCAAAATCTAAGTAATGTATTAACATGACATATTAAATGATGCAATAATGGCATAAGAGGATTCTACTTAAAAGAGCCTCTTGTGGCGCAGAGTGGTAAGGCAGCGATATGCTGTCTGGAGCTGTCTGCCCATGAGGTTGGGAGTTCGATCCCAGCAGCCGGCTCAAGGTCGACTCAGCCTTCCATCATTCCGAGGTCAGTAAAATGAGAACCCAGCTTGCTGGGGGGTAAGCGGTAATGACTGGGGAAGGCACTGGCAAACCACCCCATATTGAGTCTGCCATGAAAACGCTGGAGGGCGTCACCCCAAGGGTCAGACATGACTCGGTGCTTGCACAGGGGATACCTTTACCTTTACCTAGACCAGGGGTAGTCAACCTGTGGTCCTCCAGATGTTCATGGACTACAATTTCCATGAGCCCCTGCCAGCAACTGCTGGCATGGGGCTCATGGGAATTGTAGTCCATGGACATCTGGAGGACCACAGGTTGACTAGCCCTGGTGTAGACCACAGTCCTTAATTTATCCAAGTGATTTTGTGAATCATTTTGTACAGTGCTACCCTATTGCCTGCATAGAAAAACCCTCTTGAATAATTCAGTTTTGCACAGCTTGCAGAAAACCAGGAGTGGGGAAGCCTTCCAGACCTCTTCAGGCAGTATTTCCATAAGGTGGGGGGTCACAAGGGACAAGGCACATTTACACACAGTTGTTGATTTTGCCCATTTGCTGGCTGGCACCTGCAGAAGGCCCTGCTCAGATGAGCGAAGCTGTTGTGGTGGAGCAATTGACCAATGGATTTCAGTATTAAATAGAATGGTGAAATATTATCTTTTCTTTTTAGCATGGACTGGTGTGAAGCAGTCCAATGGCTGGCAAACATTACAGAGTCCATTGGTCTCCCACTGCTGGTTATGGGGTGAGGTTCTAATACATGCACAGGGTGCTGTCATCTACCATATCTGGCAATGAGACTGCCTTATTGAGAAGGCTGGGTGTTGAGCCAAAAATGTGTATATTATGCAATGTGCACTGATACCCCCCTCCCTATATTCCCTCACATACATGAGGGAGTACAAAAGAGCATTATTCCCTAGCCAATGGGTTGCTTTATCTCTGCTATTTAATAAAGAAGCATGAAAGCTTGCAACACCATCTGAAAGTCATTTGTTCCTCCTCTTCAGCAGGTACAGGGTTAAACATAATATTAGCAAAGCTGAAAGAACTTGTCCCTACGGACTTGAAAATAAGTAATTCCTTTCTCAAGCTTTCCCTTGCCTTGGCAGGCATTTTCCTCAACTCCCTTGTCAATGAGCCTACCTCTCGTTTATTCTTGTGCATAGGAAAACAATAAATCAGCAAGCACTGCCTCTGATTCCTTATTTATTATTAACCCTGTGTGTGTGAGAGAGAGAGCATGAGCATTAGGCACACATGGGGCAGTCACACTAATATATGCATGTCTTATACATGTCTTAAATGTGCATATGTATATGGAAACTGACTGCTACCATAAGCTACAGAAGCTGTACACATGAAGAGGTTATGCTGGTCCTATTTTCTGGGAAGCTCTGTATGTGCTGTGGATGATCAGGCTGTCAGCCCATCATTGGGTAGCCACTGTTCCTAGATTCTGGAAAGAATTCCTACTGCACAGAATTGCCCGTCACTTTTGAGCAAAGAACATCCAAGATACTAACCAATGTGATTAAGCAGCACTGAGCTGATGGACCCAGGAGAACGGCATCACAGAAAAGCCACAGCTCACTCCAAAGGAATCCCCATGCACGGTGTGATTAAAAGGCACATCAATTATTCCCTTTTCCTGTGTGCTGCTCCATTCTACTTCTCCCCTGAGCACGTCGCCTGCCTTGTAAATCAGCTAGCCATCTTCTCCACCCCTTCCTTGAGCCCACTCCTTGCCTTGTAAATCAGCTGGCTTGAAGCTTATGGTTTCCCTCCTTTCTTCAGTTCTCTGGCCAGCAGTTGTTGGAGTTACCGAAAGACACACTTAAATCATATCTGACTGACGAGTAACCTAGTCCAGACTTCTGAAGTTGCTACCCCTGCACTGCCAGCCCTCCCATTTGCAAAAATAGAGAGAACAACTCTATTAAAACATGCTCTGCCATTCCTCTATGAAATGCTCAATGTGCTGCTAACATGTGTGCCTGCCAGCATATGGAAAGTTTCCAACTGAGTTCAATCTGCGGTATAAATGTTGTACTGGTGTCCAGCAACATGAATTCCAAATTCCATGAATGTTAGTCTCAGAAGAAAACACAAGCAAACATTCCAACTGCAGGTTTCCTCAAGGCTAGACTTAAGCGTAAAACACCATAGTTCAGAATCTCCCGTTCTCTCCTCCTTCTGAAGAACTAGTGGCCACGCTTTGCCTGTTCAAGTTGCAAGAGAAGGGGCAAGGGAGAAATTCTGCACATCTAAAACAATCAGAATTGAGAACAATATCCAGAGTACTTGATTTTCATAAAGGCAAATCTCCATATACTCCTGCCCCCTCTTCCACATTTCAGTAACTTCCTTGATGACTTGGTAGTCTAAGCTACCTGAAAGCTCAGGTTTTATTGCCCCCAGGCACCTTTTCATTCCTGACTCATGAATCAAGCAGAATTAACACTCCCTAGTTCCACCTATGCACCCATAATTGTTAAAGCAGATCAGAATCCCTGCAACACTGGATATTAATAGACTCATAACACCAGTTATGTGCAAGCTTCCATGTTGTGGCTGTAGCTCACTGCATCCATGTCACCATCAGTGATTGCTACCAATTTCTACTGGACACAGCAAATTGTGAGGAAATGTACACTGTGAAAGATCCACAAGGTAAATTACTTTACAGTTTAGAGAGCCCGGAGTACAGGCCACAAAGAAGCCAGACCCCCCTGAGGAAATATAACGTGCAGATTAGTGCTGAAAAACTAAAACAAATAAGATCTTTTATCAGTCTTTAGCCATCTTGATTTGAATAGAATAGAACATAATACAGTACTTTTAATTTAAAACATATATTAGCCACCTTTGTTCCTGATAAGCACTCAAGGATGCTTACAATGTACATAACAAATTACAATAAAATACTAAAAAAAAAAAACCCACCTCATAACCGACTCATTAAAATCAATAATTTAAAACTGCTGGTAGGCAAAATCAAATGCTATGATGAATAGTACTGTCTTCAGAATCCTGAAGAAAAATTATATTAAGTTAACTTATATTAAGAGGCACACAGTTTAATTATATTAAAGAATATACAATCACAGTATACTTCCAAGTGGCTTCAGTATATTTGTTTAGATATTTATCCACTGCTTTTCTCCATACTGGGGTCCAAAGTGGCTTACAACAGGGGTGGCCAAACTGTGACTTTCCAGGTGTCTATGGACTACAATGACCATGAACCCTTGCAGGGGGCTCATGGTAACTGTATTCAACAGACATCTGTAGAGTCACACTTTGGCCCCCTCTAACTTAGAATGTTTCATGCAAATATGGGTATGATAAGGGACCAAAATGGTAGGGACCTCACAGAAGCAGAAGAGATTAAGCAAAGGTGGCAAAATTATACAGAAGAACTATACAAGAGCGAGCTTAACATCCCTGATGACCACAGTGGGGTAGTTACTGACCTGGAGCCAGACATCCTGGAATGTGAAGTCAAATGGGCCTTAGGAAGTCTGAGCAACAATAAAGCTAGTGGTGGTGACAGCATTCCAGTTGAACTATTCAAAATCTTAAAGGACGATGCAGTAAAAGTGCTACACTCAATATGCCAGCAAATTTGGAAAACTCAGCAATGGCCACAGGATTGGAAAAGGTCAGTTTACATTCCAATCCCAAAGAAGGGCAATGCCAAAGAATGTTCAAACTACCGCACCATTGCACTCATTTCTCATGCTAGCAAAGTTATGCTCAAAATCCTACAAGCTAGGCTCCAGCAATATGTGGACCGAGAACTTCCAGAAGTACAGGCAGGATTTCGAAGAGGTAGAGGAACTAGAGATCAAATTGCCAACATACGCTGGATCATGGAAAAAGCTAGGGAGTTCCAGAAGAACGTCTACTTCTGCTTCATTGACTATGCTAAAGCCTTTGATTGTGTGGAGCACAACAAATTGTGGCAAGTTCTTAAAGAGATGGGAATACCAGAGCTCTTGAGAAATTTATATGCAGGTCAAGAAGCAACAGTGAGAACTGAACATGGAATCACGGATTGGTTCAAAATTGAGAAAGGAGTTCGGCAAGGCTGTATACTGTCGCCTTGCCTATTTAACTTGTATGCGGAGCACATCATGAGAAAGGCGGGATTAGAGGAGTCACAAATTGGGATCAAGATTGCAGGGAGAAATATCAACAACCTCAGATATGCAGATGATACCACTCTAATGGCAGAAAGTGAAGAGGAACTAAAGAGCCTGTTGATGCGGGTGAAGGAGGAGAGTGCAAAAGTTGGCTTGAAACTCAACATCAAGAAAACAAAGATCATGGCAGCCGGCCCTCTCAATTCCTGGCAAATAGATGGGGAAGAAATGGAGATAGTGACAGATTTTATTTTCCTCGGCTCCAAGATCACTGCAGATGGGGACTGCAGCAAAGAAATTAAAAGACGCTTGCTCCTAGGGAGGAAAGCTATGGCAAATCTAGACAGCATCCTAAAAAGCAGAGACATCACCCTACCAACAAAAGTGCGTTTAGTCAAGGCTATGGTATTCCCAGTTGCAATGTATGGCTGCGAAAGTTGGACCATAAGGAAGGCCGAGCGTCAAAGAATTGAGGCTTTTGAACTCTGGTGCTGGAGAAGACTCTTGCGAGTCCCTTGGACTGCAAGGCGAACAAACCGGTCAGTCCTAGAGGAGATAAGGCCGGACTGCTCTTTAGAAGGCCAGATCCTGAAGATGAAACTCAAATACTTTGGCCACCTCATGAGAAGGAAGGACTCCCTGGAGAAGAGCCTAATGCTGGGAGTGATCGAGGGCAAAAGAAGAAGGGGACGACAGAGAATGAGGTGGATGGATGGAGTCACTGAAGCAGTAGGTGCAAACTTAAAAGGACTCCAGGGAATGGTAGAGGACAGGAAGGCCTGGAGGATCATTGTCCATGGGGTCGCGATGGGTCGGACACGACTTCGCACATAACAACAACAACAACTTAGAACATCACTCTTTCCTCTTTCATTTTATCCTCGCAAGAATCCTCTGAAGTAGCTTAGGCTGGATTGGCCCAAGATCACCCAGACTGGTTCCATGGCAAGGGGGTTCAAACCTGGGTCTCCCAGATCCTATTCTTATGCCACACTGACACTCCCTCAGGAGACAAATGGGGAGCACATAAAGGGGTAGACCACTTACCTGGAAGGTTGCCTGGCTGCAAAAGCCTTCCAACTAAATCTCTATAGCCAGATGCAGAAACCAAGGACCAATTTAGGGATTCTGAAGAGAAGGAAGCACCCTTAGAGATCTGTTATTTTCTCTACAGAAACTGGCATAGAAAATAGAGTGTCTGGTGTCAGGCAGAAGGAAAGCGGGGCAGATTTATACAGTTCTGCTTCTGCCAAGCAAGTGGAGTGACAGCTGCTAGCAGAACATGGCATCTTGGAGGCAGGCACCTGTTCTCTTTAGGGTCCACACACAGCAGCAGTATCCAAGTCCCGATAAACAGAAACCTTTAGAATAAAGCTCTGATACAGACATGTTCCATGCTTCCTTCCAGAGCACTGTTAAACACCAAATCAGATTTCCATAAAATCAAATCTGAGTCTCATTTTGATTACCTGCCTTCTCAACCTCAGAACTACGCCTCAGTTTGAATTGTGCTTGGAATTCATGGGTCCATCTTCTCCTTTATTTCAGTTAGAAAAAGTGTTTCTGAAAGAGGGCCAGGGAAACCACCTTAAGGAAGAATGTGTAATCTTTCAGTTGTAGATGACATGGTGAGTGGTCCACGCAAGGTCTGAGCGCACTACCTCCAAGCCTTGGAACTCCTTTTGACAACCCTCCTTGAAGGTAGCAATGGAAGAATCACTCATGTCACTTCACCTTCTTCCAGCCCTCCCAAGCTCAGTAATCATTGCATCTTTCTCTGCCATTCTCTTTTCCAGTTCAACTTCATTTTTTCCCCTTGGTTCTTTTCTCTCCCTTTACTCCTGCATACACTACCCCTGTTCTCTGCTCCTCCCTAGTGGTCTGAGTTGTACGCATAAGAAGCAAGAAAAAAGGGCTAGTCTTAGTCCTTCATAGTATTCGTGAGATTACGACACAAACATTTTTGCTCCCTTCCCCATTTTGTTCAATTCATGTTGTGTGCAAACAGGATGCAAACTCTGTTCAGACATCTTCCTCTGTAAGGAACCAACTGAGAGACTGTCCAGTCCTGGGCAGAACCATTGGGGAGAAAGAGCTCCTGGCATGAGATAGAATGAACAAAGACTCAGGTCTGAAGATCTGGAGGTAAAACTTGGGTGGGCAGAGATTGGAGAAGGGGGCTCAGCAGGGATGTGATGTCATAGAGCCTATCCTAGAAGCTTCCATTTTCTTCCGGACAACTGATCTCTGTATTTATTAATGTGTAGTCCACCTTTCTCACTGAGACTCAAGGCAGGTTACACAGTCTGGGTCACTGCAGCCAACACGGTGTGACATCCAGTAAGCAATGTAATAGGATTAAGATTTCCCAAATTAAAACCAAGTAAAAATCTAGACCAACAGGCTTAAACAAAGCTTGAGTATTAGAATGGCATATTAAATATGCAGAAAATACATAATCACAGCAACAGAACAGATGTCCCAGAGAGTATAGCCTACCATCTCTCTCTCTGTTAAAGACTTCTTCCTGAATCCATGATTTAAAAAAAAAAACCTTTATTACCTGTGTTAAAATCCCCCCTTGAATAAATCAGTTTTGCACAGTTTTGTGCAATACCAGAGAGTGGGAGCCTTCCTGACCTTATCAGGCAGGCCATACCATAAACTACATCTACACACAGGTTGTTGGTCATGCCTGTTTGCATGGCAGCATATGCAGAAAGTCCTGCTCAGTGGAGTAATTCCAGAGTAATTCCAGAGTCACCCCCCCCCCTATACAGGAAGAGGGTAAAACCTTTCGCTCACTAAAATTCAGCTTCAAAACCAGGCAGGGGGCACATATATTGGGAAGATGCCTCCTAAACCATTTCCTCTCATTTTGCTTTAATTTAGATTCTAAAGAATGTTTTCCTTACTGGATGCTGGGGATTGTCATGAGGGGATTGTCCCCCAAGTGTTTTGGTTTTGTGAAACTGACAATTCCCTGCTACCCAAGGAAGGCTCAAAAGGGCTTGAGCTAGAAGTGTGGCACTTTCTACATGATCCCTGTGCATGAAACAGCAGCTTGATATACAAGAACATGCAGATTAAGATTTTCAGGACATGGAAGTAGGTGTTATCATATCACTAGTGAATGCTTGCACCTACTGGACATCACATCCTAGAACTAGGTAGAAAGAGTTAGCAGCTCTACCCCAAATAAACCCTTCACAGCTACTGATATTCATAAGAGTGTGGGGAAGGAGTCAGCTCAGTAGAACTGCTTATAATGTATTTGCTACAATAGAAAACCTAAATAAATCCTAAATCCTACCACAACTGAAATCCTAAATAATTAATTATCAAATGGGAACTTTGTCTTAGTTCTGGCATTCCGGTATCCTCTAAGCTTTGTTTACATATTTCATTTTTGCACAGTAGCATTCTTTTTCACATGATGAAAAAAAGTCTGAATTAAAAACTAGAGAATAACACGCAGTCTGGGAAACAAAAGGGTTAATGGTATTTTATTTTCATTCAAAAATTGCTGCAGAGCAGGAAGAATGGAGTTGGAGACAGAGACAAGGAGAGGGGCGGAGAGCAAACTAATTTGCCGGAGAGCTTCTTGGTATGTGTCTGCCTGTGGTTAGGAGAATTAGGGGAGGGGGAAGGAAGCATATGGGATCATGCTGCTAAAACTTGGGTTTACTTGGTGTCTCTTGCAGTTGGCTGAGGAAGGAACCAATCACATTCAAATAACCAAAAGAAGCTGTTTCAGACCGTTGGCTTAGGGTTCATGCAGGTCTAGGATTAGAGGTGGCTGGCTGCTGCGTTTGATTTAGGACAAAGAGGCCACTTCCCCTAAGGGCAAGCTGCATATTGCAGAACAAGCAGAGAGTAACTTTGCTGCACCAGCCAGCTTTAGAATCACAGTTTGAAGTTGTTAAGTCTCCCAGCTCTTTCTGTTAATCTACCAGGTAGTGTAACAAATCATAAAGCATACAGGCCCATGTAGAATCTACTGCAAAACATCTAAACCATGGGTTTAACTCCCAAACTACTGCAGCTGAATCAGAAAACTGAGAACCAAGGTGGATCTCTTTTCCGTCCTGAAACAGTTTACAAAGTCAAAGCCGAAACTACATTTCACTCTTTGACCATAATGGGAGACTGAAACTATTGTGCACCGTTTTAAGTGCTAGCAGCAGCACCCAAATTTGTGGGAAAGCCACATCCTTGTTGAGGGAATTCAGATAATTCCTAGCAGTGTGGAACAAGATACAGAAAGATCTTATATGCACCAAGCTCTAAGAAATTAGCAAACCAAATCCCACAGATTTGAGGAAGCAGCTTCCATTGTATGTACGAGCCTGTTGTTACCTGCCTCGAGCCAACCAGGAAGGGCAGGCTATAAAAATAAATTATTACTATTATATGAATTTAAGAAGTCTGGTATTGCAAAGCTTGGATTATCTGGCATAACACTAAAGATGTCCTGATAAACAGTTTTTTTTTTAAATTAAAGTATGGTTTGTGCAACTGATTCTGATTAATCTACCAGAGGAAAAAAACTAATCTGTTTTGTGTAATGCTTACTTGCATCTGGCAGATTAACCAGAATTTGTTGCACAAACCATGGTTTAAACTAACCAGTGTATAT